>NC_030857.1:9798410-10034164 GCF_000208745.1 Theobroma cacao | reverse complement strand
TTAAAAACCTAGGATCACATTAACATAAACAATAGATTAATTTACACACTATGAACTCTAAAAGCTATCTCTTAGCTAGTTTTCAATTGCCACTTTAAATGGCTATCTATGTTCACTATCTTAATCACTAAAAGTAAAGAACATACTCAACAATAAAACAGCTCATAAATCTCAATTACTAGCCATTTTCTACAGCTAAAAATTGAGCTTAGTTGATCACTTACCCTAGGGCTCCTTTGTAGTCAAATTCCCTTCCAATTGCTTCCAAATAAATGGTGTAATTCTTTTTTTCTCTCTCTAAAATGTCCATCTAGTGAGAGAAACTGTGAAAACCAGATTTTTGAAGGGTTTTAAAGTGAGAGGATGAAAGAATTCAAAGGTTCTAGTCAAAAGGGTTCAAAGGTGTGAAAACTAGAGCTAGAGAGAGAAAATCACTCAAGCTTCAAATCAAGCTTCCATGAAGTTTTGAAGAAACGTGAGAGAGGAGAAGAAGAAGAAGAAGACCAGCTGCTGGAAATTCAAGAAGCTGCTGGAAATTTCCAAATATTTATAGGCCAACTTATCCATTCCTATAAAATTATAAAAATACCCTTCCACCAATTAAATTATTCTCCTCCAATCTTTTATGCAATCTTTTTGCTCTTTTAACACTGGGACAAGATCCATAATGGTCTAAACATACTCGGGTTCATAAAAACATAAAATTTTAACTCGAGGTGAAAAATGACCATTTTACCCCTGTTATGAAAATTGTTGAAACTTCTAGTTTTCTTCGTGTTTTCATCAGCACACATCATTTATACTGTCTTATGTCTATTTAGGCCTTAAAATATCATAAAACTTTCTTCTGGAAGCTTATTAGAGAAAATGACGAAACTACCTCTAGCTCATATTATTACATCTATACTTAGCTACAAGCCTATAGAGGTTGGGGTCTCACACATGGCTTGCACTAAACTCCCTTTTCTAAATTGCATTTAGGTTACCCTATCAATGTAATTTAGGACCAGTCAATTAGATGCATTAATCACCAGATTGAAATAAACAACTCAAATACCATCAATCATAAGCAAAAGAGAATAATAAAAATCCTAACTACATGTTGGCTTAAATTGTAATCAAAGAGAATGAAATTTAGTTCAACTAAACAATAAAAACACAATCCAAAGAAGTTTGACCATCAATAACATTATAAGAAAAACAAAGAAGAAACAGAGAAGAAAAGAAAGCTAAAGCTTATCAAGTCTTCGATCTTTAATCTTCCAAGGTTTTTCTTCACCTTCTTGAGTGTTTGACGACCACTTTTTCTCTAGAGAACCTTTAGTTAAAACATGCCTTTTAATTTCTCCAAAGGTGCCTTTAAATAGCCTCAAAAAATTCTATTTTGTACAAAGTTTGAAAAACACAATGTCCAAGATATCAACAGGACATTGCAGCTTCACTTTTCTCAAGCTAAAGTATGATGTTCATGTTTCTTCGGTGTTGCAACCTCACTCTTTTCTCGCTACGGCGTCGAGTTTCCTGCCTTTAATATGGTGCCACCATTTTTTTCAACGTTGCAGCCTCAACTCTTTCGGGGTCGCGACGCCAAACTCTTTGACTTGTGTATGACCTTTTGGTTTTCTTCTCTATTTTGACACTGTTTGATCGAGCACCTTCTAGAGCAACCGAGGGCATGTTACCATTCTTAAGAAAGTGACTTAATCAATATAAAATATACTTAAAATCAAACTATTTGATGCAATTAAAATAAAACTTAAAAAAACCAACTGAAACGTAATAATTGTAACTCTAAACTCCAGGATTTAGCTTATTCCTAAGCTCAAAATGTGACAACATAACTCTATACTATAAATTTATCACATTTTACTCAAACTAATAAGAGGTATAAGAGGCTTGACTCACGATAAACTTTGTTTAGACTAGATATTGTGATGAATGCTTTATCTTCTTCTTGTCTCTTTAAGTGGTCTTCTGGCTTTAATGGAGTCAACATAATCTTTGCTCCATCCTTGATAAAGCAATAAGTATTTTTCTATTTGTTGTGGTGAGCTCGATGATCATGTTGCTATAGAGGTCCCAACAACAGGTGACATGTGTCCATTAAAATAACATCACACCAGACTTCATCTTGATACTTATTTCTAATAAAGCATTGAACACAACAACATTTCGTTACCTTAACTTGATTTCCTTTTTTTGCCATTGTAGCTTGTAAGGATGAGGGTGTACTTCAATCGAAAGCTTTAACTTTTCTACCATGTAGCTGGCAACAATGTTTTCATAACTTCCACTCTCAATAATGACACTGCAAACCTTCATTTAGGATGTGCATGTTATGTAGAATATGTTGTAGTAAAGCCAGTTTTCATCTTTAGTCATCATAGTAATGTTGAGGTTATGATGAACGATGAGCTTTTTCATGGTCGATAGGAACTTTTTCTGTCTCATCTTTGTTGAATATTTCTATCTCATATTCTTCTTCTTTCATGATGGGTTCTTCCATAATTTTTTCTTTTACTAGGGAGATAATTCTTCGATTTGGACAATTAGAAGCAATATGCCAAAATCCTTGATGTTTAAAATGTTTCTTGTTGCCATTAAAAATCATGAGTAGAAGTGGTTTCTTTATTATTATTGTTTGAAGTTTTGGAAGAGTTTACCTTTGGAGGCGAGTTGGTTATTAAACTTTGTCTCCCATGGTTTGAGGTAGATTCTTGTTGTTTAGATAAACTCATTGAGCTTTCCATAATCATTGTTTCTTAACCTTTAATACTAATTTGATGACATAATTTAAGATCCAATATGGTTGTAGTTGAACAACATCTACAATTTCAACATTAAGACCTCCAAGATAACGAGCTATAGTTTGGTCTTTAAGTTCTTAGACATCGCACTTCATGTGAAGTTGCTCGAACTCCATTGTATATTCTTCTATGAACATTGTTCTCAGCCTCAAGTTACGAAATTTAATAAAAATTTCTTGTTGGTAGTACTCAAGAAAGAACTTATGCTTAAGTTCTCGATGCATCTTATCCCATGTTTTGATCTTGTTACGACTTTTTCTTTGTCGTTGTCGTTTGAGATTTTCCTATGAAATAGAGGTGTGTTTCTTCAATTTAATTGCAACACGCTTCACATGTATTTCTTCAAGAACATCTTTGAGCTTTGAAAACTCTTTCCACTGTGTAGAGTCAGTCAGGAAAGTCATCAGGGTGAAGTTTTCTTTATACTTAGGAATGTCGACTTTAATTCCCAAATCTCTAGTAGCTACAGCTTGTAGTCGGTGTATATGTATTTTTTCAATGAAAGATGACTCTTGATGGAAAAAGTTGATATTATCCTCTTCATCATTGAAGCTACTATTGTTGATTTAAGCAACATCATGTCTAACAAGTTGTTCTTTTAATTCTTGAACTTGGCGACGTAGTTCCTTAATCTCGATCTTGTCAACTTTTTTTTGACAAGCATTTTGGAGTCTTGGTAGCATATTGTTTGCTTAAATAAGGATGGCAATTATGGTAATGGTGATATGGCTATGACATGGTGATGATGACGTGGTGATGTAGAAAAAAAAGATGACAAAACTATAAAACAATAAAAGAGACAAAATTACTTGAACAAAAAGAGTCAAAACTCGACAATAATATGAGTTTGAACTAGGAAATAAATAATGATCTTCTTGCTCTGATACCAAACTGATGTCAAGACATTATGAAGACATCAATCTTGGTGAGGTTAGAAACCCCACTAAGGTGAACACCAATCTTGGTGAGGTTAGAAACTCAATTGAGAATCTTGGTGAGATTAAAAACCACACTAAGGTGAACAATGACTAAAATCCCACTTCGATTGGCTGAACCAAAGATACTAGATCCTTTTACTCTTTTGAAAAAGAGTCTAGAGAAAATAAGCACTACTTATTCATGAAAATATTCTTTTTATTCTCAATTTGAATATGCTTAACAATTAACACAATAAAGCTTTATATAACTATTCCTAAGGAAGAGAGCCTTCTTACTTTCCCATGTGAGATCATTATAATTTGTAAATAAACTAAAACTTTTATTTTATCCTATAATTCCTATGTGGCACCTAGATAAAAATAATATAATAATATACTTCTATATTAGATAACTTTATTTCTATAACGCCAAAATGTCCAGAGAGTTACAAAGAAAAGCATTCTCCATGTATCTCTTTTACCAAAAGGTATAAGGAACTCAAACCATGACTAGAAGAAAGACAGGGCATCACCAGGTGGATCCATGTTCTCCATGTTGAAACGTAGTCGAAGAGCACGTGAAAAGGAATTTCAAGTTGAGAATTGCAAAAGAGCAGTTTGCATCTTCGACTGCAAAGATACCTCAGCTCACCAAAGTAGATTTGGCAGCCATTTTGCCATGGACGATTTGCTAATAGAAAGTTTCAACTTTAAGGGTTGCGTACCCAATCCAAACATTTTTCTAAAAGCTTGTAGAGTTAGGGGGTACCGTAGCTTGTTTTGATAAAAGATGATGGAGATTAAAGGTCGTTGGCGGTCTTTTTTTATACCACTATATCTTTATTGGTGGGGTACAATTGAAAGTTTTTAATGAGGGTGGTGAAGTCTCTCCATGGTTTTGCTCCTAGTTAAGAGGTTATGTTCTTAATTTGATATCCCACTACTAGTTTCCTTTGACCCATTTTCCCATTCCAACAATTGTGGCTTTCCTGTTTATTGTCACTACAAGAATGCATGGAAATCTAGTTGCAAGAGTGGAGTTATCAATCGATGAATCTTCCCAAAAGTGGATGGTGGTGCCTTTACCAAGAGAATAAGCAAAGCCTTTAGTTACCAACTCATGATATTTGTTAGTTAGGTCCATTGCCTTTGTGATGTGTTTCCATAAGAGAGAGGGCTTGTGAGGTTTGTTAATAGGGATTATATATTTTGGTTTAAACTTGTTTTTGGCAAAAATAACTTGCTACAACAATTTATTGGATTCATTAGCATACTTCTAAAGCCATTTGTTGAGAAGGGCTCAATTGTTAAGCTTTAAGTTAGTGATTCCCAATCTTCCTTGGCTTTTAGGATTACTAAAAGTGGTCAATTAACATAATAAAGTTTCTTTTTTTTTTTTCAGATGAACTAGACTAGATAAAGTTTCTTTGGATAGTTTTGAGCTTCTGTTTGACCTTTGCTAGTAGGTGGAAAATGGAGAGGTAATAAAGAAAGAGACTTGAGAGCACTAAGTTCATAAAAATGAGCCTACTTCCGTAAAGAGATTGTCTTTTCTAGCTAGCTAATCTTGAGTTGAATTTATCAATAATGGACTGCCAAGTGCTCATAGAGTGAATGTTAGTTATTAGTGGCAACTTAAGATAGTTAGTGGGAAAGACCTTCACTTTGCAATGATCATTGAAACTTAAGAACACAACAAAGTATTATCAATACCAATGCAAGTTACTTTTAAATAAATTGATTTTGAGCCTTAATACTAACGAGAAAATTTTGAGAATCTGTATAATATTTATAAGTTGGTTGGAGTGAGGTCTACAAAGAAAGAAGAGTGTAATTTGGGAATTACAAATAAGAGATAGTCATGTTGGGGCTCTAGATAAAGTCCAAGACTAGTAGCTTTACGAAAGAGAATGCTAAGAGATTTAGCCACCATATTGAAAATAAAAGGAAAGAGTGGGCATCCTTGCTTGAGCTCTCTCTAAGTGGATAATTAAGCAGTAGGGGTACCATTCACAAGCACTAAGATGTTTTTAGTAGTAATGCATTGCTTGATCCAACATTGCCATCTTAGGCCAAATCCCACAAACTGATAATTAAATCCAAGTAGTCCCATTCAACATTGTCGAAGAGCTTTCCAAAATCTACTTTGAATAGGAGGCCACAATTTTTGGTTTTTTTCCATGGAGTCAGTGTGCTCATTAGTAATTAGAGCATAGTTAAGGATTTGTTTCCATTGAATGAAAGTGAATTGGCTTTCACTAATGATAGAGCTGATCATCGTTTTGAGTTGGGGTAGACTCAGAAATTTTTCTGAGGGGTGTCATAACTAAAATAATAATAATAATAATTAAAAAAACTTTTTTCTTCATTCCAAGATTTGTTGGGAGAGTACTTAGATCAAATTCAATACGACTTCACTTAGAATATTGTTAAGTACCATCATTAGTAGAATTATGTTGTTGTTGCTTAGGACCCGAGACTTGTGAGAAAATTTCTTGCATTTTAAAATATCTTTTCATGAGTTATTTATCTAAAAACTTGTTAAAATTACTACTCATTTCTTTTTAGCATAAACTAAAAATTAGAATTAAATAAAATATGATCTTGCATAGCAAATTATCAGGTGCAACAACTAACAATTGACAAATTTCTATTCATTAGTCAAAACTAAGTATAAGCATCCACAAACCAAATAAAGTTAAATACAAAAATCAAATAATTAAACAATATTGTACAAAATAAATCAAAAAAGAAAGACACAAAATTTCAAGACGTTGTTTGACATGCTGTACTATTTTTTATTAGCTAGATTTTGTTTCAGTCCCAAACTATCAAATTAATCAAAAAATATTTACACATTAAGTATTTAAAAACTTAATTTAGGTTGAAAATTACTTACAATTAAAGCTTAGATGAGTTGTTTTGAAAGAGTAAAAAAATAGAACTAAAGATCGAGAAGGGGAAGCATCACTACAGGTCTCAAAAGTAGGACTTGAAGTTTTCGAGAATGTGAGGGAAAGTAGTTTATGTTTTGACTTTCTAAATAAAATCTTAAATTAAAAAAGAATTTTTTTTATCTTTTAGTGTTTAAATATTAGTATATAAATTACTTTATGATAAATCTACTTTGAATTGGAGTCTTTTGCCCCAATCTTTACAAAATTGCAAAAAAGTTATGGGTTCATCATTGTCATTAACTACATAAAACTCTAGATAAGTGGTATACTTAGTATAGCCTTTTTAGCAATTGAGTGCTGTCATCTGACCCCACTCCTATAAAGGTGGCTTCATCCCTAGTTTTGAGCCTATCGGTGAGAACTTTTGCCAATATTTTGTACATGTTGCCTACAAGGCTTATGGGCTTGTAATGAGAGTTCGAAGTAGGGCCATTAGTTTTCAAAACCAATGTCATGAAGAAGGAGTTAATATTTTATTAAATCTCCCTGTGTTGTAGAAATTCTCCATGAAAGCAAGGATTTCATATTTGAAGATGGCCACTATTTCTTAAAGATTTCCATGTTGAAGCAATTTGTGACGGGAGCTTTGTTCTCGTCACATTATTGAATGGCTTACTAGACTTCAGCATTAGTGAAAGGTGCTTCAAATGCCATGTGTTCCTTGGTGCAGGCCTCAAGTCTTCCTTAAATTAGACGGTGAGGAGAACATTTTTCCCCCATTGACATGACCACACATTGGTATCCTTCCTCTGTAAAAATCTCTTGGAGGATCAAGTGGTAGACATGTAAGTTAAATCCTAGATCCATGTGTGAAAATTAGAACACCAAATTAGTTAATTAATTTTACGTACCTATTTGAATTGTTGAAGTAACCATTAGTCGCAGTGGAACACTAGAGAATTTATGGCTAAGGTTAAGTTTTCCTCTTCTCATTTTTCTTTTATTTATAATGGCTCTCAATAAGTGGATACCATGCATTGGAAAGGAAGAGAGGACCTAGCTAGATATATATAGTAAAATAAACCCTTGTAAAATCCTTTATACTAAAGGCTTACTAGGCCAAGGCCTACAAAATTGCCAAATCACATTGACCCAATTAGACGTGCAAAGCCCATCATTAACTTGCTACTTTAATATTAATTGGGTTCTAATGCTTTGTCTCACAATAGGACTAAATTATCAGTCTATTTTATTAAACCAAAATTACCAATTAATAGTAGCCCAAATAATAGAAAATTCCAACATTCTCTTACTTGGGCAATTTTAATTGAATTTTATTTTGACTTTAAGAAAATATTTTAAAAAACAAGACTTCAAACTGATTGACTTAACTTTGTTGTGGCCACAATTTAAAGAAAAAACTATTTAGCCCTTAGAGACAACGTCTTAATAATCATATCCAACAAAAGCATCTAATACTGAATTATGGCAGCCATTATGCCATTTATTGGCATAAGACCAATCCATAGTTACAAGTACCAGTGATCCTATCGACAATGGATCTTAATGTGGCTATGTAGTAGGAAAATAGCACCCAAATGTGATCTGAATGTGACATTTTCATTGTTGGTCCTCTTGTTGATTTCTCTAAACCTTTTGATAAATCTATATGGCATGAACAACATGCCTGTATGTCTCCCACTTATCCTCGAGGTTCCTTGCTAGTGTCATTAATAAGACATACCACTAAAATCACTCTTGAGATAGACACCAATCTCGAGATTTCACAAAGCATATATGCAATATAGTAATTTTAATAAATTTGGTGTACATGTATAAATAATATCAAATAATAGCATGGATTATCAATCAACAACGATCATCAATAAATATAAAAATTAAATATCTCATGGATGTCTAAAGACATAAAAAAGGGTCTTAACAAAAATAAATGCAAACCATGATGTGAGAGTTTAAAAACATAAATAGCATACTCCTATAGATTAAGTACATAGAAAAACCCCAAAATACCCATGCTTTCAACATATCTACTAAAAACTAGAGGTCTTAATCCCATAGTCAAAGGATCAGCCAACATGTCACTAATGTCAATGTGCTTAACAACAATGCCACCATTTTTTACGAACTCTTTAACTGTCAATACTTTAGCTTTATATGCTTAGCCCTGTGATACTTTTATTATTAGTAGTAAATAAACCACAACAATATTGTCACAATATAATTGTATGGGTCTAGCAATAGAATTAACCACCAACAATTCTTTAATGAGATTTCTTAACTAGAACACTTGCATAGCTACGTCATAATATGCTACAAAAATTTTCTTGCATAATGAATGAGGTCAAAAGTATTTTCTTTGTACTTTTTTAAGGTAGTACACCATATACCAATATAAAAATATATCTTGATGTGGACTTCTTATTATCTAAATAGTTGGTTAAGTTAGAATGTTTATGACCCTTTAGTTTAAGGTCTTCCATAGTCATTGTCATGACTCAAATTTCGGGCCATGACCGGCTCATGGGCCCAATGGATGTAGTCCACTAAGCCCAAGCAAGCCTATTAATCTAACATGTTCATCATTCCATCATAAACTGCTGAGTCACGTTTCATAACATAGGATCAAAATAGTATTAAACATTTACCACCTCATACTGACATACTATACAAGTGTATATACATTATCTACAACATGTATCTTAATAATTTACATTAGGTTTATCTATACACAACCAAAGAATACTCAGCCTCCAGCGGAAGGACTCGGACGAATGTACAGCTATTGAATGCCAAGACACCTACCAAAAGATGGATACAAGTCTACAAGGACACCTCGTCCTAGTTACCAGCTGCCTCATGATCTGAAAACATGAAGTTGAAAACGGTGAGCATAAACCCAGTGAGTGAACAAGGAAGGGAACAAGCAACAATAAGGGAGAATTTAAAATCATGATGCACTTGTTTCAAAACAATGCAATTTAGTTCTATTCATATTAAAAACCCCTCATCAAGCCCTTAAATGATTAATCATTTGAAATAATGAACCCATACATAATGAACCATTTGAAGAATGAAAGCTTCAATGATACGCAAGCAAGTCAAATATGATAATGAATCTTCGTTGCAGCGACATTGGGATTAAGTTATTAGCCGAACGAGGGTTTCTCAACTGGCCGAGGGTTTCCCACTAAACCTCCTCATTTTAAACTTAACTCATTTAGTCCTTAATGTTGGAAGTCCATGCTCAGATATGGTAGCAAAGAAGTGAAAAATAAGGCAGCAATTGGACAAGATAGGAGACAAAACAGAAAGTTTTTCAATCTTGCTGTAGCGAAATTGTGAACTAGAAACATCAAGTTTCTCGCTGCAGCGAGAATGAATTTCGTTATAGCGAGAAGCTACAGTGTCATTCTCGCTGCAGTGAAAATGCATTCTCATTGCAGCGACTTTTCGGCCAGTCTACCCCTTCAAACCTGAGAGTTTCTCGCTGCAGCGAGAAACAGGGCACCAAAGGAAAATTTCACTTACTTCCCAAAGAAAACCACCCTGCTGAAATATTCAAAACCAATATGAAACACATAACAATTTCTCAAGGTTTAACATACCAAATTTCACATGCCGTACACTCATATACCATTACTCATAAATTTTCTATAACACACATAATTACGTATGTATATATATACATATACTTATCATCATCATGTACACCACCCCATCATCATCATGCACACCGTCTCATCATCACCAGCTCATGCACACTCCTTACTCGCACATGGCTGGGTCATCATCGGGTTATGCACACTCCCTACTCGCACATAACCGAGTCATCATCGGCCTATGCGCACTCCCTACTCGCATATAGCCGAGTCAATATAATTACACAACAATATATTCCTAAATACATATATATCAACACAATGTAGCAGTATAGGAATCCATAATAGCCACATACCACAACATAAACCATTTCTCAAAAGCTTGTTCCCAAGGCACTCATTTTTAAGAAAAGTTGTATAAAATCATTCAAACATTTTGTACAAAACAGTCACATTTCCAAAATGATTTTGATAGGCAGTCCACTCACCGGTTTATTGTAGAGCCTTTAGTTGACTCTAATTCCCTTAATGATCCAATTGGGGTGATGGGGCTTCGTTAGAACCTAGAATCACATTAGCATCAACAATAGGTCAATTCACATATTATAAACCCTAAAAGCTATCTCTTAGCTAGCTTTCAATTGCCACTTTAAATGGTTATCTATGTTCACTATTTAAATCACTATAAAATGAATGAACATCCTCAACAATAAAACAACTCATAATCCCATTTACTAGCCATTATCCATAGATAAAAACCAAGCTTAGTTCATCACTTACCTTAGGGTTCCTTTGTAGTTGAATTCTCTTCCAATAGCTTCCAAACAAATGGTGTAATTCTCTCTTTCTCTCTCTAGATGCCTAACTAGTGAGAGAAAGTATGAAAATAAAATTTTTCAAGAGTTTTGAAGTGAGAGAGTGAAAGAATACAAGGATTCTAGCCAAAAGGGCACAAAAGTGTGAAATTTAGAGCTAGAGAGAGAAAATTATGCAAGCTCCACATCAAGCTTCCATGGAGATTGGAAGCAACGTGAAAGAGAAGAAGGAAGAAAAGGAAAAAACTGCTAGAAAATGGGAGAAGAAACTGCTGGAAACAAGATATTTATAGCTCAAATTTATCCATTCCTTTGAAATTACGAAAATGCCCTTGATTAGTTAGCTTACTCTCATGCAACCCTTTGTACGATCTTTTTACTCTTTTAACACTGAGACCAAGTCCATAATGGTCTACACATGCTTCGATTTGAGAAACTTTAAAAATTTTAACTTCGTGTGCAAAATGACCATTTTGCCCCTGTTGTGAAAATTATTGCCACTTCTAGTTTTCTTCATATTTTCATTATTACACATCATTTATGAGGTCTTATGCTTATTTAGACCTTAAAATATCATAAAACTTTCTTCTAGGAGCTTACTAGAGAAAATGACAAAACTACTCCTAGCTCGTGTTATTACGTCTATGCCTAGTTACGAGCCTATAGAGACTAAGGTTTCACAGTCATATTCAAGTATCTCATCACATTCTTTGTAGCTTTCTAATGATCTCTATTGGGATTAGATAAATATCTTCCCAAAAGACCCACTACATAAGTAATGTCGAGCCTCATGCACATTTGAGCATACATTAGGCTTATTATTACATTAGTTTATGACATTGCTTCCATATATTCCTTGTGAAATCTCACCTTAAGCAAGAGGAGAAGTTAGTAAGAATATCAAACTTAGTTTTAACCTGCAAAAGGAATTCATTGACATTTTGGTTGTTTGTCACTTTTGAAGCAAAAATTTTTCTAAATTTGGAATGGGTCAAAATATATGATTTTTATAAAATAATTTTTTGGAAATAAAAATTAGCGATAAGATTCCCTTGATATTTAAATGACAAAAAATGGTTTTTTCATAATTTTTAAAGTACATTTGCTATGATAAATGGGAGTTACAAATTTAATTTCAATCACACTTTTTCAATTTTGTTCTTGAAACAAAAATTTAGATTTTGATTCTTTTGGATTTTTATTGTTTTATATTTTTATTGAATTCAAATGGGGGTTGTTTGCTTGTTTACATGAATATCCTAACTTCTTTCCTTTTACTCTTCATTTTTAATGTAAATTAGTCAGGCAGGTTTTATTGGTAATATGTCTCAAAAACTATATTCTGTTTCAAATGTATCGATACATGTTCATAATGTATTGATACATATGGATATAATGTTTTCAAAACCAAATGTATCAATACATGACCTAAAAGTATCGATACATTTTGTCATTTTCATAAAAAAAAAGGGTAGAATTGTATTTTCACACTCAAAACTATAAATACCTCACATTTTTTGTGGGTTTTTAACCCTTAGCGTTTTTTCTAAGGTATTTCTTTCAACTCCAACCCTCTCAACTCATTTTTAACTCAAATCTTTATTTTTGATGACTAAATGATTTGCCTTTGAGTTGTTTTGAAAAAGGTGACATTTTTAAGCTTTGAAAACTTTAAATCTAGATTTCTAGATTCTGAAAATATGATTTCATTGCCCAAATTTTCTATTGGTGATTAAGCTTAAGGATTTTGTGATTTTCTTAAGCATGTAAGTTCACCTAAGGTAAAGATGAAAGATATATGGGTTTCTAAGAGCCTGTTTGGCTTAACTTTTTTTTCGCTTAAAAGCTATTATAAAGCTTTTATTAAAAATAATAATTTTAAAATTAAGCTAAATCTATTTAGTAAATTTACTCTTATAAGTTCATTTTTATATATAAGTTGTTTGGCAAAACAATTTATATAAGATCTAATTTTGGTTAAAATTTTTATAAAGGGTATTTAATAAATAACTTTCTATTAATCACAAATGCCTTTGTTCTCAATGGGAAAAAGTTAACTTTATTTTTTATTTATTCAAAATAAATTTTTAAAAATATAAAAAGTATTTTTATATAACATAAAATTTAAAATTATATAAAAATGGAAACAGATAATGTTGGAATTATTTTTAATAGATGAGGATATTTTTGAAACAAAAAGAAAAATTCTCCTTAAAAAAAGGTGTGTTTTTAAAAAAAGAGAAGCGAAAGCTCATCTCTAGAGCTTTTCTTGACGCACTTTTTTTTTAAAAAAAATTTGTTCATTAAGAAAAAGTTATTTTTTTTAAGAGCTTATCAAAATCTCTGTTTGGCTTGGCTTTTTCCTTTAAGAGATAAATAAGCTGAAGAAAAGCCAAGCCAAATAGGCACTAAGCATAGCTAAAGACGAGTAGTTTTGAAAGCACCTAGAATGATTATTACAAGATTTTTATTCTATAAATGATTGTGATGATTGTTGTATGATGGGAACACTTGAAAACTCCACGGATATCGCTGAAACGGAGTTGTGATTAGAGTTAGGAATCGACTCTCTGATTAGTTGAGTGGATACACCTTTCCAAGTATTTTAATATGTAAAGTTAGCAAGATTTTTATGGAAATGGTTGTTTAAGCATGTTGAAAAATTATTTCTATATATGGTTTATTAAAGGATTTGAACTACAAGGTTTTTTGAAGTTTTCAAGGAAATGTTCAAATGACTTAATTTGATAATGATTGTGATATGTGTGACACAATGATTTTCACATTGTTTACAAGTCTACTATTTATGTAAATATGCTACAATGTATTAGTTTTCAATAATGGGGGACAAGCCTTTTCATGTTTATAGTCCACTTGATTACTCTAGTTTGCAGGCTAGTGTGGGTACGAGATATTTTTATGGTTAATGTATGAATGTTATTATGCACATGTTAGGTACGATGTAGCATGATAAGAATGTTGGATGCATGAGTTCAATTTATGAGATTGTAACATGTATTCCATGAGATGTATGCGTTAAGCATATCATGTACACTATGAGCTAAGCATGAGTGATTTATGAGGTTATGAAATGTATGCCATGAGATGTATGTGTTGAGATAGTCTTATACATTATGGGCTAAGCATGATGATAATTTATGGAAATGTTATATGTTTATGATGCAAGCTAAGGATGAGAACAATCCTAAGCTTAAGAGATCTTATGATGATTGTTGGTGGGGTTGATGTGCCATTCACACAACTATGATGATTGTTCATGCAAGGTGAACTAGATGGTAGTGAGGACTTTGTCTATTATTCGCTTTAGTGGGGTGGAACTAGTTGATAGATCTTGGATAAGGCTGATGTGCATTTCACGAGAGAGTGCTAAGAACCCAAAATAGTGAGGGTTTTGATGGGTTTGGCTATGGATGGCATGCTTAAAATATGTAGCGGAAAGAAAATTAAAACTTTATAACTAAACAACAAAAACATGCCTCCACCTATGGATCACCTTGGTGATATTTAACACATAAAAGCACAAAATAAATTATTGTTTAGAAAGTTACCTTGCCAAGTAATTTCGTAATCACAATGGCACTTTCCGAAGCAATCCCACGAACACCACAAGGAGCAAAACCCTAGCTAATCAAGTGCTTGGCCTCCAATGGTAGTACACACGATTGCACTTGAACCTTCAACAAATGAGAAAGTTTTTAACTATACTTTGTGCTAGCAAAGAGGACAACAATTGTCCTTTTTTTCTTTTTCACAATCTTAACCGAACCTCTCTTGAAAATTGCTTCATAAGCAATTTTCTCTTTCACACAAAGGGAGTGGTGGCAATGAAAGAAAACATTTTTCTTTTTCTGACAAAAACTACGTTTTCTTCAATTGTGAATAACTCTTATATGGTAAATATTTAAAAGGTGACTTATATAGTTAGGTTAAAATAACTTCAATTTTGTAATTAAGCCCTCAATATTATAACACATTATAATATTGGGCCCATGACTTAATTAAACTCTTTTAATTAAGTCTTTGAAAATTAAAATCAAAATTAATTTCCTTTATATTTTACAATCAAGGGCTTCTAATTATAACTATTTATAATTATGGCAAAAACTTAATTAAACTCTTTTAATTAAGTTTATAGAAGTTAATTACCTAGCATGTGAAATAAGTCTAACTTAAATCGTCACTCTCCGAATTTAATTTAAATGCAATCATTATGTGTGACCCATTAGGTTCACAACATGTTGGCAATGGAATTGATTAATAACTTAATTGATTAATATATATTTCAATCAATTAATTTGTAGTCAATTCCATAGACCAAGATTGGCATCTAGCAATGCATCATGGCCACCCAATTGTTGGGAGAGTTAAAGGGTTCTTTGACAACCTTTCAGTGTACAGTCTATCAGTGTAATTCATTCCCTCATCATATATCTCGGAGATGGTAAGAGCTTGGTACAGTGTCTACTCTTATTGACCTCCATATTTGTTCTTGCAATTATAGCATTAGCTTTATAGAGAGTTATGAAACCTTTTTTTATAATCTCCATGTCGCCTTGGCCAAGGACTTCAATAAGCTAATGTTAACCAAGAACTAATAGGATATGTCCTCTAAAATACTTGAGGTGATGATTCCTATCTTAACAACTTATTGGCCTTCACATGCTTCATACTATACCCAAAATCATCCTATTTTGGCATCCTTAGTTAGGTACCCCTAAAGATGAAATCAAAGCATAGCACTCCACACATAAGACAACCTGATGTCTCAAGTTTAGGGAGTATTTACACAACTGGCACATGAGAAGTAATGCATAGACACTATAGTGTATTACCAAATGCACTTCTCATGGCGGGTCATATTTAGTGAACTTGCTCTCTTAGGCAAGCACCTATATTCTAGTTCCAAGTATATCTATACTTCAATCTATGAGATCGATTACTTACTTCCAAAGTAAAGAACATAAAATATACCATTCTCTAAGCATCATTGATGTCCAATCTCAATGATACATTGACCAGGAACATTTTGAGATTATGCTTTGATGCATAGGACTCTCATAACTGCAACCCATTACAGTTTCCTTGCAAGGCATATTAATCTCATGGACTTCATCCAATTAGACTTATAACTCATTATAATTAATGTCTTATTGATGAAGGAAAACCTTTAATCATTCAACATGAATGATATTATTGCATGATTGGAATCAAGCCTCAACCAATCTTTATTGGCTGCAAGGCTCATCCCAACATCTCCCACTAGCACAAAGCCAATTTCTACCTTATCGTATGTGGATTCAATCCATCTAGCAATCATGTCTACATGTGGACTCGCTTGTGCCATTCAATGTGGTTAATTACTTTTATCTATCTTCGTGATGTCCATGCATCACATCATGTGATATTACTATATCTAGATCCGATAAGACCTACGTTATGCTTGTATGGCTCCATTGTTACATTAACAATGTTTAAAACCTTTTATTAGTTCCATGGACTAACAATCTAAGTATCTTCCTATTAAAGCCCTTTTAATAAGATCTATATGACTTTAATTATATACATGTACATAGTCCTCTTTCTTTCTTTGGAACTATTCCAACTTAACTATGTTGTATGCATCATATGCATTATTCACTTTTCATTGTACTTGTGAGACCTTGACCTTTATAGACTCGTAGATAGAAGTAGATGCGACATCCCTGATCAGGTGTAATTTCATCATTTCCTTAGTAAGCCCCTAAAAGTAAGATTTTAAACAATATTATGGCTTAAGTAGGCCTAAGGCATAAATGGATGATTAAATAATGGTAAAATGACAAAGGAAATAAAAATGATGATGATTTCCATAATATGGGCAAAATGGTTATTTTTCACCTCGAGGTCAAATTTTTAAGTTTTCATGAACCCGAGCATTTCTAGACCATTATGGACCTTGTCGCAGTGTCAAAAGAGTAAAAAGATTGCATAAAGGATTGGAGGAGAATAAGTTAACTTGTGAGGGCATTTTTATAATTTAAGTGGAATGGATAAGCTTGGGCTATAAATATCTCTTTCTTCTAGAAGCTTCTTCTCCTATTTTCTAGCAGCTTCTTCTTCTTCTTCCTTCTTGTCTTTCACGTTGCTTCCAACCTCCATGGAAGCTTGATATGAACCTCCATAACCTCCCTCAAAATAGCTCTACTTTTCATGCTTTTGGTGCACCCTTTCATAAACCCTTGTGCTCTTTCACTCTCTCACTTTAAAACTCTTGGAAAATCCCACTTCCATACTTTCTCTCACTAGTTAGGTGTTTAGAGAGAGAAAAAGAAAACTCCCATAATAGCTTGGAAAATTTTTGGAAAGAATTTCAAAGTTACAAAGCTATCAAGGTGAGTAGTAAATTGGAAATGAGTTTAAAGTGTTGAAGACATCTAGTAATTAGATTTGTGAGAGTTTATTTGTTGGGATTGTTATTCATTTAAGTGTGATTAGAGTATTGCAAACAATAGCCATTTAATGGTAGTTGAGAACTAGTTAAGGATGACTAGTAGAACCTAATTTAGAAAATAGTTTTGGAATAGTATTAATGCCAAGTTGGGGTAATGGTGATGTTGTTGTGCATGATAGGTCCTAACAAAGTCCCACAGCGTCAATTGGGCGATTAGGGGAGTTAGAGTCGGCTAAAGGTTTAATAAGATACCGGTGAGTGAACTTGCATTTCAAAACTATTTGGGAATGTTAATGTATTTTTACAATGCCTTTGAATGAGTTTATTCAATTTTTCTTAAAAATGGGTACCTTGGGAACAAGCTTTTGATTATTGTCTTTATATATGACATGTGGCTGTTATAGATTCTTGTTCTATGTCATTGTGTTGATATACATATATGTTGTGCATTGATGGCTAAGATGGTGTGATAATGATAACCGTGTGTGTGCATGATGTGGGGGAATGCACATGCTAGTGATGACGGTGTGAGGTTGTTTGGTGATGAAAGTGCCAGTGTGCACGATGTGGGGGGATGCACATGAACTGGATGAGATGATAGTGGTATTGGTATTTATCCATGTATGTATATGTATATATGTTTAGAGAATGAAAACTCATAAATATGGTTTATGGTTGAAATGCATATGAATTTGGCATGTTGAACTTTGGAAATCTTTATGTGTTTCATGTTGATTTTGTTATTTCAGTAGGCTGGCTTTTTCTTGAGGGGAATGGAAACTTTTTCTTGGTGCTCTGATTCTTGCTGCAACGAGAAACTCTCAGGTTTGGAGGGGTAATGCTGGTCGGAATCTCGCTGCAGCTAGAATGCATTCTCGCTACAGTGAGAAAGTTACTATGGCTTTTCGTTGCAGCGAGAAACTTTATGTTTTATGGCATAAATTTCGCTACAACAAGATTCATTCTCGCTGCAACGAAAAACTTTCTGTTTTGCTCCTTATTTTGTTCGGTTGTTGTCCTATTTTCCACTTCTTTTGTACCATAGTTGAGCATGGACTTCTAACATTAAGAAATTAATTAGTTAAGTTTGAAATGAGGAGGTTTGGTGAGAAACCCTCGACCAGGTGAGAAACCCTCGTTCGGCTAATAACTTGAATCCTAACTTTGCTGTAGCGAAAATTCATTCTCATTGCAGCTACGTTGCAACGAGAATGCCTTTCCGCTGCAGCGAGGACCCATCGTTTATTTGACTTGATTCGCATGAATGCTATTAAAGTTTTCACTCTTCAAATCCTTTGTTGAGCATGGACCCTTTTCATAAAGTGATTTACTCATGTGGGGCTTACATGAGGGGTTTTAATAAGAAGTAAAATAAATTGCATTGTTTTGAAAAAAAAATGAATGCATCATGATTTCGTAAACATTCCTTATTGTTTGCTTGTTCCCTTCTTGTTCACTCACTGGGTTTATATTCATCGTTTTCAACTTCATGTTTTCAGATCAAGAGGCAGCCGGTAGCTAGGTCGAGGTGTCTTTGTAGATTCGTATCTTTGGTAGGTATCAATGGCATTCAGTAGCTACACCTTCACTGTGGTTACTCCGCTAGAAACCCAGAGTTATTTTGTTGTAAATATGTACAAGTGATGTAAATTATTAAATTGTACGTTTAGACAATATATGTACATTTTGATTGGTATGCCACTATGATTTGGCAATGCTTAGTTTTATTTTGATTCAAAGTTATGGAATGTAATTTAGTAACTTTTGATGGAATGGTGAACAGGTCATATAAATAGGCTTGCTTGGGCTTAGTGGACTACGTCCATTTGGCTCATGAGCAAGTCATGGCCCAGAATTTGGGTCGTGATAGTACCATCCGCCCTTTTTGAATTTTAGCACTTTCTTTTTATCCACATTGCATCCCATGCAATTGTATCACCAAAGAATTGTATTCACTCCCACTAACCTCCTTTTGTGTATGAGATAAATACACTTGTACATATTATTAAATCCAACCCTTTAGATCCCATATAATAGAACAAAGTGTATAACTCCAACAAAAAACATATTTAGTAGTTAATCTCATATGAATAATACATCTTCAATCTATCTTACTAAATCCATGGAGTTTTCATACATATGATTATGCATCTCTATGCAAAATCTTAAGAGTTAGATTCCAATACAACCATGTAATAACTAAAAAACTCATTTTTTAGTTTCGTCATACTCCCATTAAATCCAAGATCCTTTGTGAGAGTAATGATCAAACTCTTTTGAATTTTTTGTGATGTTACATACATACATCTCAATGTATGCTTGGAATCATATTGGTTTGGAATAAATAATTGACTACATATAACTTGGAGAGATATGGACCAAATCATATCACTATATGAGTTTGCTTTCCTCTTTGAACAAACATCTCTATGTTCTATTCATAAGAAAGTTCCATTTCACATGTATCTACATTCATCTTTTGAATGATTAATTAATAAGTAAGAGTAATCTTCACCAAGATCATATCTTAATAAGAGTACTTCATACTATATAGCTCGTATGATCTTATATTTGATTTCTCTGAACATTTCAAGGTTTCAAATTTTATTTCTTTAAGTATACAAGACAAAATGTCAATTTGGTCTTGTGTAAACTTAATGAATTAGGAACATTTTCCATAACATTTTATGTTCAATGGTTCGTATACATTTATATGTATAAGACCTTTTGAACATACCAAGTCATTCACTTTTGCATGAAAATTGATTTGGTCATAGAAGAATTACTAGCTCCTTTATGATTCCCAATCAAAAAGATCTAAGTATCTTCATACTCTAATTCTTACTTCAATGACCAAGACAAGAATGCCATAATTGAGATCATATGCAATCAGTTTTCTTGACATTTATATTGAGCATTAACTTACTACTATTGATTTGCGCTTTATGTCATTACGTAAATGTATTCAACATCTAGTATCGAATACTTATGATCTTAATACAACAGTAGTAACTTCTAACTCAATCATAAACTTTGGCAAAGTAGAGGCTTCTATAAGCTTCCTCTTCTTTAACTTTGTCAAGGAAATTTTTTTTTTAGTCCCTCATTTGTCCATCGTTACCATAAAAATGTTTGAGAACATTTCCCAGTTAGTGCCATTATCATGGTTGTCTTCCTAATTCATAATTAAGGCAATATAAATTCCATTTCATGGAAGCACACTCCTAATTATGAATTGCATTTGGTAGAGATTGTGGAATGAACAACCTTTCGCTTGAGAACATTTCTCAAGTCCTGGTACCTTTAAAAAGGGTTTGGTCTAGTGAGTTTGATTTGCATCCAAGATGCACCATAATGACATATTATTAGCCATGTATATAAATCATCTAAATAGATACAATAAAGCAATACGTAAATATCATGCATAAACTATTTAAAACAAGGTTTTAAAATTTTAAATAGTTCTCCCACTATTTTCAATAAGATGATAACCCTCCATATCACATCGAGAGATCTTTACTAGGATTCTCTTAGTGGGCTAGGATCTCATCCATCAAGTCATGTTCTTGAGTGTGCTTAGCAAACCATGATAGGTGGATTAGGTAGGTAACTGAGTTTACCAATTGTATTTCTATACAACTCCTAGATCAGCCAGGTAACAACACATTGCTTAAACATATCATATATGTTTCGCCTAGCCTTTGCCTCTAGTTTCATAATAATCAAGTTTCCAAGCATCTGGATTTTATGAAACTAGTTGAGTAAAACCCACCAATAGCTCAAACATACTCGTGTAAAAGTGTGACCTTGAGTGTGCTCAACAAGTCTCCGATTAAAAGAGCAGCCAGGTTATCTTGCTATATGGTGGAAGGCAACTTGCTCATACCTGCCACGTGACTCAATATATAATGAAGGATTTTGTTTTCACCTTTATTAGGGTCTCATCTTTGCATGCATAGCATTTATTAAATCGCATAAAATAAATCTATCACATGCATATTATTTTGCATTGCATATCATTTATTAAATTGTATAAAACAAATCTATCATATGCAAACTACTTTGGATGATTATGGACTTTAATTATACTAATTTCCTTGAGCCATCAAAGGAAACTAGCTTGGTCAAACCTAAGGGATTACGTATAAGAATCTTCAAAATTTGCTTATAATCTCCTTGTCCTTCTTGGCGCCTTGGATCTCCATCGTAAATTTTTTCGAAATTCAATCCCTAATCTATCCTAATTCTAATAACATTTGAATGTAGAAACCTTGAGTTACATTCAAGGGGAGTAAGATAAGGAAAGAATTTTACAAACTGAGATAAAGAGGTAAGGCAGGACATACAAGCCCTATTTCAAAATACCAAGAATATACATTCAACCATAGCATAAACATATTGGGCCTAAGTCCATAATCATTCACATATATTCATCAATATGAATAAAATTTAAAGACATGTCTCATTCAAATTGTTAATCATATGAGGTATTTGAGATTAGCAATTTTCAACATTTGAATTTTGCCAATTGCAAATTTTCAGGTAACCATTTAATTCTATATATATGGAAACTTCTTTCATATATGGTAAGTATTACTAATCAAAATTAGTAATTTATCCATTCCTAATCTTCTTAGGATTAGAATTAAATTTTTATTACAAATTACAAATTAAAACATTTTTAATTTGTGCTGCTAAACATTTTACTTACAAATTACAAATTAAAACATTTTTAATTTGCGCTCTTAAACATTTTACACAACCTATTATTAATCTCATTTAATTAAAGATTGAATGTCTATTGTTACCTAATCTTATTAGGAAATAACTTAGACAATTTAATCTTTAAATTTAATGTCAAATTAGAATTATCTTCTTGTAAGAAGTCAATTCAAAACAAAATTTGTTTATAAATATTTAGACTCCCATTACTCCTAGGAATCAAATTCCTAAATTAATGTAGTCTTAAATTATTTAAATTTTGACACCCTTAAATTAAGGAATCACATTCCATAATTTATGAAATAAATTATCAATCTTTACGGAACATATTTCATAAATATTTAATTGGCCAATGAAGATATTTTAACTTCCTTAATTTTAGAAATCACATTTCTTTATTTGTGGATGTTAATGCATCATCTTTGACATTCTTAATTTTAGGAATCCTATTCCTCAAATTAAATGTTTCAAAAAATCAGCATAATTATGGAACCAATTTCATAACTTATCCTCAGCCAATTAACTAATTTAATTGATCATTTATTGGTGTAAAATTTGGACAAATTCTATGTCTTAACCAAGACAGTGACCAGACATGTCCTAATTACATGGCATTATGGTGGTGTATCGTTAGGAATTTAATTCCAATAAAATTTATCCTGATAGATAACTCATGGAACTATTGCAGAATAAATTTTCAGGATTTTAGGAGGTGATTTTGCCATTCAAAAAATTCAAAAACTGTGACCTTTATCTGCAGGAGGCAGAATTGGTTTTTCAGTACTTTTGAAATTCTTTGTGACTAAAACTGAAGAATTTAATTCCTAATAAAATTTATCCTGATAGATAACTTATGGAACAATTCCATAGTAATTTTTCAGGATTTTAGGAAATGTTTTTGACTGTCAAAAAAAATCAAAACCGTGGCTTGCTGCAGCAGAGGCAGCAACAGTTTTGACTCCACCAACTTAGTTTTATGAAGACTTAATTCTAGGGATTTAAATCCTTAAAATTATTGGCAACAATTTGGATAATTTATGGAACCTTTCCATAAAAAAAAATCCCCAACCAATTGGTGCAACTATTTGCACAAATTTAGGCCTTTATTGGTTGCCAAGCCAAACAAAATCATGACTGTCACTGTTACAAACAGCAGCTGTTTTAGCCACATTTTGGTTACTTTACCTCCACCATTAGCCACACATAATCACCCATCTCGGAATATTTCCAATGTGTATTGATTCCTTAATTTTCTTGCATTTTATGAAGCACTTAATTCTCACTTTTATGACTGAAAATGGACCAATACCATGGCTGGACAGAATCAAATTCTACCATTTAAATCACACCATAATGTCATGA
This sequence comes from Theobroma cacao, assembly GCF_000208745.1. Taxonomy (NCBI): domain Eukaryota; kingdom Viridiplantae; phylum Streptophyta; class Magnoliopsida; order Malvales; family Malvaceae; genus Theobroma; species Theobroma cacao. Next base: position 10,010,573 of record NC_030857.1, on the reverse strand, counting down.
GATCGAATCTTTATTTGCTAAATTAATTTGTGCATCTCATGCACATGTTAATCTGCAATATTTTGACATTAAAATGAGATTGACATTATGAAAAATAAATTTTTAAATTTACAATTAAAATCTATCTAGAAATCGAAATAACTAGAACAAATTGTAAAATTTTAAAACCTACTAATTTGTGTAGAACAAAACCCGAACATCTCATATTCCTTTCCAACAAGGCATTAACAACAATAGACATTAAAATGTTTTAAAATCAAACCAAGGAAGGCTCTCATACCACTGCTGGGTTTGGCTATGAATGTCATGCACAAAATACGCAGCGGAAAGAAAATTAAAATTTTATAACTAAACAACAAAAAACATGCCTCCACCCATGGATCACCTTGGTGATATTTAACACATAAAAGCACAAAATAAATTATTGTTTAGAAAGTTACCTTGCCAAGTAATTTCGTAATCACAATGGCACTTTCCGAAGCAATCCCACGAGCACCACAAGGAGCAAAACCCTAGCCAATCAAGTGCTTGGCTTCCAATGGTAGTACACACGATTGCACTTGAACCTTAAACAAAGGAGGAAGTTTTTAACTATACTTTATGCTAGCAAAGAGGACAACAATTGTCCTTTTCTTCTTTTACACAATTTTAGCCAAACCTCTCTGGAAAATTGCTTATAAAGCAATTTTCTCTTTCACACAGAGTGGTGGCAATGAAAGAAAACGTTTTTCTTTTTCTGACAAAAACTACGTTTTCTTGAATTGTGAAAAACTCTCATATGAAAAATTGTTAAAAAGTGACTTATATAGTTAGGTTAAAATAACTTCAATTTTCCAATTAAGCCCTCAATATTATAACATATTATAATATTGGGCCCATGACTTAATTAAACTCTTTTAATTAAGTCCTTGAAAATTAAAATCAAAATTAATTTCCTTTATATTTTGCAATCAAGGGCTTACAATTATAACTATTTATAATTATGGTAAAAACTTAATTAAACTCTTTTAATTAAGTTTATAAAAGTTAATTACCTAGCATGTGATTTAAGTCTAACTTAAATCATCACTCTCTCAATTTAATTCAAATGCAATCATTGTGTGTGACCCATTAGGTTCCTAACATGTTGGCAATGGAATTGATTAATGACTTAATTGATTAATATAAATTTCAATCAATTAATTTATAATCAATTCCATAGACCAACATTGGCATCTAGCAATGCATCATGACCACCCAATTGTTGGGAGAGTCAAAGGGTTCTTTGATAACCTTTCAGTGTACAGTCTATCAGTGTAATTCATTCCCTCATCATATATCCCGGAGATGATAAGAGCTTGGTACAATGTCTACTCTTATTGACCTCCATATTTATTTTTGCAATTATAGCATTAGCTTTATAGAGAGTTATGAAACCTTTTTCATAATCTCCATGTCGCCTTGGCCAAGGACTTAAATAAGCTAATGTTAACCAAGAAATGATAGGATATGTCCTCTAAAACACTTGAGGTGATGATTCCTATCTTGACAACTCATTTGCCTTCACATGCTTTATACTATACCCAAAAACATCCTGTTTTGGCATCCTTGGTTAGGCACCCGTAGGGATGAAATCAAAACATAACACTCCACACATAAGATAACCTGGTGTCTCAAGTCTATGGAGTATTTACACAACTAACACATGAGAAGTGTTGCATAGACACTAGGGTGTATTACCAAATGCACTTCTCATAGCGGGTCATGTTCAGTGAACTTGCTCTCCTAGGCAAACACCTATATTCTAGTTCCAAGTATCTCTATACTTCAATCTATGAGATCGATTGCTTACTTCCAAAGTAAGGAACATAAAATATACCAGTCTCTAAGCATCATTGATGTCCAATCTGAATGATACATTGACTAGGAACATTTTGAGATTTTTCTTTGATGCATAGGAATCTCATAATTGCAACTCATTACAGTTTCCTTGCAAGGCATAGTAATCTCATGGACTTTATCCAATTAGACTTATAACTCATTATAATTAATGTCTTATTGATGAGGGAAAACCTCTAATCATTCAACATGAATGATACTGTTGCATGATTGGAATCAAGCCTCAACTAATCCCAATTGGCTACGGGGCTCATCCCAATAGGTTTGATCACTATGTGCCAGAATAGGGCAAACTTACTCACGGATGAAATGTAATGTGTAATGGGTTTAATGAGTTTGAGGAAAGATTGAATGAGTATTGTTGATGCTTTATGTTTAAATGTATAGATTATGATTAAATGATTATTGAGAATGTTGTTCACACTGGAATGTGGTGATATTAGCTTGTTAGACAAAACCTTAGCCTAGGGAGTGGTCCGTTAATGTTAGAAAGACTTATGGATGGATTAGGTTCATTATATTGCCTAAAAAGTTGATTCTGTGGCAAAAGTATTGATACATGTCGAGAATTTATCGATACATTTTCAACAAAATGCTATAGGAAATATTCTGTGTGAAATGTATTGACACACTCTCTACAGTATCGATAGATTCCTTGCATATATCGATGCATTCTTGAATGTATTGATATAATGATTATAGAAAAGAATTTCCAAATGATTTTAAAGAGGTTTTCAAGGATACATGAGTTTAATGTTTTAAGCAACTGGTTTTCCATGTAATGTTTTTAAACGAGGTTTTAAATGCTATGTTATATGATCATTATGGTAATGATGTTGAATTTATGAATTATATTTATTTATAATTGCATGGTTATGAAAAAATCTTATCCCTTGGCTTGTCTCTTTCCCTGTATCCACTAACGAAGTCTTTATGACTCACACATTATTTTCCCTCATTATTTTTGTTGTAGATCAATTATAGCATTCTTTTGTTAGCAACCAATGTCACTGAGACGTGATTTGTTCATTCTTCATTGGTAGGTGTCTAGCAACCTATTGATACCTAGCGAGTCGAGTTATGTTCTGTTGACGAGTCCATTTATGTTATGTTTATGTTTACAGACTATAAACATGTTTTAATGGATTATGATTATTTTATGATGATGTAGCTAAATGTTTGGCCGTAATACATTATGAATGTTATGTTAAATATATAAAGTGGCTCAAGAGCCCATATGGACACCCGAGGGTGTTGAGACATGTAAATGATATGGTGCACTAAGAACGTGGCACTTGGATGATAAATGAAATGGATGCATTTACATTATTATGTTGAGAAGTTCCATATATGTGTTATGTTTCGTATGATGGTATGCATGAGTTGATGTTGTATGCTAATGGACGTTTACATATGCTTCCACACTGATAAATGTTTAATGATGAATGTTATAGAGGTTTGCTTGGGCCTAGCGGGTTATACTCGTCTGGTTCATGTGTTGGTCATGTTCTACCATAAAATGGGATGTGACATTCCCTCTCAACATCATTTTAGGATATTATGCCAATTTCAATTTATCAACTTTAACAATTGGCATATCTCTGCAATTTCCAATCAAGCATATAAAATATATTCAACATTCGATCAAAGTATGCACATTAAAAGAGTCCAAACAAGTGATGAGATCTATCTTTATGGATTTCAATCCCAAGGATGTAGGATACTTTCCCAAGATCTTTCATGTCAAATTCCATAAACACAACTAGCAAGATATCCATAACATACAAAATAAGAAAGATAAACTTGCTCCCACTAATCTTGAGATCTATGCATTAGTCTACCTTGTTCTCAACAAAATTAAAAAAGTTACTTCATCATATTTAAGATATCATTAGTGAGAAACTTATTTAAACCCATAAATAGACTTTTAGGTCTACACGCAAGATGATCTTTATTATTCCTTTTAAATTGTTTAGGTTGCAACATATATACCTTTTCAATAAGATTCTTAATTAGAAATGCAATCATAACATTTATCTAATGTAGTTCTAAATGATAGTAAGGCACTAATGCCATAAATACTCTAAAAAATATCCTAGTAGGATACAACAAAAAGTTTTAATTCTAATTAAAATCTTTGGCTTCCAGCTTGACTCTAAGCCTTTCAATCTTCCTTTTAGAATTGTTCTTGGTCTTGCATACTTATTTACAACTAATGAGGTTGTAGCCATTATTTAGCTCAACAAGCTCTCATAAACCATTGTATAACATAGATTTGTATATCCTTCATTGCATTTCACCACAAATCTAATTTAGGACTTAAAACAACCTTTGGAAAAGTTACTAGATATATTACATGGCCAATGTCATAATCACCCTTTCAAAGATAGACTTCATAGATGTCTAAGGAAAGAGGAGACTTCCTTACCCTTGTGGATCTTCTTTATGGCATCTATTATACAATATTCTAACGTTGAGGGATCTCATCAAGAAATAGTTGAACTTATTATTGTTTCCCAATTGGTGTTTTTGCCAAATTATCCTTCTATATAGGTATAGTAATACTAAAGTCTTCATATACTCTCCTTCATTTCTATCATGAGAGTAACTATTATTAGCCATATGTAACTATAAAAACTCAGTTATTTTTACCTTAACAATTTTACCACCTTTCTTGAGTAGTAAAATTTGCAATCCTAAGAATGATTTGAGTTCCCAATACAATAGCAATAAGTGAAAAGGCATGCACACTTTTAAAGGACATCCCTGAACACATTAGTGATTAAGATTAAGTTTCCATCAAGTCCAAAACTTAAAGGAAATTTTAGGTAGAGATTTGGTAGGAATTCTTGTGACACCCAGTACTCTCGTATAGAAGTCAATATGACCTTATCAATGAGACAAAGGGTCAATAGATGCTGATTTAAGTGTCAAAGGATGGAGACGGGTGAAAAGAGTATTTTAAGATAAAATATTCCACACGTGAAAAAATAATAATAAAATAATAATATTTTTATCAAAAAAAATTTGTGAGATAAAAGGTGATTCAGATGTGAATCGGGGCAAAGTAAGATGTTTTGGAGCCCTAGAAGGCTAGTGAAAAATTTTGGAAGAAAATAATATTTTATTAATAAAATAATATTAAAATATTAATAATTTATTGGTTATCAAAATTTTCTAGGAAGGAGAAATACATGGTCAATCTAAGTAGGGAAAAAGAAGAACAAAGAAATTTCAAAGAAAAAATGATGTTAATGGGGCTCGCGTGTCTTTATTAAATAAAGATAGCGTGGGTAAATAAATATTTTAAATATTATGGGGACACCGCGTTGGAGTACAAACTTTATATTTCATTTGTACAAGTGTAAAAGAAGATAATAGAAGGAAATTGGAATTTAGAAGAGGGTTGGGAGGACTAAATTGAAACGATGGGAACCTAGAAGGGCAAAACGATAATTTTCCTATCAAGCTTGGTCAAAGCTTCCTTTGGAAGCTTTGACCCTTCATCTTTATCACATGGCCAGTCATCATCTCCAAAGCATCATCTTCCTTCCCTTTCTCCTCCCAACACCTTTTTGTTCCTGCACCATAGAAATCAAGATTTTTCATTTTCTTTTCCTTGTTTTCCTTTCTTTGCTTTCTTTTTCTTACTTCTTCTTTCTCCCAACTCTTTGTGCACCAAAGTTACAACTTTCAATCGTAATTTCCAACGGATCTAAACCCTAGGAGGGAGAAAGAAAAATCTCTTCTTCTTTCCTTTGTTTTCTATTTCTACTCCACTTTCAACAACACTTGGATTTTTGGCTTCAAATCTTTTTTTAAGGCTAAAAGGTATATATTTTCAACCCTTGAATTTTTGAATTTATGGTTTTGTAATTTTTAGACTTTATTCTCTAAGTTTCTTCAAATTTCCTTTTCTTGAAATTTGTTGGGTTTGGTTATCTTTATACCTTCAAGCACCAAGGTAAAGAAACTTCAAACTTGAACAATTAGTTTAAAGGGTTTGTGAAGTAGACTAGTATCTAGGTTAAAAGTTGGGTTAGAGTGTAGATTGTATAGTGTATATTCATTAGAATTGTTAAATTCAAATTATGACTTGATGGAGGTTGTTATGGCTTATTGGTAAATATAGGTTTAACGATATTTTGGGACTATCTGGATTGAGACTTTGTGAGCACTAGTTTTGTAAGGTGGCATTAAGGTAAGTGAACTTGCATTAAACTGTTTTGGAATGAATGATTATATGCTTGATTGAACCACTTGCAAATATTTTATTAGTTTTTCTTTAAAACGTGCATGGGAACAGGCCCTTGATGAAATGTTTTTATGTGGTAAAATATGTGATATAATGAAACTATGTGTTCCTATATTTTGTAGATATGTGTGTTGTGCTTTGAGTGATAATGCTGTATAATAGCTATAACCATGCATGTGCAATGTGGGAGTGCATGTGACGGAGCTGGTGGTGCTCGATGTGGGAGTGCACATGCTGGTAATGTATGGGCGGGAGTGCGTGTAATGATATTGAAATGTGCGTGTAGAGAGTGCACATGATGATATTGCCTTGTGTGTGTAGGGAGTGCACATGAGCTGAGTAAGACGGAAGTGGTTTACATATATATATATATGCTATAGACAAGTTATGAAAATAAAAATGTGATTGTACTATATGCTATAGAATGCCTTTCCGCTGCAGCAAGATTCGCTCTGCTATGCTTGCCTTGCTTGAACTTCCTAAATGTTTTAAAATGAATTGAAAAATAGCACGGCATCGAGTTTTGTTCATAGTATACAAAATTGCATTATTTTTGAAGGAGTGCATCATGTTTTCGAAAAGCTCTCCGTATCGTTTGCTTGTTCCCTTCCTATGTTCACTCACTGGGTTTATACTGACTCTTTTGAACTTCATGTTTTTAGATTTGAAGATAGTTGGATCTTAGGTAGAGGCACTTCCTCCTGTTCATCTTACGATAGGTTTGCCAAAACACTCTATAATATTATCCACGCCAGAGTCACTCCGCTGATAGTCAAGGTCGTTTGGTATGTCTATACGGTGGTTTAAATGTAATTCATGAGAATTGTTGTAAACATCGTATGATTGGTTTGAATGATAATGTTGCCACAAGTTGGCAAATGGTAATATTATTTTGTGAATGGTATTGTTCAGTTGCCATGATTTATTTTCAAAAGGAAATTATTTTTGAAAACAACGAATTAAAAACCTTAAAGGTAAAAGAGGGACATGTGGTCTAATAAACAAGTTTTCATATAAAGGGTTGCTTGGGCCTAGTAGGCCATGCCTATTGGGTCCTTGCGCCGGTCATGGCCCTGGAATTGGGCTGTGAATATTTAAGATATGCAAATTTATTTTGATTGCTTCTCTTTACAAAAATTCTAGTAAACAACTCTACTAATCATACTCCTCATCATATCCTTAAAGGTGTGATTCCTCATTTCAGTCACACCATTTTTTTAAAACTACTAGACATAGTGTATTGGGACATTATTCCACAACTTTCTATGTATTTGGTAGACTAACCTTTTTGTTGTCCATTTATGTCATGTTTACCATATTACTCGCCGTTTTTACCTAACTTGATAGTTTTAATGATTTTTCTCAACTGTTTCTCAACCATAGTGAGAAAAATCATTAATAAATGCCACAAAATATCTACAATTGCAAATAAATAGGAGTATATGGTCCATTTAAGCCAATGTAAATGAGTTATAATAAATTGGAACTGCTATTTAATCTCTATTATTTATCGTGGTCATCTTATCCCTACAACAATCAACAAGTCTCTAGATTATCGGAAATAAGAGTAGGCAGGATGTTATCCTCTATCAACCTTTTACCCTTTCCTTGCAAATGTACCCAAGTCTTTTATGCCATAACATGGAAGATGTTTTCTTTATGTAAGATCTTTTGGCATCTTTTTCAACATAATATAAGATGACAATAATATTAGTAGGAGCTAAATACAATCTATATAATCTATGAGTCAAAGAACATAAGTTAATAAATTTTCAATCATTAATTATCTTAATAATGTAATCCGTTATTTCAAAATTCAACTAGTAGTGTCTAATAAAGAAATTGAAACTAAATTTCAACAAACTGTTTTTACAACCTCAACTTCTACCTCTACTTTGTTGCCAATCATGGCTTTAAACTTATCCTTATTTGGCTTTCTTTTACTTATGGATCTTTTTAAGTTTATACTTTTCTAGCCAAGTCTTATATTTAAGACAATCCTATTTCTTATGTCTATTTTCTTGCAAAAGAAGTATTTATGTTCCTTCTTGAAGATAGCTTTATGACCCCTAACATTGATAAATTGACAAAATTCTTTCTTTTTTCCTAAACCTTTTAGGAGTATCAAATTTAGTTGACCATCTTAATGATGTATGTCCTAACTCTTCCTATCCTATCATAACTCATGGAATAAAGTCCTTCGAGAAAAGTGCCAATTTCAACATTTGATGACACCCTATACCTAAATGCTACTATAGTTGAGAACTCCTTTCATTTTAGTAATATTAGGAAATCCACTTAATAGATGTACAAAGACTGAACTCTTAACAACAAGCGAACAAAATTTATTGGATCTTTCTTATGCCTTATAGGCTTTTTTATCATTCACAAAACTTTAAGCTATATGTTATACAAGCTTATCTATATTCATAAATAGAACTATGTTCATTTGAATAACAAACTGATCCATATCACTTTTCTAATCCTTAAAGTTTGATCTAGTCAAAATCTCATGCTGGCTAAGTCTTTTATTGATAGAAAACGTTGCTTAAAAATTTAACAACGTAACTTGATTGTTATTTATAGTTGCTAGCCTTGAGTTACATCAAGTTTTGATTTGACTAAAATCACATACTCTCTTAAACTTAATGTCAAGTTTACATGCTGGTTTGGAAAACCATTCATTATTACAAAACATCATATACGTTATCAAAAAATGCATATTCAGCTAAGAATGCAAAAGCAAATATGCCTTGTAATGTCATTTGAATATAGGTACAAGATAAAGAATAATTAGTTGGAGAGAAACACTAAAAAGCTAAAAGAACTTCAAGACACAAGCCGAGAATTCATCCTAGAGAAGCTTAAGTCGATCCGAAGGCTGAAAGAGTGCAAAACTTGAAAATCATAAAACCCTAGTCAACTAGAAAAGGAAGTTCAGAACAACCATAGTCAACTACAGAGGAAGTATAGTCAACCCTATTTTAAAGAGATCAAGAAAATCAAGTTAAAGAATGACCATAGTCGACCTTGACAAGTCAAAGGCCAAATGAAGTTAACTTTAAGAAGCCATAGTCGACTATAAAAAGCTAGATTTGAAAAACACATGTTCTCTAAAAATGGATCGACTAGAAGAAGATTATAATCAACTATGGAAGCCCTAATTGAGAAATTTGAAGAACAAAATTAACCCTAGGAACTTTATAGTCGACCTTTAAGCTTCAATAATGGCCAGATTTGAGTCAAGCTTGTGTCTAACAGCATTAAATCATGCTCTAACTATAAATAAATGCATTTAAGCTATTTTGGAGCAATAGAAGACTTGAGATAAAGTTTTAAATCCTAGAGAGACTACCCACAAGCTCATTTTCACTCTCTAGCATATTTTTAGTCTTCCATCAAGCTTTCAAAGTTGAATCTTTACTTTATTCAAGTTAAAATTTCTTCTCTCACTGCAAACAAGCTTAAAGTCTCAGCACCTAACCTTTCTAGAGGTATTTTCTTGCTGAAATTTTTACTCCATTGTAAAGCTTCTAGCTTAACCTTGAAAAGCTATCTTGTAAAGGTTATTGTTTCTTATCAAAAAGCAAGAATCCTTTATGGATTGAGTGGGTTACCACTTGATCTTGTAAAAAAAAAAAAGAATCTCTTTGTGGATTGTAAGGGTTATCGCTTAATCGCGTGAAAAAAACAAGAATCCCATTGTGGATAGTGTAAAGGTTATCGCTTCCCGGTAAAAAGCAAGAATCCTTGATAGTGGATTGAAATTCCTTGGTTTCCAAGGGAGTGGATGTAGGTATCAAAAAGGCCGAACCACTATAAATTTCTTGTGTGTTTTTTTAATTTTCATCACTATTATTTATTGTTTGCATTTGCATTAGGAAATTATCTTTACATTGATTTATTGTTTTTATACCTAGAAAAATATTTTACTTAGATACATTATTTTACACTTACTAAGTTATTGTTGAAAAGATTGTTTTGACACTAAAATAATTTTTGGTGGAAAACATTTGATTTTTATACATAGATTTTCAAAGAAATTTTAACATATTAATTCACACCTTTTTGATATATATTATTTATTGAGACTTTTACACTAACATTGGTATCAAAGCTTGGTCTCAAATTTTATAGGTCTAACCACCTTTAAGAGATCCTTTATAGAAGCTTAAATTGACAAAATAGAGGTGACGACAACCATGCTTGGTGAAGGGCAAGCAGTTCAAAAGCCACCCCTTTTTGTATGTACTAACTATCCTTATTGGAAAAAACGCATGCAAATGTTTATTCGATCTATGGACTTAAATGTTTGGAATGTTATATTACATGACCCACACGTTCCAAGTAAGAGGGTAGATGGCAAAGTAGTCATTAAGTCTAAGAAAGATTGGGATGATAAAGATAAGAAATTGATTCAAATAAATTAAAAGGCTTATAATACTTTTCTTTATGCCTTAAGCACTAGTGAGTTTAATAAAGTGTCTATGTGTGAAAACACTAAACGAATTTGGGACACCTTAGAAACCACTTATAAGGGCACCAATCAAGTTAAAGAATCCAAGATTGGATTGCTTACACATGACTATGAGCTTTTTAGGATGAAAGAAAATGTGTCCATAGATGAGATGTTTGAAAGGTTTACCAATATAGTTGGAGGTTTAAAGGTTATGGGGAAAAACTTTCCTAATGCCCAACTTATGAACAAAATTCTTTATAACCTACCAAATTCAAGGAGACCTAAAGTCACAGCTATAGAAGTGGCTAGAAACTTAAATGACTTTAAGTTGGAAGAGGTCACAAGTTCCCATCTCACTTATGAGATGACACTTAGACATGAGAATGAAATAGAAGAACCTAAGAAATAAGAGATCAAACAAAAGAGAATAAATCTTAAATCTATAGTTGAGGAAGAAGAGAGAAGCACTAAAAATGAGTGAAAATGAAGAGGACCTGGCAATGCTAGCTAGGAAATTTAATAGGTACATGAAAAAAAATTTTAAAACTAGGAAACCTACAAGAACGGATGTGCCCAAAAAGAACATATAAAAGATCACTTGATATTTTTTTATGCAATAGGTCCAGTCACACAAAATATGAATGTCCCAACAACAACAACATGAGGAACACTTCAAGAAGGCTTAAGAAGAAAGGGCTGATAGCAACTTGCAGCGATAGTGATGACTCCCAAGATGAAGAAGATGATGAAGTTGCAAACCTTTGTCTCATGGCATTTGATGATTGCAAGACCCAAGAAGGATCGTCACAATTTGAGCGACCACATTTCAATGCTGAAGACTTTCATGTTTAGAGATATAGAATGAGACACTCTATAATGAAAAATGATTATCAAACATGGAAGCAAATTGAAGATGGTCCATAAAAAATAGAAAAAGACATGAAAAATTAGAATTCACATGATCTTGATTTGATTGAATTCAATGCCAAAGCCATGCATATCATTTTTAGTGCTATTGGGGAAAGGCTATACAATCAAGTTCAAAATTGTGAAAATGCTAAAGACACATAGGACAAGCTAGAAGAGTTGCACGGGCAACCACTTGAAAAAGAACTAGAAGAATATGATTTCTTGGATGAAAGCTCATCAAGTGATGATGGAGAGAACCTCAAATTCTGGACTTCAAGACCAAACTATGAGGTAGGCTCTTTTTCTTATGAATAACATATTCTTATGGATAGTGAATTGGCAAATATGTTTAAACACATAACTCTCACATATCAAGAAGTCAAAAGGAGAAAATTTCAAATCTTAGACTTGAAAATGAATAATTGATGGAAGAAAACAATCAATTGAGAATTAATGTTGAAATACTCCAAAGAAATTATGATCAATTAAAAGAAGAAAATAAGAAATTGAAAAATATTATCAAAGGAAAGGAAATATAAGAAGTTAGGAGTAAGAACTTTTTTCTAACAAATAAATCCTTATTTGACTCATTATCTTGTACATATGTTTGTTGAGACTAACCTTCAAGGATCCAAAGCAATTTGGATACCCTATGAAAATGAGTTTTGTAGGTAGAAAACCCAAGGAAAAACAAACTCAAGGTTGAACACAAAAATGGGTGATATCTATTTTTTTACTCTTTTACTTTTGAAGAATTCTTAATTGATGAAATTTGATTGATTGTGAATTACTTGCTTAGGCATTTAGTATTGTACACGTTGCATTTTCTTGGAAATATTTATCATTGAGTGTTGATTGTGCAATATTGTTTGTTGCAAAAACGTGAGCATGTGATGCACTTACACTTGAACATAAATGATTTGATGGTTTAAGCTTAACAAACTCAACTACTTAAATTCATTCCATCAATATCAGTCTATAGAAAAAGATTATTTGTCATTCTTGAGCTTATGTCGATTTGTAGCTTGAACAAGTTTGTCACATGTTGAAGATGCCATTATGACTTATTCTTGATGAAAATGAATGCATGAATAAATGCTTGAATTTGTTGATCTTATGTGCTTGCATAAATGACATTATGTCTTAAGAATGAAATGCTTATATTGCCACGACTCGGTACTCCCCTCGAGCTTGTGACAACCGCCGCGGTGTCCCGATCGACACTCATTACCCGAAATGTCAATCGGAATCCCGCAAGGCTTTAATATTAGTTTTCGCACCTCCCCTGTGAGCAACAGTTGTTAAGTATCATGTTTTGAGAGATTATAAACTATTTCCAAATCAAAACAACAGAAAAATAATTTTTTTCTCACAGGGGCATTTTGGTCATTTTCTCTAAAAATCTCGAAACTAGCTAAAATTATAGTATGCGAGTATAAAACACATGATTCATAATCAAAAATAAGCTTAAATGTCTAAAACCTTCATTTAAAATGAAATTATGACTACTTGAATATAATAAAAATATTCAACAAAATATTCTATTTTCTTATAAAACAATATTTATAGAGTTACCGGTAAATAATTTTTGCAACGTAAAAGCTAAATAAATTCATACATACTGTAATACAGATAACTAAAGTATAAAATTTAATTTACAGTAACACGTGGGCCTACGAACAACCAAAAGTATTAAAAGCGGTAAACCTACAATTTTTTAGGATGCAAGTCCAACTGTAGCCCTCAACAAAGTGAGCTATCTACCAACTATCTTGAGCCTGAAATGGGTGGAAATAAGGGTGGTGAGATTATACAATCCCAGTGAGTAAACAAATATAATCTAAAATATCTAAAGCTAAGTAAATGAAGACAGATAAATTAAATTAGTATAAAAATGATTCACAGCATTTTGAACTCATTTTAATAAGATAAAATAGGTTCATTTCATCCAAATAAACAACGAGGCTTATGATTTCCTAAAAAGCTTGGCTCGTGCCAAAATCATTCTCATACTCAGTTATCAGGGATGCCTTGGCCGAGGGCTATCCCAAACCGAGTCCGCCAAGGCTGTTAAAAGTCATGTACGCATAAATTATGTTTTTATTTTGAAAACATAGTCGTTCCTTAATGTTGGCTGAATTCACCCTCACGTGGTGGTTTGGCGTGAAGTGAACTCTAAAGTTTTAACCTCAGGAGTTATCCAACTGTGCCTCTCATACTGAGGTATGAATATAATAGGGTTACCGTGCCCCTCTAATAGGCTGGTCCACGGAACCCGTCCACTGCAGCGATCAATTTATAACCCACCAATTCAATAAAATTCAACAACATGACATGGCAATTATTTTATTTTACAGCCTCTCGAGGCAAATCAACAGTTCATACATTTTCAACACATTTACCAAATCCAACCATTCATGCCAATATTATCATAAGCCATTCAATTCAAACCATAATTTACAACACAACAATTAGTCTCCAATTGCTCCATTTTCCAAAACCATCATTCAATTTCAAGACAATTTTATAAAATCATTTCATTTAATCATATTTTGCTTTTAAAACATAAAGATTTACCATTTAAACTCATTTTCCATAAAATCACAAAAACGAATTAAAATTCACTTCAGATAATCAAGATAATGTTAAGGTTACTCACTGTAATGGAAATCGAGTTCCGAATACTCCGATTCTTGATCCTCGGGTACTATCTCTTTACTTTTGCCAGAATGCTCACCGCCTAGACATAATGCAAAATCAAGCAATTTACCATGTTGGTGCTAAACCGTTATAAAACTAATCTAAACTCTATATGAATGCATGATATGGAACGCAAATTGTTCGGATTATCGTCTATATGCAGTGTTGGCCTAACTCGATCTATCACCCAATTAATTGGCCAATACGTCCAATTTAACTCCAAATAATTTCATTTTTCTTCCAATACTCCAAATCATCAAACACAAATTAAATAACTTGAAATATGGCAAAATCATCCTCACATTTTCTCTTTGAAAAATTTGGCCATGGTGGGTGCATCAACACTCTGATTTTTCCTACTTGATTCTCCCACCATAAATCACTAATTCCTAATCAAATCACTTGAAATAAAATCAAAATTATCCTCAATATTCCACATGGAGAATTCAGCTAATGATAGGTGATGGAAGGACATGAATTTTTCTTGCTTGATTTTCATGCTACACATCACCAATCAACTAAAAACACTAAAATACATTGAAATCTAATCAAATCAAGCATCAAAATCTCTTTCTAAGTGTTCAGCCAGCAAGATACCCATCATGAAATCATGTGATTCAACCATGAAAAATGCAAAAGAATGTATGGGAAAGGTAGATCACAAGTCAAAATTAAGAAATTTTACCTTTGATTACTTGATTACCTGAAATCCACCAATTTTCTCTTGAATTTTCACCCTAGGGTTCTTGTTCTTTCTTTTCTGCCTTTGTTCTTGCTTTGGCCGGCCATATGAAGAGAAATGGGCTGATTTTGTGCTGATTTTTAAGCCAAATAATAAATGGATGAAAATTGACACATGTCACCATTCCATTAGTCCATGTGTCATACTTACCCATTAAGCAATATCTCTCCACCATTTAAATTTCCTTAATTAGGCATAATAATATTGGGTAAAATCTATGTGCTGGACAAGTGTTGGGTGGTGTAAAATTATAATTTTGCCCCTAGGGTGGCAAAATGACTATTTTACCCTTATGCTTGGAAAAATATCGAAATTAAAATTTTCACTTCTCAAACTCAATTTATGTTCTAAATAGTCAATCTTGATAAAAAAACTTCTTCCAACATTCCAATTTTAACCTCGAGTGGCAAAATGACCATTTTGCTCCTATTTCATGAAAATTTCAATTTGACTCCAAGTCGGTCCTTGAACTTCGAATCACCATTTTAAGTCATTATGGGGTTTTAAAATTCTCAATTTCATCTTAAAATCTCTATTTGGACTAGTTCGAGGCTTAATCCAACTTAATTGTACCATTTGGTACAATACCGTCCTTTAACGATTTTTGAGGTACCCAAGTAAGCAAACATGCATTCTTATGTAGGAATGGCATAATAAACATATTGTAGAGTCGGGCTTGACAGCACTACCCCCCTTAAAATAAATATTTGACCTCAAAATTTTATTTACTGAACTTAGAGAAAAGGTGAGGATATTGTTTTCTCCTCTAATGCTCGACTTCTTATGTCCTCCGCTTTATAGGGAATTTCGATTTGTTCACCTCATTTTCCTCCAATTTAACTCGAGTACCTCACTTATGTCTATTATTATCCTTTAAAATCATATCAATAGTAACCTTCACAATTATGATCTTTTATATCGAGACACTAAGCATGCTTCTATTACTATCATTAAACTTGAACCATAACTCCATCTCAATCATACCAATTTCGATCACATTCTATACTTATTTAGGTATACCAATCTCTATCTTATTACTTCATTCCATATCAAACTTCTCAACTTTCATTCATTCATTCCATCCTCATACAATATTGTGTAGTTTACAGTATCATTAACATGCCATACTCATTCTTATACATATCCTCAACGTTAGGGAAGATTAATGGCTTCAATTATTTCCACATACTTCATGTTTACCTTACATTTAGGAAATTTCAATCTTCTTAATCCTATTAGTCCATCTCATATGGCTTAATCGCACTATAGATTACATTCCCTTAACTATTTCCCCAAAATTCCTTAGGTTACCATAAATCGACTTCTGATAAGATTCTTGATCGTTACATTACCTATACACTCATCAAATATATTGTGTTCAAATCTCGAACCACTAAAACCATTCTTCATTTTAGTTGGGTACATCACTAACTCCACACACACGTATACATGCACATTCAAATGTCTATATTCCTCATTAAGTATACGGGTCTCTGTTTTCAAATACCTTTAGACTAATTTCTCTTTGTTCATTCCCATCAATAATCAAGATTCAATAGAATAATCTTCATAGTTCATACAAATTCTCATCATGCTTGTGCATAGTTTCACATCATTTACCTACTTATACTCTCTTCTTATCATTTCCAATTGTATACTTAAGTTTCCTTGTACTATATATCATTGCATCACAATGTCATCTCCATTGAATTATAATCTATTATGCGTGTATGCTTTATAATCCCATTGATACTTCAAAAATTTTTCCTTGACTCGATCATTGCATGTTATGCAATACCATAATTCCTAAAAGTCATCCTTATTCCTCGATTATCTTTCATGCCTCTTACATATATTGTATCCTTATTGCATTTCGATATTGATTTGTCACTTAAGACTCAAACTCATTTGAATCATGTATGCCTCAAGCGTTTTCGAATTCCAATTTTCCATAATATATTAGGAAAGTTTCATTATCTGAATTTATTATCAAGGTCAACTTCAATCATCCTTTGTTCCACTCTTTCATATGAACATAACATCATTCTCCCTTAACCAATTTACAAATTGTACTTGAAATTACAAGACTTGAAACTATGTCCTCCTCAAGTACTTTTCAATGTCAATACAAGTATCACTCTTAACTTATGGCTTCCTTTTTATGATCATATAACTTAATGTTTACTTTCACGAGATCCATTGCAGAACTTATCTTGAGTATTTCCTTGGGGATATCTATCGTAAACTTATGTCTCATAGCATGTGATCACTTAACTCGTGACTTAGCCGTTTGGCTCCTTAGCAAGTTTCAAAATCACACATCTTATACTCATCTCGTATAATTTATAATTCTTTCTCAAAGGTGTTTAAACATTCTTGAAACACTTAATCACTTATTTGCTCTTTCATACTCCAAGTATATCATTTCCATAAAGGCATGCTCAACTACTCATGCTTCAATTTATCTCCAAGGGTTTCTAGCATACCACATAGTTTACTTGTGTTGTCACTAATCCTTTCCTTTCAACAAAGTCAAGACAAGATTTGCAAATTCTAGTAACAATATTCTATATAAACTCATTTGCTATATCATTCTTGAATCTTCATTCACACTCTCATCACTTGGTATTGACATCTTTTATCAATATCTCATACATTCATCTAACCTTTCCCTCGCTTTCTCTTTGGTCTTTAACAAGGCTTAATCTCTTGTCTTCTTTATTTCTTAAGATTTGACTTCAGTCAACATATTATTCATCTTAACACTCCCCATGTTAATTTATTTTTATGTAGCCATCTCAAAAACTTTCTAACTTTTCTTTCTCTTACGTGCCAATATATAAGGCAATAAGGAAACTTTGCAATTTCATTCATCATCTTTATCTTAATACCTCCCCAATGCACTTAAGACTCCAAACAACAAAGCTTAGCATCAAAACCAATGACCATTCTTCAACTCGTGAGTTTCATCTTCATGCCACTCCCAATCTGCTCATGCTTTCTAACTATAAGGGGTTCTTAACGCGACAGCGTTTGATAGTCAGTACTGTGGCGTTGCAACTGTTTGAATTCACTTTATCCCAACAACTCTTCTACCTTTAAAGCTACTGCCTCAATTATTCACAATCGTGTGGCTTCCCTCTAAGTCTATACCACAATTAGCAAGACTAACTTTCTATCACAAGTGCGCGATCAGAACATTGATTTAACATATTTATTTTGCCACTAACATTCATATATCTTTACCATAACATTTAGTACAAGTTTGCTTAAGCAAAAATCTCCAAATTTATTCATAGCTACATGTATCTCATATTGCACATCACTTATCATCAGTCAATAAATCCCACTTTAGAATACTCTTTCCATATTGTATAGTAACTTCACCATATAGTATCACGGCACTATGTTCCTCCATTCTATTATCATGCATACTCCACAGAAATTAATTAAAAGATTTACGTACCTTAACTAATGCTAATTCCATTTAATCATATCTTAAATACTCCAAACTTGTAAATTACAACTCCAAGTGTATGTCCATATATTGATAATCTTTATATATTTCATGATCATGAAAACTACAACTTACAAACTAGCTTTTTATCATATTCACACTATTAGAACATTAATTTCAACATGTTTAATTCTCCTTTGGTGGTATGTTAAGATCATTCCTAGATACATTTCCATATTAACATTGATATGCCTTTACCATAGCATTTAGTGCAAATTTGATGAAGGAATTGTCTCCAAATAACTCTTAAATACATAATTATCAAATTGTATACCACTAAATGTTAAGATCTTGACTTTATTCATCAATAACCAATCACATTTATTAAGTGAATAATTTACTTAGTTATTACACCTTGCCTTTGCGATCATAAGATCAAAGTTGTCCTAAACTTAGGATGCAGAAGTTCTCTCTCTTAGAGTATATCCAAACATCAACATTTTCTAAATTTCTTACTCTGGGGAGATCACCTTCAAGACTGATCATTCGTATCATAAGCCACACTTTGAACTAAATAGACTTTTAAATTGATCTTTTAAGTAATTCGTATATCAATCTCAATTATAGAATTTTATATGGCACTTAGACTAGATTCGACATTTTCAAGTCATTTAACCTCAAGCTGCCAATTCCACATCTAGTCCTTTAATCCCTTGGCTCCCCCTACTATGCATAGCAAAGTTTAAGCTCATCCTTAGAGCAGATTTGTTTACTAACTTCTTACTTCATGACCACACATCAATTATAGTAATCATTGATGCTCACTCTCGAGTTAATTCACGTGCCTATATCCATGAACTATAATAGGTCTAATCAATTCTTGAAATCTCACAATCGCTTAATTGAAATCAACACCAGTTCCCTCTAAGTTGTTGTACCTATTCAACACATATTCACATAAAATATTTCAAAATCCCAACACCACTTTTATATGGGCATAACAAGCTCAATTAACATAGTGTTCTTATCTTCATGCATATAAGCATGGGTTTACTTTTACCTCAATGCTTAATTTATACACTCCAAGTGAATTACAACCATCACTATTCATTCTAATCAAAGTGCGCCCCTTATTACCATTATCACACATGTTCTTTTATATTAACCCCAATACAATCCATATTCCCCAAATCTTTTTCCAACAGACAACCATGAGTTCAATTATAACTCCACCAAATGAATAAATTATCACGGCCTATTAGTCCAACTCCAAATTTCTCCATCCTTAATCGGAGGGATATATCATTTCATTAATCTTTCATTAGGAGCATTCGTTTTAAGATCTCTCTAACACTGGCTCGTGTCACGAGTGTAATCTCAAACCCGGACAACGACTCCACTTATGACCTTTGCATGACATTAACAAGGAAGTGGATTACTGAGAACAAGAGTTCATATAGCTCCCTGTCTATGACTTATGCTCCCATAAGATCTATAAGAAGAAACAGAACGAGTCTAATCAACTCAAATTCTATATGCAGGTGCACGTATTCTATTCTATCAAACCTAACTTAACTTAACTTAGGGCCATACTGACACTGTAGTCTTCAAAATAACTTTAAAACAACTTTAAATCAAAAAGCTCTAATCTTTAAAACCAAAAGCTTTGATACCACTCTAATTCTCACAACCCGATACCCCCCTCAAGCCCATGACAACCGCCGCGGTGTCCTGATCGACACTTATTACCCGGAATGTCAACCGGAACCCCGCAAGGCTTTAATATCAGCTTCCACACCTCCTCTGTGAGCAACAGTTGTTAAGTATCATGTTTTGAGAGATTATAAACTATTTCCAAATCAAAACAATAGAAAAATAATTTTTTTCTCACAGGGGCATTTTGGTCATTTTTTCTCAAAAATCTCGAAACTAGCTAAAAATGTAGTATGTGAGTATAAAACACATGATTCATAATCAAAAATAAGTTTAAACATCTAAAACCTTCATTTAAAATGAAATTATGACTACTTGAATATAATAAAAATATTCAATAAAATATTCTATTTTCTTATAAAACAATATTTATAGAGTTACCGGTAAATAATTTTTGTAGCGTAAAAGCTAAAAAAACTCATACATACTGTAATATAGATAACCAATCTATAAAATTTAATTTACAGTGACACATGGGCCCACGAACAACCAAAAGTATCAAAAGCGGTAAACCTATAGTTTTTTAGGATGCAAGTCCAACTGTAGCCCTCAACAAAGTGAGCTATCTATCGACTATCTTGAGCCTGAAATAGGTGGAAATGAGGGTGGTGAGATTATATAATCCCAGTGAGTAAACAAATATCATCTAAAATATCTAAAACTGAGTAAATGGAGACAGATAAATTAGATTAGCATAAAAATGATTCACAGCATTTCGAACTCATTTTAATAAGATAAAATAGGTTCATTTCACCCAAATAAATAACGAGACTTATGATTTCTAGAAAAGCTTGGCTCGTGCCAAAATCATTCTCATACTCAGTTATCAAGGATACCTTGGCCGAGGGCTATCCCAAACCTAGTCCGCCAAGGCTTTTAAAAGTCATGTACGCATAAATCATGTTTTTATTCTGAAAACATAGTCGTTCCTTGACGTTGGCTGAGTTCACCCTCACGTGGTGGTTTAGTGAAGTGAACTCTAAAGTTTTAACCTCAAGAGTTATCCAACCGCGCCTCTCATACTGAGGTATGAATATAATAGGGTTACCATGCCCCTTTAATAGGCTGGTCCACGGAACCCATCCACTGCAGCGATCAATTTATAACCCACCAATTCAATAAAATTCAATAACATGACATGGCAATTATTTTATTTTACAGCCTCTCAAAGCAAATCAACAGTTCATACATTTTCAACACATTTACCAAATCCAACCATTCATGCCAATATTATCATAAGCCATTCAATTCAAACCATAATTTACAACATAGCAATTAGTCTCCAATTACTCCATTTTCCAAAACCATCATTCAATTTCAAGACAATTTTATAAAATCATTTCATTTAATCACATTTTGCTTTTAAAACATAAAGATTTACCATTTAAACTCATTTTTCATAAAATCACAAAAACGAATTAAAATTCACTTCAGATAATCAAGATGATGATAAGGTTACTCACTAGAATGGAAATCGAGTTTCGAGTACTCCGATTCTTGATCTTCGGGTACTATCTCTTTACTTTTACCAGAATGTTCACCACCTAGATATAATGCACAATCAAGCAATTTACCACATTGGTGCTAAATTGTTATAAAACTAATCTAAACTCTATATGAATGCATGATATGGAACGTGAATTGTTCGGATTATCGTCTACATGCGATGTTGGCCTAACTCGATCTATCACCCAATTAATTGGCCAATACGTCCAATTCAACTCCAAATAATTCCATTTTTCTCCCAATACTCCAAATCATCAAACACAAATTAAATAACTTGAAATATGGCAAAATCATCCTCACATTTTCTCTTGGAAAATTCAGCCATGGTGGGTGCATCAACACTATGATTTTTCCTACTTGATTCTCGCACCATAAATCACTAATTCCTAACCAAATCACTTGAAATAAAATCAAAATCATCCTCAATATTCCACATGGAGAATTCGGCCAATGATGGGTGATGGAAGAACATGAATTTTTCTTGCTTGATTTTCATGCTACACATCACCAATCAACTAAAAACACTAAAATACATTGAAATCTAATCAAATCAAGCATCAAAACCTCTCTCTAAGTGTTCAGCCAGCAAGATACCCATCATGAAATCATGTGATTCAACCATGAAAAATGCAAAAGAATGTATGGGAAAGGTAGATCACAAGTCAAAATCAAGAAATTTTACCTTTGATTGCTTGATTACTTGAAATCCACCAATTTTCTCTTGAATTTTCACCCTAGGGTTCTTGTTCTTTCTTTTCTTCCTTTGTTCTTGCTTTGGCTGGCCATATGAAGAGAAATGGGCTGATTTTGTGCTGATTTTTAAGCCAAACAATAAATGGATGAAAATTTGAGGCATGTCACCATTCCATTGGTCCATGTGTCATACTTACCCATTAAGCAATCTTTCTCCACCACTTAAATTTACTTAATTATCCATAATAATATTGGATAAAATCCATGTGCTGGACAAGTGTTGGGTGGTGTAAAATTATAATTTTGCCCTTAGGGTGGCAAAATGACTATTTTACCCTTATGCTCGAAAAAATATCAGAATTAAAATTTTCCACTTCTCAAACTCAAATTATGTTCTAAATAGTCAATCTTAATCAAAAACCTCTTCCAACATTCCAATTTTAACCTCGGGTAGCAAATGACCATTTTACCCCTAGGTCATGAAAATTTCAATGTGACTCCAAATCGGTCCTCGAACTCTGAATCACCATTTTAAGTTATTCTGGGATTTTAAAATTCTCAATTTCATCTTAAAATCTCTATTTGGACTAGTTCAAGGCTTAATTCAACTTAATTGTACCATTTGGTACAATACCATCCTTTAACGATTTTTGAGGTACCCAAGTAAGCAAACATACATTCTTATGTAGGAATGGCATAATAAACATATTGTAGAGTCGGGCTTGACATATATGGTTGTCACGACCCAACGAAGCTCGTGAGAATCGAGCAAGTTGTAGGGTTCATAACCATATAACATAAAGCCAAGGGATTTCATAACCGAATATTCATAAATAATGTTTAAGTTCAACATAATACATTATCCTTGACCCATAACTCATATACAAATATCTATAAGGCCACATATTGATCATTCAAAGCGGGTTCGTACGTAACAAACCTTACACTTCATATTGGACTCAGTGCCTACAATATCCAAAATGCATTTTTTTTTAACTTTTAAAATTTCAAATACAAAAGCTAGCGTGGACTGAACTCAGCAGAGTGACCAAAATGGGAGACCTATCGAATGCCAAAATTCATCCATCTAATGATGACATTAAGCCACGTATAGATCTATGGTGTCACGTATTTGCACATGGTGTACAAAAAGGGGTGAGTCATCTAGTATTTAGTGAGATGGGGATGTAACGCAACATAGTAAAGCATAGATGAATATTCATAATATGAAGAAACGTTTATTACACAACATATGTAGTAATTTATCAAACATCTCCAAAATACAAGTGCAAGGATCAATCTAATATCTTATGTGCACATCACACCATGTTTGCCGAAATCACATCTCAACGGTGCACTCATATTCATTAATTGATCAAACTCGTGTCTCTAAAATACAACATAATAATCAAAGCTTACCATCATAAACCATCATTAACTAGGCTCCATAGGCACACTCCATGTTACCGAGCATAGTATCAAACTCAATATATATGATTTGCTTCCCTTGGAGCTTTTCATCAAATGTCAACCACATTACAATTATACAATGACCACCACATTTTAGTTATATATCAATACCCACATATTCACCTATTATATCATCATAATCAAACAAATCAATGAGTGGTCTTCCCTTGTACATAGTCAAATCATGCATTATGGCCAACCAGTAGAGAACAAATCACGCATAGGGCCAAGCCATTAGTGAAACACAAGTCACGCGCGTGTCAAAGCAACAGGCAGAAAATCAAATCATGCCCAATGTTGAAGCAACTAGCAAAGAATCATATCATCGACCAAAGTAATCTCCTGACAGTCGGCATAGCCTAGAGTAATCTCCCATCGACGGCGTAGCTCAGAGTAATCTCTCAACATACAGCATCACGACACTGCAACCAGGATTCACAAGCGAGACTAATACCACCATCCTTGCATGCACACACACATAGTCACAAGTAATGAGAACCACTTAACCTTAAGTCAAATCAATGTCCGGAATTCATCTTTTGGGAAGAACACAAGTTCGCAATGAGGCCATCATGCCACTATCTTTCCATATGTCCACAACATGTCATAAATCACATTCATCGAACTTTAATCGTCTATAAGCTCGTTAGAGTTCCAATTGTCTTAAAGATTCATAAATCATAATGTCACATCATTTAATTAGCCTCCTTAGCCTCACATACATAAACAATTCACATTAACTATTAGAAAACATGGCATTACATACTCAAGCAATTAGACCTCAATAATCATGGCTCATTGGCCGTAAATGCATCAATGATATCATTTTAAATTAGTCATGGCCTAATAGCCACATATACATGAGCAATCTCGTACATGCATCATTAATTCATCGATAATTGGGGAAATCTAATCCCACATCGTGGTATAACCATCATACTAACTTAAGTATAACATATTTAGAAGCCATTAAGATTATACGTCACTTAGATGTCTAATAACTCATGCTTCCAAATAACAATCACAAAAAAACACATCTAGGCATACACAACACTTAGTACCATGGTAGAGCATATTATCATACGTGATCCATCACATGCATTTTCAAAAGTAAACCCCACTCACAGTAACAAATTGGACGTGCTCTATAGCCAAGCTTCGATCCTTAGCCTCCAATCTTATTTTAGCTCACAAATGTGCCCAAATGGCACAATCTTCCTTTAAGCACATCAAAACAACACAAAACTATTTAAATCTTGGCTTTCAAAAAATGCTAACCATTCTAAAAAATAGCCAAATCCTTAACAATCCAACATATAAGATCAAATCCTTTAATAATGAGTTAAACCCATACCTTAGAGGCTAGATTGCACAATTCTTAGCTCCAAATTCTAGCCAAATTGGGGGAGATTCACCTAAGCTGAAGAAATCAAATTTCTTATAATTTAATCGATTAAATTGAAAAATAATCAGTAAAAACAGTTAATATTACCTCAATAACATTTCTCTAAGCTCAAATTAGCTCTAAATCACTTTAGATAACTCCAAGAATGCATTTATGGCTTAGGGTTTCAAATTGGTAGACAGACAAAATAGAAATTAAACCAAGTTTTTTAGGAGTAAAGCTCCTACTTTTAACACTTAAAATCTATGATTTATGATTAGAGGTTAATGGGTTTAAAGGGTGTGAGACTTGAGAGAAAATGGGTGGAGAAATGTGGAGTTTAGAGAAAATGAGGAAATTTTCGATTTTCGAGCTTCTAAGCCCATTTTAAGTTGACTAGGTGTCCTAGGATTGACTATGGAGGGTTTGCAGTCAATCCTAGAACAAAAAGTTTGTTTTCACCCTTTTTCCTTTTCACAGGATCGACTATAGACCCTCTATAATTGATCTGGACTAGAATGTCCATTTTTAGTCCATTTTTTTCACAAGATCGACTATGGAGGGTCTATAGTCGATCTTGGACCGCAATGTTCATATTTCTTCCATTTTTTCTTCCTAGGATCAATTATAAAGGGCCTATAGTCAATATTGGACTAGAATGCTTGGCTTCTCCTACTTTTCACTTCACAAGATCAACCTTTTATGCACTAGGATCGGCTTCTTTGGTCCAGATTTGTAAAATTTTTCCTTTTAAAGTCTAATCTAATTCTGGTCCACAACCTCAAATCATTCATATGTGACTTAAATCTTTACTCAAATACTCAAACATAAGATCAAAACTCCAATCTAAGCATCACACCTTTGGATTCCTCAAATATGTTCATAAAATTATTGCCAAAGTATCATAAAGCATGCTTCATACACTTAATACATCCACATATCATCAAAGAAGTCTCCAAATATACAACAATTTCAAGATCATTCTCTTTACAATATAATTCATAAACATACTCTACAAGCATACACATCGAGGTTCAAATGTACTCTTTAATAACTTAGCCCCTATCACATATAGGCCATGTCAAAAATCAGGGATGTTATAATGGTCATATCGATTAAGTCATTCCTTGAGAAATTGAAATGTTAAAGTGCTTGGTTTAGAATCTTTTTTTGGAATATGCTCTATAATTGTGCTTAACTAATTATTTCAAACTTGATTTCTTGATTATGCATGTGGGAATTGGTTATGACGAACACATTGAACTTCATGAAAATTTTTTTAGTTCATTTATCATTTTGATCAAATGACATGCTTACATGATATGTCATCTTGCTTAATCTTAAGATTTGCATTCTATAACTTGACTTGGATAATGCTTTTGAATGAGAAATTTAAGTTGTTAAGTTAGATCATGATATGTTGTGTTGACATAGTTAAAAAAAAGGTGCTCTTGAATGTTAATTGTGTCTTCCTTAAGCTTAAATGATTACATAATTTAGAGACTTGTGTACGCCTAATCTTACTTTATAGGCTACACAAATGACTTGGTTTAAGATGCAAAATGGCCTATAACTAAAGTTAGCAATAAATACCTAATGAGTCGTGGATGAGTGCTTACCTTAACAATTGGTATTCATTGATGCTTGGATGTCTACACTTGATCTGCTCATGAGTTATGTGTTTTATTTCCAATATTTCATGACACTTGGTATCACTCATGTATCATTAAGAAATGGCATACATGAATGGAATTCAATCTTGCATGCTCTTAATAAATGCATTGTCATATTTTTTTTAAATTGAAACCTTGCATTTTTATGAACATTGTTGAAGTCATAATGAATGAAGAGAGCCATGTTATTACATGTAATCATGCTTATGCCTACTTGATCATAATACTCTCTTGTATGATTACAACAAGTGCAAAATATCTTGGCAATGCCTCATTGATAATGATCTTACTTTGATAAGAAAACTTTTTCCTTAATTTGATAATTTATACACAATTAGGAGAATCCTTAGTGAAATGGTTGCTTGAAAATATTGTGAAATAAAGGTATCCAAAAAAGGCTAAATCATGATATTCTCATGATGACATGCTTTTGTTGAGTTAATTTCGTCATAAATTGTTATTCTTATCTAATTGAGAGAATTTCCTTAAATGCTTGATTGATGGTCCTTGAACAATGCATGATGAAAATTAAAAAAGTGTTTAATGCAAAAATGATATCTCAAACATGCATTGGAAATAATATACATATACTTCCCAAAGTTATGAGTATTTGAGGCATATATTGAATATTTATTTAAATACTCATATTTTTCTAGTTCCATGAATGTTTGAGCATTTGATTAACATGTTGAATATCCATTGTAATGCTTTTCTATCATAGGCTCATGATTTATCCCTATGTTTATCTCATGATCCATCTAAGGGAAGGTAAGATTATGCTTTAATATGATTAACCATTAAATTCCTTTTTCTTGTTCGAATTGATCTGGTGAATGCTTGAGGGGGAGATGACATGTGACATTGTCCTATGATTCTTAAGCACTTGAAACCTTCAACAATGATCTTGATAAAATCTCAACAAGTGGTGTTCATCTCTATTGGTAATATCTCTTAAACACTAAATTTGTGCTTGATAATGCCTCACATTTGTGCATGAATGATAATTGCTATGCTTCTTCCTATAGTTGTTGGTATGTACACGTGAATATTTTTACATGATTTCTTGAGTATTTAGTTAAATGAATATGTGAACAACGTAGCATATAAAGTTGCACATATATCAATAAATCATGTTCACATTATATGTAGACTTAACAATGTTTTATATTTGACCATGCATATCTAACTTGAACTTAAAAGATAAAATGTCCACACTTTGATTATAGATGTATTTTAATGTGAGGTATGCTTGGTTGATCATTGAATGATATGCTTTTTGTTGACTTACTTGAAAATACATAAATGGAGATATATTTTGATTTGATTATGATATATGATATATTCCATAATGCCTTAACTGAATATCTTACATGGAAGTATATCTTGGTTGAAAATATCTATATGTGCCTTGATTGCAATGGTTAAATATATTTCTTCATACTTTACTTGAATATCTTGATAATAAATATGTTGTGATCTTTGAATATGCTAAATGAGTATATCTTGATTTAATGCTTTTATATCATGATGATTAGATATATTTCTTGATCTATTGATTGAATGTTTGCATGGAAATATATCTCATTGTTTTGATTTGATGGTTATGGATTATTATTGATCTTAATGCTCTTCTATACTTGATGATTATTACTAACCATTTTATTTTGAGTTTAAGTAACGCTCACACTTCTTAACCTTTTTGATATAACAAAAGGGAGAGAAGGTTTATGAGCACATTAAAATGCTATTACATTAGCTGAATAGCTTTGAAAACATTTTTGAACTTCATGCATATATTGAGGAGGAAAATCTTTTTAAAGTTCATACTCAAGTCTTATATCCTTCTCATTTATACTTAAATGTTTTCAAGGGCATACCGACTAATTAAGTTAGAGGAAGGTTTCAAGAAATTTCAAATGCAATATGCTCATGTTTTTATCATATCAAAAAGGGAGAGATTGTTAGCCTTGAGTTCCACCATGTTTTGATTTGATAAAAGTCACATACTCTTTAGAACTTATTGTCAAGTTTACATGCTTGTTTGGAAAGCCATGCATTATTAGAAAACATCATATAAGCTATCAAACAATGCATATTCAACTAAGAATGCAACAGCAAATATGCCTTGTAATGTCATTTGAATATAGGTACAAAGCAAAGAAGAAGTAGCTGGAGAGAAGCACTAACAAGTTAAAGGAACTTCAAGACACAAGCCAAGAATCCATCCTAGAGAAGCTCAAGTTGATCTGAAGGCTAAAAGAGTGCAAAACTTGAAGATCATAAAGCCCAAGTCGATTAAAGAGGAAGCACGATCAACCCTGTTCCAGAAAACTCAAGAAAATCAAGTTCAGAGCAACCATAATCGACTACAGAGGAAGCATAGCTGACCCTGTTCAAGAAAAATCAAGAAAATCAAGTTGAAGAACATCCATAGTCAACTATAAAAGATGTATAGTAAACCTTGACTAGTCAAAGGCCAAAAAAAGTCAACTTTAAGAAACCATAGTTGACTATAAGAGAGGCATAACCGACTATAGAAGGCCAGATTTGAAAAACTCATGCTCTCTAAAAGTGGATCGACTAGAAGAAGATTATAATCAACTATAGAAGCCCTAATTAAGAAATTTGAAGAACATAGTTGACCTTAAGAGTGTTGTAGTCGACCCTCAAGCTTTAGTAATGGCCAAATTTGATTCAACCTTGTGTCCAAAGGCTCCAAATCATGCTCTAGCTATAAATAGACCCATTTGAACCATTTTGAAGCAAAAGAAGACATGAGATAAAGTTTCAAACGCTAAATAGACTGACCATAAGCTCATCTTCACTCGATAGCATATTTTTAGTTTTCCATCACGCTTTCAAAGTTGAATCCTTGCTTCAATCAAGCTGAAATTTCTTCTCTCACTACAAACAAGCTTAAAGTCTCAACACTCAACCTTTGTAAAGGCATTTTCTTGTTGAAATTTTTACTACATTGTAATAGTTCTAGCTTAACCTTGAAAAGTTATCTTGTAAAGGTTATTGCTTCTTATCAAAAAGCAAAAATCTTTTGTTCATTGTGCGTGATCGCGTAAAAGTGAGAATCCCTTTATGGATTGTATGGACTATCGCTTGATCTCGTGAAAAAGCAAGAATCTTGTTGTGGATTGTGTAAAGGTTATTGCTTCTCATTAAAAAGTAAGAATCCTTGATAGTGGATTGAAATTCCTTGGTTTCTAAAGGAGTGGATATAGGCAGCGAAAAGGCCGAACCATTATAAATTTCTTGTCTCTTTTTAATTTTTAGTACTATTATTTATTGCTTGTATTAGCATTAGGAAATTAACTTTACATTGATTTATTGTTTTTATACTTAGAAAAATATTTTACTTAGATACGTTATTTTTACACTTACTAAGTTATTGTTGAAAAGGTTATTTTGACACTAAAAATAATTTTTTGTGGAAAAGGTTTGATTTTTATACATAGATTTTCGAAGAAATTTTAATATATCAATTCACCTCCGCTTGATATATATAGTTTATTGATACTTCTACACTAATAATAGTAAAAGTTATTGTTCAAGATAAGAAATACAACTATTAGTCAACGAGAACTAATAAAATAATTAGCAACAATTCTTAATGTGCTAAAAAGAAAATAACTAAAGAGTCTAATTGCTTCATCACAGACTCCCTTTTAGGTAAAGAATATGACATGCTAATAGGGATTCTCCACATACCTTTTGGATAGACAGATCTTTTAGACTAATATACCTTCAACCATGATGCTTTACATCTCACTTTAAATTGCCCCACACAATAACCACTTTTAGGTAGGCTATTGTATAAAGCAATTTAAAGACCACCTTATAACCTTTTACTTAAAAAAATAGTCCATTAATCTCAGCATATGAACCACTTTGTCAGCCAAACACTTACATCAATTGATAAAAAATTTTCTCAAACTAAGAATTTATAATATGCCTAAAATCTTTAATTTGCATACTCAACCTAATGTATGCAATGGACTATTCCAACTGAGATACTAAGCGTGGATGTACCTCATTTGATCCTAAACAGTATATGTTGCATTCAAACTTAGGGTCTTGAACTTAAAAATAAATAAATACATTCTCTAAATTATGCACATAATTTCAACTTGAGAGTATACAAAATTGGAGGTTAATCTAAAGAAAGTACATACTACTAACAAATTCCAATATGTTAAAATAATATGTAATAAAATAATTTCATAAAATACATGCATATAAATTAGAGAAAACCTATAAACATGCATAAAATGTATAAATATTAAATAATAATTATTTTAAAACCATATAAAATTTGAAAAAAATCCAATAAATTAGAATTAAAATTCTAAGGCTACTAGAAAAAACGAAGTCGAAATTAAACCTCCTTAGAGGCCTCACGAGCCCCACATGCCACCCTTGTGGGTGGGTTTCATCCAAGTGTCGAGTTAAGCCTTTTTCCTTTTCAGCAGGGTTAACTCGACCTGTCTAATGCTATTCTTAACCCATTCAGTTCTGTTTCAAGATTTTCTCTATTTTTCTTTGTTTTCTAGCTCATTTTTTAATGCAATTAAATTTACCAAAACTTAATAAAGCCTCAATTTTACAAAACCATGTATCGAAACGCTCCAAAAACTATAAAACCAAGATTAATCATCTAGAAATTTAATTTTGAAAAATCCAACCTTAACCCATTTTGAGTTTCTTCAAAATTGGTTGCAATAGACTTATATTGTATGTAATTAAATCTTAGATATCAACTTTATAACTGTAAGTTAAAATTTTACTATGCAAGTATACGTATCGAATAGATAGTATATAAGCAAGTAGAGTACCGATCCCACAGAGAATTAATCTAAAATTTTACTATGCACTAAAATTAGAATAATTTAATCTTATCCAAACAATCAAATTCAAATAACTAAATTAATTAACTAAAACTAAATAAACAAAATTTATAGTAAAAAAAAAATCAAAGCAACAAGATAATTGGGCAAAAATCAAATCAAACAAGCCTAGGATTACAATATCCCTCACACTTCATCTAAATCTTAACTATTTTCCTTAACTTATTTCAATGGGTTGAATTGCTAACCTAGAGTCCTCAATTATTTATAAGGGTTTCCCGACTCATCTTATAAAAATATCTATTTTAACCAAAACACTATATCCCTATGTGAATTGAAATTAAAACAGATTCATTAAATTCAGGCTCTAATCTGGCTACATGAGGCCTATAGGTATATCCCTATCCTATATGAAAATCAATTAATATAATCATATGCTATCTCAATTTTAGTCTACACTAAACTCCCTTTCCCAAGTTTGTTTAGGTTCCTAAATCAATTTAATCGGTGATCAAGCAATCAAAAGCATTAAGAACAAATTAGAATAAACAATTCAAATTCCATTAAAGATAAGCAAGAAAGAGATTAAAAGTTTAGATTACATGTAAGTTCAATTGCAATCTTAGAAAAATAAATTTAGCTTATAATATCTAATAAAAACTTCATCCAAAGAAAATTAACCATTAATCCAAGTCAAAGAAAATTAACCATTAATCCAAAATAGTTGCTTGTTGCCTCCTCCTTAAAATCTCTTAAAAAAGTCCCTTAAATAGGCTCCAAGTAACCTAATTTCCAAAATCTCATCAACTTTTTATTTTTGGAAAATTGCCCAGCGCTGCGGTGCTACTTCTTCAGTGCTGCGGTGCTGAGCTCTCAGGAAAATGCATGGTGAGCTTCCTTTCACCAGTGCTGCAGCCTTGTTCTCCCAATGCTGTAGCACTCTACCAAATTCGAACTTGATTTTCACCCTGATCTGCTCCGAATTGGGCAAAGTGATAAACATGAAAGTTTTATCCCTATTACTTAACTTTCCAATGGATCAAGAATCACATCAATTAGACTACTAGATTGAAAGATATACGTCAAATACCACATCATGTTCAGTCCATGCATACTGCTGCAGTGCTTCGACTTAGATAAATATTTTGACCATGATCCAGTTAGAACTGGGAAAAGTTGTAAACATAAAAGTTGTAGCCTTTCTTCTTAGCGTTCTATTGGTCTAAGAAACACTTCATTTTTAGTTCTATAGAGAGAGATATGGTCAAAATACCGCAACCTATATGAATGAAACCATCATCATACTTGCACAGATTTTCATCAAATGAGCCTTTTTCATCAAATTTCCCACAAAAGCAATAAAAGAAACCAGCAATAACTACTCTTAAAGTAATTTAAAACAAAATAACATGAAATTTAACTAAATAACATGAAATTTAACTAAATAACTTAAATTAACTGCTCAACATGTAATCAAATTTAAACTAGAAAAACACTTAAAATGCTACAATCCGAACGTAAAATCTCAAAGATCTACCTGTTTAAGGCCCCAAAATGTGTCAAAATAACTCTATATAATAGAGTTATCAAAAACTCATGTAAATTGATTTTAAGAGACCAATTTGAATTAAAACACAAAATATAAGTGATTAGTCAAGAACTAAATTTTGGGTTCCGTGTTCAAACCCCGAAACATCACTATCTAATCTTATCTCTACGATACATGTTAAGAGGACAGGTTTATATCAAATTGATCAATGCTTTATAAGGAACAAAAGCCCTAACCTTATGTCCAGAAATGATGATCGAAAATTAGGATTCCAACAATAAAAAAAGGTACACCCCAATATACAATTGTACAAAGTAAATTAATTAAATTCATAAAATTTTGTTAGGTCCTAATTTCTCACAAGTTGCTCTAATACCACATGTAAGTTAAATCATGAATCCATGTGTGAAGATTAGAACACCAAATTATTTAATTATTGTTGCATACCTGCTTGGATTGTTGAAGTAGCCATTACTTGTAGCAGAACAACAGAGAATTTATGGTTAAGGCTAAGTCTTTCTCTTGGCACTTTTCTTTTATTTATGGCAGCTCTCAATAGGTAGATACCGTGCATTAGAAAGGAAGAAGGGATCTAGCTAGATATATCTAGTAAAATAAACCATAGTAAAAGTCGGGCCACTAAAGGCTTACTAGGTCAAGGCCTATAGAACCGTCAAGCTATACTAACCCAATTAGACGAGCAAAACCCATCATTAACTGATTACTTTCATATTAATTGCACTTTCACACTTTGTCTCATAATAAGGCTAAATTATCAGTTGGTTTTATTAAACCAAAATTATCAATTAATAGTAACTCACATAATAGAAAATTTTAATAGGACATAGTTTAATAGTGTGCCTATTGCACTATGGTTAAGCTGTTTAAATTCCCTTGAAGTACTTCGATTCTAAAACTTACTTACTCATGTGTTGCTTATGGTGGCTGCGGTTGCAGTTTCTTTTGTAAGACTTGAAGATAAGTTCTACGATCTTTCAACAAGCTTGACCATGAGGGTGTCAAGGTGGGGATTATATTGGTTGTTTGTCTTCGTTGGCTTGGCTAGATAGTATAGCATGATTCGGCTGTACGCTTACCCTTCTTTGATCCTATCCATACCTAACTTTTTTGACAACAACATAGTGCCCATCAAGTCTCCTTCCGCTCCCATAGATGATGCATATAACTTGGTTCTTGCCTTGCAATATTTAGTAGCTCAATCTTTCCAAAATACTCTTCTTAAGGAACCCAATATATACAAGTTGCCTTGGATAAATCTCGTGACCAATGCCTCTTTAATAGATCTTGAATCCACACGGGCCTGCTACATAATCATCCATCTTATCTGGTTTCGAGCTCCTTTCTTTTTTACATTAAACCTCTTGTTCCAGCCATACTTTTACTTTTTCACTCTAATTTTTATCACATCACTCTAGACACAAGAAGTTTATTGAAAATATATTTTGGATTGACAAGTAATCCAATGTTTTTAATTTGAAAATCGTAAATAAAGAAAGGAGACGAGTAAAAAAAACAATATTTCTAGTAGTTATAACAAAAAAATTCTAATTATCTAAAAAGCTTATATTCATCCATATTAAAAAGAAAAATATCTTTCAAATATCAAGAAATAGACACTTAATTTGTCTTAATTTGGAAATTATAAATTTAAGTTATTAATATATTAAGAAACAAATAGGAAAATATTAATGCTCGCTAATGGCTGACAAATCTATTTCTGTCATACAAACAAATGGTCCAACTTGTAACATGTGGATGGAGGAAATAGTGGTTGGCCTGCATGAGCATGACATCTCTAGGATCCAAGTAGCTAGGCTGGGCCAAACTCAGATATATACAATATGTATATGTACTTTTGGTGAGACATGGGACATTATCATTTTCCATCCAAGGAAAGAAAAAGGGTGGCCGTTCGTTTACTTGGGTGGCCAAGGGATGGACACAATTTCCTGTTGAATGCCATTTTAGCATGCATCAATTCATGGAAAGAACCTATGGAAGGCCAGCTATACCCTAATGGCATGATAGAATGGAAAAATTATGAAGCCCTACGTAGTTTTATTTTTAAAATACAAATAGAAAACTTCGTGTCTTTTTCACCGGTTTTTTCTCTATAATTTTTTTTAGTTATTCATGCATTTTGATACTATAATTATAATAATGTCGTCTATTTGATATTTGAAAAAACAAATTCCTAATTAAATATTTTTATTTTTATTCCATTAAATAGGTTTACATAGCAGGCTAATTCCATTAGTCAAATAGATAACATCACAACAATTAACCAATAAAAATTAGACGCATAGTGTGTTCCTATTGGTTAATTTTGTCACTCACCCATTTGACTAAGGAAATTAATTTTTAAGTGAAAAATTATCAAAAGCAAAGTTGAATATCTAACTGTAAATTTTTAAATGAGTAAACTCCACATGTATCTCTTGTGATATGATTTTTTCTTACATAGAACCTTGAGATTATTTTTTTCCAAACTAGACATTGTGTTTTAGTTCTATTTCTAAAAAGGGTAACAGTGTTAAATTTTCAATTAGGTTTTTTGCTAACAGACAATAATAACCTTTGCTTTAATCGTCTTGTATTTTATTTGTTCAATGAAAAAATATATTTTAGTAGAGATTTTTAACTGACCTCATGTATTCATGTGTAGCACCAAAGTCTTTACGCATATCAAAAATGCTGAATGCTATACTCTTATGAAAGAACAATAACCATGTTTCGTACTACAATTATAATTTTGGTGCTTGATATATGTGACTTCTACTTCATAAGTGGTCTAAGAATGACATTATATAAAGGGAAGAAATGGTTTCTTAGGAGGAATCTCTTTTGCTAACCCTATACATAAATTTTTATGTTCTTACATAATTGTACAAGATTATTTTTTCAAAAATGAAAAAAAAAACAAATTATTTGGGCAAGATCGATTAAGGCCTTTTGAAAGAGAGCAAGTGCATCTGGATCCTCTTCTACATATTTTGAATACTAATCCTAATAACGCAATACTAATAATGATCCAAACAAAAATAAAATCAATACAATTCTAAAATGAACAAATCAGTCAAAATTCTCTTAACAAAAGTAACAATAGAAGTAATCACTATATTTATTCAAATTCAATATTCAAAGAAATAATATTTTATAAAAATGAATTAAATGAATAGAAAAAATGAGAGGAAAATTTCAAAACAAAAACAAGGATTGAATATTTTGATCTTGTTTTTGTTTAGACTTAGAAGAGCGAAGAGTTGAGGGAGGAATCTTGATCACTTCAGGTCGATGAAGGGACTAGAATTCAAAGAAAACATTTTATTTCATGTTTGGACAATGAAAAAGTGAGAGAGAAAGTGACAGAAAAGTAGAAAAGAAATCCGAAGATTGAAATATTTTTTAATTAAATAAATAAAATACAAAAAAGGTTAAAATAAAGGTTATTACTTTTTGTTTACAAAAAACTAACTGAAACTTTAATACTAGTACCCTTTTTGGGAATAGAACTAAAACACAAGGTTTTATATGGAAAAAGAACATAACCTCAAGGTGCTATGTGAGAAAAGACCATATTACAAGGAGTGTATGCAGAGTTTAACCTTTTTAAATTGAAGTACCAAATCAAATATTTAATCATAGATAGAATACCAAGTGTGTAATTAACTTTTTTTTCTTTTAAAAAAATTCCCTCACCTTTTACTTGTTGGTTTAAGGCTTCTATCATTGTCCTCTTTCTTACATATATGTGTGTAAGCCTCAATATTTTACCACAAAAACAAGATTTTTAATGTTGGTATATGCCTTTGAGCCAATTACATTGGTCAAGAAATACACATTGTCATTTAATGTATACTTAATCGCATAACTATATGTGATAGAGATTTTCCTTCATGTTAGTACATTAATAAGAAGTTATTAAGTATTAATTGGATGAAACCCATGGTATATAAAGGCTTTGCAAGAGAATTGTAAAATTGTTACAATTATAATATCTTTATGCATCAAAGCCATGTTCCTAGAATAGTTCTTGGTCATTATATTGTTAAGACAAGGCATTAACAATACTCAAAGACTGGTACATGTTAACCTCGTTACTTGGGAAGTAAGCAATCGATCTCATAGATTGCAGTACATGGGATACTTGAAGATAACATATGGATGCTTGATAAAGAACAAGTTCATTGAATATGACTCGCTATGAGAACTCCATTTGGTATTTCACTCAAGTGTCTATGGAATATATTCTTATATGATAGTCATGCAACTAGTCCTCGAACTTGATACATCAAGTCATTTTGTATGGGGAATAGCATACTTTGATTTCACCTTTACAGGTCTGGAGGCGACTAGATGTCTAAATATGGTGTTTTTGGATATGCCATGAAGCATATTAAGGTGAATGAGTGGTCAAGAGAGGATTCATCACCCCAAGTGATATGAGGGGATGTATCTCACTTGTTTTCAATTCTATATTAACTTGTATAAAGTCTTCGGCCAAAGTATGATGAATTTGAGGAAAGTTAGTTTTTTAAATTCATAAGGTTAGTCATGAATTATGAGAACTAATATGGAATGTCATAAGTAGACACTAAGCCATACTTTATGACATATATGAGATATTTGATGAAAAGACCGTATTGCACTGAGGGGCTTATCACTGAAGGTTTTTGTCAAATTCTTTAATTGACTCTCTAACATTTGGATGGTCATAATATATTGATGAATGCCATTCATGATCTATAAATATAAATCAATTATTAAATTGAAATTTGATTATGATTTATATTTATTACCAACATTTTAGAAGCCTCATGGGTCATACACATTAAGTGACATGATTGAGATTAAATAAGAATAATTAATTATGTTGGATTTAATTGAAATAGACCAAAATAAAGTGAAAAATATTAATTAAATTCACAAGGACTTAATTAAATAAAAATAAATATGTTTGTATCTAGAGTTACAACTTAGTTTGGTTATATAAATATGTTATGTTAACAAACTAAAATTCTAAGCCTTCAACCACTTCTTAGCCATTTAATAAAAATAAGAAAAGAAAAACAGTTTTCTTTGTCTAATAGAAATAAGATTTTGGTCCTTTTGTTTTAGAAACAAAACTTGTTAGCACAAATAAAATCATACGTTTGAGAAAGTCTTGTTTGGTTACTATGTGGATTATTGTTAAAGGCCAAACACTTGGGTGGTTGAAGATTTGATAAATTTTAAAGGTGAATGTCATGACCCAAATCTGAGGATTCGTGACTGGCACACGTGCTTAGCAGGCCAAACCACTAGACCTAAGCAAGCCTCAGAGTTTTCAACCATATAACTCAAATATCAAGGGATTTATAATCAAATATTCGTAACAATGTCAAATATATTACATTATCCATGACTCACAATCCATGCAATTATACATAAAGCCATACATTGGCCATCAAATCGAGTTCGTACATAACAAACCTTACATAATTTAAATGGCACATCGTGCCTGACATATTTTACATCTAATCAGTCTTGAAAGCGGAAGGCTCACTTAGACTCAGCGGAGTGACACATTGGGAGGGAGACCTACCAGATGCCAAATACGTGTTCGTTCAATCCACTTGCCACATAACCACATAGCTTTTTTTATCAGCACATGGTACAACAGAGGAGTGAGTCAACTAATACTCAGTGAGGGGATGCTATCACAGCATAATATTTTACATATAAAATATATTTAGGCCTATCTAGCCATAAGACTTTCACAATTAAACATCTCTAATTCAAAGGTGCAAGGATCATCCTAGTATCTTACATGCACAACTCATCATATCAAGTCCTGCCTAATCACATCTCCATGGAGTATTATAACCACAATTCACAAGTTTCGTGTCCTCACATCAATTCATATCAATCGCGGCTTACCCTTAAAGCCGTTACCATCAAACTAAGCTTCTTAGGCACACCTTAGTTACCGAGCAAAACCTCAAATATCATTCACAGTGGTCAGCACATATTCATATTTCAAATCAAATCATGCCATCTTCGATGCATATAGTCAACCCAAATTAAATAAGTGGTCTCGCCCTAGACATAGTCAAATCACGCACGATGGCCAACCGGTGGAGAATCAAATCATACTTAAGGCAAAATTGTAGGCAAAAAAAAATATCACATGCATGTCAAAGAAACGGATAGAGAACAGATCATGCATGTGAAGAAGCAACGGGCGAAGAACAGATCATCGACCGGAGTAAACTCTTAACGTCGACATTACACGGAGTAATCTCAACGGATCGCATCAAAGCCCTGCATACGAAAATCACAAGTGGGATTAATGCCATCGTTCTTGCTTACCACCATCCCTGCAAGTACACAAAGTCACAAGACGTGGTACTCCACTCAATCTTAAGTCAAATCAATGTTCAGAATTCATCCCTCGGACGGAACACATAACCACAAATTAGGCCATCGTGCTTGTGACATTCCATTTGTCTACATCAAATCATATTCAAATTTAATGAGCTTCTATCATCTTTAAGCTCAGTATAATTCTAAGTGCCTTCAAATCTCTAAGGCATCATCAAACAAACATAATCAACGTATAGCCCTCATGCTATCAACAGCACATGGGTATTCATCATATTTAATCGTATCAATCATGGCTTAACAACCTTATGCATATCTTCAAATCAACCACAAATATGTGGGTATTCACACATAAATCCTATCCATAAGCAATCATGGGTCTTCGGCCTCACATACTTAACATCACTTCGATCGCTATACCATTAACCCAAATACACATCATGCCCATATACCTAATTGGGCAATCCATTCATCACAATTTGGCACAGTTCTTAATTCATAATTCGTATCACACCATGGGTAGGCCTCTTGCTCTATGTCCTACATACCATGGGCTCTAACACAATGCCATCATGTGGCTCACCATAAATCGCACAAACATAGATTTCTTCGTTTAAATAACTAGTTAGCCTAAGCATTCTCATCTAGGTACATAATCATATTTATTCCCTAGCCTAGGCACTGTTATTCATTTTACTACTCACGCAAGTATACGAACCACAAAGATAATATAATGAAGAGTAGAGGGTCAATCCCACAAGGAATTACATCAATTGTTAATATTAATTACTAAAATTACACCTCGATTTTATCCAAACATTAAAAATTGAATTAAAAAGGAAAACTTAAAAGCTAAAACTACTTTAAATTTACTCAGCAAAATTAATTTTCTAAACTTGATTGACTTTTAGACATAAGATTATGATATTCTTCAATACTTTATCTTATTATTATCTCTTTCTCTTAACTTAGCTTACTAGATTAAGTTGCTAACCTAGAGCCCTAAATTATTTACAAGTCTTTGTCAAGTTTCTCATAAAAATATCTTTCTCAATTAATTTACTATATATTTATGCAAATTAAATTGGAGAAAGATTCATTAAGTTTGTGCTCTAACTTTGGCTATGTATGGCTTATAGGTCTATGTCTACCCTATATGCAAATCAGATCACCTAATCAACTACGTATATTCGATCATAAGCTATTCTATTCAAGGTTTACCTAAATCTCCTTCGTCAATATTTAACCTAAGTTTCCAATTCAATCTAATTGGTGATCAGGCAATTAGAAGCATTAAGAACAGAATAAAATAAACAACTTAAATCCATCAAACAAAGAAAAAGAGAGATAAATAAACCAGACTACGTATTGAGTTCAATCATAATCTTGGATTAGTAATTTAATTCCCCATCAAGTCATACATCATTATCGAATTAAGTTTAAACATTCAAATCAAACTAAGAAAAATAAGAGAATAACAAAAGGATGATAGAACCCAAGAATTTATCTTGATCTTCCAATCTTCTTAACTCTTTCAAATTCTTCTCAGCTTCAATGACTTTACGGCTTGATTCTCAA
The DNA here is from genome assembly GCF_000208745.1 of Theobroma cacao. Classification (NCBI taxonomy): domain Eukaryota; kingdom Viridiplantae; phylum Streptophyta; class Magnoliopsida; order Malvales; family Malvaceae; genus Theobroma; species Theobroma cacao. Next base: position 9,969,367 of record NC_030857.1, on the reverse strand, counting down.
TTATCAATTCGGTGTTTCACTCTCTTTTAAAAGTCATTTGAAAGGTTATTTTTATAGGGCTTTGAAGTTAGACTAAGTTAGGTGAAGAAAGAAATCAATTCCAATTAGAATTTCCTCATCATACTATGTGAGCTACGACCTTGACCCATTAATTAGCAGAAATTGCAATTGCTTTAAGACTGTTGGAGTGCTTCAATTTCAACATGATTTTTAGCCATCTTTTAGGCCAAACTGGGAAAAGTGGTAAACATGAAAATTATAGCTTTTTCTCTTAGCTTTTCAATGGTCTAAGAATAATCTTATTTAAAGCTCTGCAGAGAGAGTTATGGTCAAAATACCAAAACTTATGTAGTGGAAGTTTGCACCTTGAAATTGCTCTCTTTTTTTCATTAAAATTCTTCCTTCATTAAACATCTACAAAAGTATAAATAAATCAATAACAACTTATCTTAATCACATTAACACCAAATTAAGTATAAAATTAACTAAGATTTGATTGACTCATCTAAATTAATTAACTTCAAATAATTTCACTAAAACCTACTAATTTCTATACATTACAATAAGAACTAAGTTAAATTATTATCAAAATAAAGTCCAAATAACTCTATATTATAGAGTTATCAGGCACATACCTCTAGGAAAACATACCTATACATACATATTGATATAAACAAATGCATGAATTCTTTAGTCTAGGCATCCTCATCTAGGCATACCTTATCACACATATATAGTTTTCTAGCCTAGGTTCATCTGTCTAGGCATGCATCTTTTATCCTAATACCATGGCAATGCACCTATTGTGCATTATGCGTTGCGTGCATTTAACTTAAATCCCACTCACCTTCACAATCGAAGGCATGCCCACAATCAAGCTCAACTTTCAGCCTCCAATAATCCTCTAACTCACAAATGCATAAATAGCCTCCATTCTCCTCTAGGCACATCAAAATATCAAAATCATAATTATTTCTTAGCTTTCAAAAATATCTCAAGTTTTCAAAAATATCCAAATTCAATATATAAGCTCAATCTTCCAACAAATGAGCTCAATCCTTACCTTAGAAGTTGGGTTACCCAAATCTAGGCTCTAAATCTCCAATAAACTTAAAGGGAGAGAATTTGGCTAAATTTGAAAATATTTAGATCCTAGATTACTAACCGTTTAAATTGAAAATGAATTGATAAAAATGCGTAATCTTACCTTTGGATCGTTTCCCAAGCTTGATCCAGCTCAAATAGGCTCCAAATGCCATTTGGGGGCTTAGGGTTTGAGTTTTCTAGATAGAGAAAGGGAGAGAAAGAGTTGAGAGAGAATGGGGTAGAAATGGCCACGAAACCCTTATTTATTTTTGCCTTTTCTCTTTGATGTATTGATACATTGAGGCAATGTATCAATACATTTCGAGCAAAATGGTCCCAAGTGCTCTCTGCTTCAAATGTATCGATACATGTTCATCTTTTGCCAAATCTAGCGATACATCCTCAAATGTATCAATAGAAATCCTCCATAACACCTCATATTGTTTTTCTTGCCAAGAATGTATCAATACATGAGGGGATGTATCGATATATTTTTCTCTGTAGGTAGTTTTAAGTCTTCCAAAGCTTTTAAAAGTCCAACTTAATACCCAAAAATCCATTCCCTAATAATCTTGTACCTCAAATAACTTATATAATTCAAAATCCTCATATATATATCCTCAAACATCCATCAGATTAAATCAAATTCTCAATCTATAGGATTAATTCATCATTTTCATCGATATTTACCGTAATGGCATACTTAGATGTCAAAGTGCCAAACATCTGCACAATTTCATTAAGGATCTTAATTTACACCCACATTCATAGTCATTTATCTCTAGACATAATCATGTTCATCAAAACTTAAATAACTCTTCAAGTCACTTGGCCAATTTCACATATAATCCATATCAAAAATCAGGGGCATTACAGTGAAGAAGCAAAGATTTTGACTACAGGATTTTAGACTATCTTATTCTCTTTTCAGGTTACTAGCTACATCACAAACATTTTTGGATTTAATTGGTTTTTGATTATGATGTAAAGAGCAAGGTACATAATCCTTGAACTTATAAGTGTTCATAATTAATTTGAAATTGCATGAAAACACAAACATTGATCCTGAGGATTTCGGCTATTTCTCTGATTAAATGTATTTTTATTTTTCCTCTGCATTATACTATTATTTCTCAATTATTTCATATTTGAGTATAAGGTCGAATTCTGACATTTACATCAAATACAAATGTAATGTTATGAACCATCAATCTGAAATATATTGATTCAAATCTGAGAGCCGTCAGTTTATTATTAATTGCTGAGGCTATGTATATAAACAAGACTTGGCTTTCAGGTAAGTGTTGTTTGGTAACGATACACTTTCTCTAGCATCAGTGTATTTCACGTTTTGATTAGTCCAGAAACGCGAGTCCATGACCACAAAAATTAAAACATTTCAAACTTCCTGATGTTTTTGACACCAGAAAAATTTGGTTACGTAAACTGTAGATTTGGGACCAATATGTTTAGCATTGCTGACATATTGCAATACATGTTATTAAAAGATGGTAGGTTTCGGAATAGGACATTACAGGTAAAGCACAACATTGTCAAACCTAGACCAGCTTTTAGTGCCTACGTACTGTGTTTTTTGATTCAGATATTAATTAGTATGTTATCTCCTAACATATTCCATAAAATATTGCTTTATACCTTTTAAGTAATTTTGGTCACTTGAGGCCCTTTTTTTCGATTAATATGCACTTATTCTTATTTGGCATAAAATACAAAAAAACATATAAACAATTTAAGAAAATTCAAATAAGCTCTTATATTTTTATTGTATTCGATCAAGCATTTATACTTTTATTTTAAAACAAATAAACCCTTATACTTTTTATTTTGAGTCATATAAACCCTTATTATTAATAATTAATTTTATCAAAATATTATTTTTTATTTTATGTAGCATGACGTTGATGTGACATATTAAAATATCATAATTGATTATAATGTGATATGCTGATATATTATAATTGATGATAATATGACGTGTTAATTTACTATGATAACATGATCATATGACATTTTTCACCCTCTACATCAATGTCATGTTAATGTCATGTGGATATAATATGACAAGTGACATTTGACTAACATTTTACTAATGACAATTAGTCAATCATTAGTCATAAAAGTTAATTTGACTCAAAATAAAAATACAAAAGTTTGATTAAACGTAATAAAAGAGTAAAGGTTTCTTTGAATATTTTTGAATAGGTTAGTAACTTATTTGAGCATTATATCTTCTTATTTTTTATATAGATAGAATCTTAAATATTTTTTTATTTTTACAAGATGATAATTAGCTCTGAAGAGAGGAAGAGGGGAAAAAATATGAGAGAGAAAGGAGAAAAAACTTAAAACCAAACATGCATGTATATATTAATCCAAATATATATATGTGTGTGTGTGCGTGTGTGACAATTTGTGAAAGTTGAGGCAGCGGAAGATTTAAATTGGTTCAATCAGAAATTTATGAGATTGTTGGATATATTGGATTTTTATTCAAACTAAACAAGGATATATACAAATTTATCAGGGTTTAGGGTATGTAATGGAGAGTTAATCCTCCCACTCCATAGACCTAATCATTCTATTTAAATATGTCAAATAAAAAAAATTTTCATTTAGAGTTCTAACTGTTAAGGTATTTCTTTAAAGAATATTTTTTTTTTCAAAATTACTACTATTAGAGCACCATGAAGATTCCAAGATCATTCAAATCAAATTTAATTTCAGTGTATTCGGATATGGAAGTCTCAAGTACTATAAGGTTAGGAAAGTCAACAATAGTAAAAATTGTCTTCCTTCCAATATGCTAATTGGGTAAGATTCAATAATTGATTGGATTATAGTTAAGCAGGTGAAATATTATCATTGAATCCATCAAATATTTAAGTTACTCACATTTTTCTTGGGTCAATAGGAAAAAGACTCATCACCCTCATTGATGGGAAGTGTCCCTGTTGGCCACTATCTTTCACGATCTCCCGAGTGTTCATTTTCACTACAGAAACGGGTAAGTTCCAAACAAAGGTGAAGTAAAAGGCCTGGAATTGGACTGATCATAAATTTGTCAACTGATTTTTTTCCACCTTGTCAGCAAAAGGACAGAACAGCCACTGTGGGAAAGCAAGGGACATCTTTGGACAGAATTCGTTTCGCTTAACTCCGAAAATTTAAAACAAAAATTAAGACCATAGTCCCACCTAGGTGATATAGATATAGCATTACCAATTTTTTGAGTCTAGCTTCAGCTCCTGGTAAGTAGTTTGCTCCACCAGCCAGAACGTATGTGACCCTACTAATCTCTTGTATGGGAAATTTGCCCTGGCAATCAGGGCACCGCCCTGGATTTTGGTTCTGAATGCACATGCATTGATGGCTCAGCCACTACTTTGCTTTGCATGTCACGTAAATGAATGGAACTCGTGTACCTGGATGATCTATTTACTGACCATGATTCGAATATTCATGGTCTTCAGGGCGAGAATTGATCAAAATGTCTTTGACCGGATCAATCTAATTTTAACGCCCTTCGATGTAGATTCTTGTCGGTTGAGCCTATCAGATTCCAGCTCACAAATTAAATGGTTCTGATCAGTGAATAACGAAAAAATCAGAATTATATTATGCACTTGCAAATTGGTGAGAATATAATGCCATCATTTACTTCTTAGTAAAGAGTTGGTTTCGGATGAGACATGTTAATGCCATAAATTGGTTTGATGAAAGTTTATCGGTGACTTGATAGAGGAGATAAGTAGGAGTTTATTTTGACTTTTAAATGTCCAACAGACAAGTCAAATATGAGTGAAAGATGAGTAATGAAGTTAGTATATTGTACAATATACCATTTAGCCTATGATTTTTCCAAAAACAAGAAGCAAATTTGTGCATGCTAAGCATGATTAAATTTGACTCTAGCTTAGCACGGCTAGTCTCTTAATCAATAAAATGGTACATACTTTGAAATTTGAAGTGTTCCATCTTTGATTAAATTACTAATTACACATAAATGATACCTTGGTTCAATGAAAAAAACCATATCAGTGTCGTTGGTTTACGAGTTAACTTTCTGCCAGGATCTTTCGAACAAAAAATGTTATTAGTTTTTTTTTTTTTTTGTCAAGAAAATGTTACTAATTAATTATGGAAACTTATGATGTAGGAGTTGCTTTCCAGAAGACAACAATGAGAAAATAAAACACGTCTTTTCCAGAGGATGATTGGTCTTTCCGCCATTGCAAAAAGGAAATTAAATAGTAGAGAACAATTTTCCGTTTCTCGCGGATGCAATTGTTCAGGACAGCTTCATGAGTACTGTTATAGCACAGTGTTCTTCTATCCTGTGCCTATATAATCTTCATGATTACATAACATTCTCCCATGGTCTCATTGCACTTTCTGAGCTAAATCACCCTGCTACTTTCTTTGCAATCTCCATTTCCCTCTTGGCTTTCATTTCCATTTCCTCTGGTAATTGGCTTCCATTCTCTTAAGCTCCTTTTTTTTTTTTTTTTTGTTGTTTGGTATAGTGTCGCCTGAATTTCTGATATATGGCCTTAAGTATATATGAACTATGATTGGTTTAGTAGAGTTTCTGTTTTGTGGTAATACATTTGGACAACTATATATTATTCAAACACCACAAGAAGTTCACTAACTTCTATCAATGTTAAACTAGGATATATCTAAATAATATATATATATATTATGATTTTGCAGCTAGTTTGATCGAGCTTTGACCAATGGTATGTGATTCATTTCCTTTTTGAAATCAGTTTGTGGAGCTAATGGAGTCTTTTGAAGGCATGGTTGATGATACAAAGGTGGCAAGGGATGGAAAGGACGCAATCATTGTATCAGCTTCCAGGAAAGCCCCAAGTTTTGACCAGCCAGGAGATGAATGTGCTGGAGTTAGCATAGAAGAAGGGACACACAACTCTGAAGCCAAATTGGAACCGCCATGTGGGAAAACAACATGCAAAACAAGGTCATCAAGTATCCGATCCTTGGTTAATATAGAGAGTAGTGCAGTGAGCCTTGATGACATAGATTCTGTTCGTATGGGGGCTTCCATCAATGATATAGGCTCATCTACCTTACATCCTGATGTCCCCTTACCTTCAGATGATGCTTCAGATGGCTTAACTCTACAAATTAATAGCGGTAAAAGCAGAACGATTAGCGCATTTGATAAGTTTTCAAATGATAATATCTTGAGCAGTACAGCCATTGTTTTCAAGAAGAAAACAGCAACCATCTGTCTGCATCCTTACATTTTGCTTCTTATATCTTCATGGTTTTAGCTGTTTATGCATTACTCTTACCTTTTAAATTCATGTTAAATTGTCAAAATGGAAGGATAAACAAAATTAACACTCACAACTTAGTGGAGCTGGGGATTTCTATCGAGGCGAGTTAGTAATTATCCTCTCTCATACAGGAAATTATCCAACAAGTCAGTCTCAGCCAGCTCATGAAGATACAGAATCACGCACTCGGAGGAAAATACAATATGAACCCACATTACCAATATGTCTAAAGGTAACAGAACGGTCCATATACAATATTTGTGGCATCCAGTATAGTATTGTTGTGTTATTGTTGTAGTCCCGATTCTCCTAAAGTTACAATGAAAATGGATAATCAATTTTCAGTTTTGTGCAGTTCGAAGATGTTAAATATAAGGTACCAGTTAAAGGTGAAAAAATCTCAGATGCAGAGAAGTATATACTCCATGGAATAAGTGGGTCGGTATATCCAGGAGAGGTTCTTGCTCTGATGGGACCATCAGGAGGGGGGAAAACAACTCTTCTTAATGTACTTAGCGGAAGAGTAAAATTTGACAGTGGTACCATCACTTACAACGATCAACCATATTCCAAGTCACTGAAGCGGAGGTGCATCTTGATACAGGCTTGCATATGTTGCTTGCTGCATGTATTGATGTTGAATTCTAATTTAATGATTCATTTGATATCGTTGTTCATGTAACAGGATTGGTTTTGTACTGCAAGATGATGTTACCTTTCCTCATCTTACAGTCAAGGAAACTCTAACATATGCTGCTCTGCTCCGTCTCCCCAATACCTTAACTATGCAGCAGAAAAAGGAAAGGGCTATGAGTGTTATTAGCGAGCTAGGCCTTGAAAGGTGCTTTCTGCATTAATTTTTTATTTTATTCAGTTTTTTGACTAAAACTTAAATCTTTTGTACTATTAAAATGACCTAATTGGGGGTTCTCAAATCAATTTCAGCTACATATATATGATCGAGCTGGATGGAATTGGCCAATATAGTAGCATTTACTTCTAGAATTTTTGGTTTGAAAGTTTCATATGGATACTAAGACGTAAGGATAATACCAGTTGCTTCATTAGAGGGGTCACAAACAGTAGGTTTATTTATTTATTGCAGAATAGTGCTACTTGGTTGTAAGTCAAAACATCAATTGCACGTTTCAGGTGCCAAAATACAGTGATTGGTGGCACATTTTTGAGAGGAATTTCTGGTGGTGAGAGAAAAAGGGTCTGCATTGCCAATGAAATCCTCCTCAACCCATCACTTCTATTCTTAGATGAACCAACATCAGGTCTGGATTCAACAACTGCGCTTCAAATTGTTCAGATGCTACATAACATTGCACAGGTACTTAAAATGCTTGGTTTTGTTGCTGTCAAGATTCGTAAATACTGTAATTAACTGCTTATTTTCTAAGCGGAAAAAAAAAAAGAAACATAACTGCTTATTTGCTTGTGCTTTATAGTCTGGCACGGCAGTAGTGACAACAATACATCAGCCATCTAGTAGACTATTTAGTAAGTTTGACAAGCTGATTCTCTTGGGCAAAGGCAGCTCCTTGTACTATGGAAAAGCCTCAGAAGCAATGCTATATTTCTCCTCAATTGGTTGTTCTCCACTCATAGCCATGAATCCAGCAGAGTTTCTTATTGATTTGGCCAATGGAAACATAAAAGACAAATCGGTTCCATCAGATTTCGAGGACAGGTTTCTGCCAAGAAACAGAAGTCTTGATATGAAATATGGAGGGCCTTCCCAAGTTGATGTCCATGAGGTCGAAACTGAAATCCCAAATTAAGTTTCATTTTTGTGTTCTTAAACCCTCTCACTTAAGAATCTTGGATTTTCATCACTGCAGTATCTGGTGGAGGCTTATGCAGAGAGGGTAGAAAAGTTGGAGAAGACAAAGCTCCTACAACCTGTCTTAGATGCTGAGCCTGAGATGCAGACTAGGTTGAATTCAAGGGAATGGGGTGCAACTTGGTGGGACCAGTTCTCAGTTCTCTTTAAAAGGGGCTTTAAGGAGAGACGCCATGAATACTTCAGCTGCATGCGCGTAACCCAAGTTTTATCTACTGCTATAATCATGGGTTTACTTTGGTGGCGTTCTGATGCTTCATCTCCTAAGGGACTTGAGGATCAGGCAACTATCTGTTACATGCTTAGATTGGTTTTGGTCACACAGGATTTCTGTGAAAATCTTTTCTTATATTTTGTAAATATTCGAGTCTGTTTATTATTGTTATTCCAATGCATGCAGGCAGGGCTGTTATTCTTCATTTCGGTGTTTTGGGCTTTCTTTCCTATGTTTACTGCCATTTTCACATTCCCTCAAGAGAGAGTGATGCTAGCTTTGGAAAGATCTGTAGGCATGTACAGACTCAGTGCCTTTTTTTTGGCCAGAATGACTAGTGATCTTCCTTTGGATCTCATATTTCCGGTAGCGTTCCTTGTGATCGTCTATCTTATGGCAGGCTTGAAGCCAACAATTACAGCATTTTCTCTTACAATGCTTACTGTTTTCGTAAGTGTTGTTGCATCCCAGGTAAACTATATTGAATCAAACATCAATCACTCCCTACAGAATTTTGAAATTATAGACTATGATGACTTGTTTTCATGTAAAATTGCAGGGTCTTGGCCTTACTATAGGAGCAGCATTAATGGATGTGAAGAAAGCAGCAACATTGGCTTCTGTTATTATAATGGCCTCGATGTTATCCGGAGGATTCTTTATCCAGGTGTGATTCCTGTACCCTGGTTAATATTATTTCTTGAGACAAATGTGGAGGCACAAATCACAAAAGGGATATAGATAGTTGCATGTATAACGCTTAGTAGATTCTGATTTTTGATAATTGGTTGCAGAAAGTCCCAGCATTTATGTCGTGGGTAAGATACATCTCATTTACATATCACACATACAGGCTGTTACTCAAGATTCACTACGGTTGTGCTGGTTCGGATACTGGATCAGGTTCATGTAACTCTCCCTTCAAAGGATTACGACTTGATTGGGACGCCCGGGAAGTTGGTACTATGATAGCTATAATTGTAGGATATCGGCTACTAGCCTATGCATTCTTAAGGAGAATGAAATTAATGACGATGACTTAGTACATGCCCTTCAATACTGTTGACTTATAGACGTCAGCTTGGTGGTAGCCAATAAGTAGGAAGATGTTACTCCCTCTGTTAAAATCCTCAATAAGTTGAAATTGGTCAGCGTTTTAAAGGCATCTCTTGCTTTACAAGCTGCCTTCTTCCCCCACGCTAAAATAGGAAGATTCTTAAGGAAAATAAACGTTCTATTTACAACCAATTTATAATATATAACGGCGGCTGAATTAGTGTTTGGCTTGTAGGGAATGCATTGCAACAGCCATTGATATCCTGTTAAGATATGTAGTTGATGGTGATACCGGAGTTCCACTATGTTCAAAGGATGAATTAAAAATGAAAACACTTTGAAACTTAATCAAACCGAGAGAAAAACATAATGACAAAGACTGCACATACTATTTTTCGTTAAGTCTTTATATCACACAATTACAGAAGGAGAGAACAATTAAAAAGGACCAATGCATGACTAAACAATAAAACCACCAATAACTGTTTGGCAGCAGCATGATATTAGTGTTTGACATCCTACTACTCACAATCCAACATGGTAAAACCACGTTGCTAAACTAATTTAATGTTGAAGAGAAAAAGAACTGAAAAATAAACAAAGCATAAACTACTATTTTAAACAAGTCACATGCTCTTCCTAGTGACTTCATTTTCCACTCATTCAAAGCATTCTTGTGCCATCCTCCATTGATGCCAAGATATATTTTAGTTTCAACACACCTCTCTGGAATTTATCTCTCATAATCCAAGTTTGCTCTTGAAAAATATAAAACTTATCTTTGTTCAAGCTTTTTGTGAAGATATTAACAACTTGATCATTGGTGCTTTAATGTTTGATCACGATTTCATCGTTCTTCATAGCCATTCTGATTGAGAGAAACTTCACTCAAATATGTTTGCTCCTTGCATGCTGCACTAGGTTCTTTGCTATCAAAATTGCATACATGTTATCTACCCATAAGACAGTGCCAATAGATTGCTTAAAACCCAGATCATCAAACAATTTCCTGAGCCACAATGCATGATTAGTTGCTGAAGATGCCACTGTATATTCTGCTTCAATAGAAGAATGAGCTACCACTTCCTATTTCTTTGAGTTCTAGGAGAAGATTGCACTTCCTAATGAAAAGCAATAGCTAGTGGTACTCTTCCAATCATCCACGCTACCGACCCAATCACTATCACAATGACCTTGCAAATGATTGCTCTCCTATTTCACAAACTTAAGCCCAAAAGTTGAAGGGCCTCTGATGTACCTCACGATTCTCTTTGCAACTTTCATGTGCATCATTGATGGTTGTTGCATAAATCGAGATAGAAGACTAGTTGCAAACATAATATCAGGTTTAGTAGTTGACAAGTACAGAAGGTATCCGATTATACTTCAATAGATTCAAGTGTCATTTTTAATCTCACCATCATCTTCACTGAGTCTCTAACCCACAACTAGTGGAGTTGGAACAGGTTTGTAAAAGTTCATATTCAATTTTTTGAGCAAGTCTTTAGCATATTTACTTTGGAGGAAAATTTGATCTTCCATTTGCTAAAACTCCAAGCCTCAAAAGTAAGACATCTTTCCTAGGTTGATCATATCTAATTTGAACTTTATTTGAGCTTTGAATTCCTTTAAAATCTCATCATTAGGGATTGTTATTAGCAAATCATCGACATGTAATGATACAATCAGTTTCATGGCATTACGAGATTTCTTAACATAGAGTGTAGCTTCATTATTGCTGTGAATAAATCCCTTTTCTCACATATAGCTATCAATCATGTCATATCATGCTCTCGGTACTTGCTTGAGTTCATAAAGAACTTTGACAATCTCGCACACCTTGTCTTCTTTTCCCTATACCATAACACCTTCAAGCTATTCAACACAAATGTCCTCTAATATAACCCTATTCAAGAAAGCTAATTTCATGTCAATGCGCCAAATGGACCAATTTTCTTTAAATTGCTGTTAAGACTCGAATGGTGTCATATCAAGCCACCGGTGCAAAGGTCTCTTTGAAGTCAATTCCTTAAACCTGTGAATATCCTTTTACCATTAATCTAGCCTTTAATTTTTTAACAAACCCATTTGGATTTAGTTTGGTTTTAAATATCCATTTGACACCAATTACCTTTTGCACTTGGGGTCTGCCTACTAAGTACCAAGTCCCATTTCTTGCAATCATTTGCATTTCAACATCCATTGCTTCTTTCCATTTCTCATCTTTTAATGCTTCTGAAACTTTATTTGGTTCAATTACTGCCATATTGCATCTACTATAAATTTCTTGAAGTGGTCTTGTTCCTCGAACAACCAAGCTTTCGTCATTCTCATCCACACTTTCCTTATCATCAAATAAATTCTCATCACCAGTAGCATTATTTAACTTTGAGTTCTCAACTATAGCAGTTTCCCAATTCCATTTCAAGCTTTCATTAAACCTCACATCTTGGCTTACAAAAACCTTCTTAGTTTTCAAGTCATACAATCGATAGCCCTTTGATAAATTGCTACAGCCCAAGTGAATCGCCAATCAAGACATAGGATCAAGTTTTGTTCTCTTTTCATTAAGAATTTTTGCATAATAGATGCATTCAAAAACCTTGAGGTGCACTGCAAATGGTTTTGTGCCATGCCAAGCTTAATAGGGGCATTTAGTGTTCAAAGCTTTTGTTGAAAGAACATTAAGTAAACACATAGCAACATTAGTTACCTCAGCCCAAAATTCCATTTTGGCAAACCTTTCTCAAATAACAAAAAGTGAGTCATCTTTATTACTGTCCTGTTCTTATGCTCACAAACTCCATTTTGTTGAGGGTTATAAGCCATCGCCAACTGATGTTTGATTCTTTTTAAAGTGAGAAAATCTTTAAACTCGGTTACGTTGAATTCTCCTTCATTATTTGTCCTAGAATCATTAAGTTGCTTATAGACTCATTTTCCACTATTGCAACAAACTTGGTAAACAAATCAAACACATCAAACTTGTGTTTCATGAAAAATATCCAACTGTACCTTGTATAATCATCAACAAGAATTAGATAATATGAACGCCCATTAAATAATAGAGTTTTCATAGGGCCTCCCACATTTTAGTGCACTAATTGAAGCCTTTGTTTTGCTCTCCAAGTGCTAGTTTTTGGAAAAGAGGCTTGGCTTTGCTTACCATATTGACAAGTGCTGCAGATTTGTTTTGATTGAGTCAAACCAAGGAGTCCTTCAACCAAGTTGGTGAATGCCATATGCGTTAGAGACTTGTAATTTATATGCCCCAATCTACAGTGCCAAATTTCAAAATTAATGGATAAGCATTGCTAAGCTTTATGCTTAACCATCATCCAATCTACAAAGAAACACTTATTTCTCATTTCAACAATGAAAAGTTCCTTACTCGAGGAATCAAGGATGGTGCAAGCTTTGTTTTTAAACAACAAAACATATCCAGCTTCAATCAATTACCCACATAAAGTAGATTTTGAGCAACTTTAGTATAAACATAACATTAGAAATTGATTTCATACTTACAAGTGTAAGCACCGCAACTGTTCCTATCCCTTGAATCTACAGGTTGAGCCCATATCCAATCTCAACTTGAGATTTATAACTCTTGTCCAAGGTAATAAAATTCTCCTCTTTCTCGGTCTTATGATTCTAACATGTGCTATCAATAAGCCATGCATGCTTCCTATTTAAAACTTCAGGTTTCCTTGCCATGAATAGAAACTCATCAACTATCTTCTATTATTCAACACCAGCAACCTTCTCCTCAGGTCTTTCTCCACATGTTTTAATTGATGGTATTTAACATTTGGACGATACCAATAATATTTTTCAAGATGTGTTTTTTTTTTTACAATGAGAACAAAAAGGATACTTAGCTCTTAGCTTGCCTTGTTTTCCATCTCTAGATATCTTGTCCTTGTCTTTCTTATTTAGGTCATTCTTTTTATATCTGTAATTTATTTCTCTTTTGTCAAAGCCGTGAAAGCTCCTTCTATCATGTTATCTTGCTTTAGAGCTCGTCTTTGTTCTTGTGCTTAGAGAGCATTGACTAGCTTTGTGACAATGAGGCACAAGATGTCCTTGGACTCTTCAAGTGAGGATACCTTAACTTCAAACTTATCTAGTAAACTTACTAGACCTTTGTTGACAATCTTTCTTTTAGGAAGGTCTTCCACAAAAAGCCTTAGCTGATTCACAACTTTCATTACCTTATCAGAATACTCATTAATTCTCATTGTCTTTTATTTTTAAGACTTCAAATTCCCTCAATAGATTAAGTACTTGTATCTATCGAGTTTTATCACTCTCGTGAAATTCTTTTTGCAACTTGCCCAAGCCTCTTTAAGGTTCTTGCAAGTCATTTTCTTGGTAAATATAGAGTTAGATACAACAGAGTGGATGCATGAGAGTGTCTTGAATCTCTTGGTGACTTCTTCACTATACTGCTTCAATTGAGCTATTTTAAGATTGGCATTTCTTTGAACTAGAGGGTCTCCACCCACTTTCACAACTTCCCAAAGGTCAAATGCAAAAAGGTAAGCTTTCATCTTCACTACCCAAATTAGGGTAGCTCTCTCTGTTAAACACTGGTTGAAGCCATAGATTTTCTTGCAAAGGTTCTTCTAATGGAATATATGAGACAGCAAGGTTAGGTATAAAAAAAAATGATTTCAGAAGTCCCTTAAGAACAAGTGAAATGCTCTAATACCATGTTCAAAAGATGAGTTAAAAATAAAAGCACATTGAAACTTAATCAAACCAAGAGAAAAACATAAAGATAAAGATTGCACATACTATTTGTAACACCTCGTGTCCTGAAACTGTAGTTAATACAACTTTAAGGACAAGATTAAGACCAATTAAGTCAATTAAGGAGTTTAAGAGTGGTGAAGGAGGAAAGGAATATTTTGAAATAAAATACTTCATACGTAATAAAATAATAATAAAATAATAATATTTTATTAAAGTCATAGCTATGGAGTGAAAAAGAGCAATGGAGCTAAACCGAGACAAATTAAAATGTTTTGGAACCTCAGAAGCCAAATGAAAAATTTTGGAATCAAATAACATTTTATTAATAAAATGATATTAAAATATTTCTATTGTGAGTGATGGACAAACTCACATAATTTATGCATTGAACCTAAGTGGGGGTGTTATAATACAATTTTGTTGATTTGATGAATAAAATATTATTTTATTCATTCTAGAGTATTATTTTAATAAGGAAAATTTTAATGATATAAGTATTAATAAAAGTATATGTGAGTTTGGAAGAATAAAGACATGGAGAATTAATTGAGAAAATGAGGATATGTGGGATAATGAAATGTGCATGTGGATTCACTATTACATGCAAATTATTGCATGCAAAAAGGAGAAGGTAGTGGGGCACATATTGGACCCCCCCACCATGTGACATAAAGAGAAGAATAGGAATAAAACCTATTACATGTAATAAGATTGGTGTATTGGGTGGTCAAATGAGGAAAGAAAGATATGGGATGCATGTGTCTTGAATAGTTTAATGAATGACCAAGTAAAACATTAAGTAAAGGTTATGCATGAAATGTGATTGGATGAATAAGGCGCTGCATGAAACAAAGTATGAAGGGAGAAAGGATGAGGTAGTGAGGGTGGTGGATGGAGGAGACAAATGAAGATAGATATTGGGCCAATAAACAAGGGAGAAAAGTGGTGCATGAAAATTGAGTGGGTGATGAGTTGGTCCAATGAGAAGTAAGGAATAAAAGAAAGAAGAGAAAGGTTGGGAAAGGCTTGGAAAACCCATGCCTTTGAGAGGAAAAAAAAAAGAATCGATTTCAAAAGCTTCACCCGAGAAGAAAGAAAAAAGAAAGAAAGAAGAAAGAAGGAATGAGAAGGAAGAAGAAGAGAAAAAGAAAGAAAGGATTGGCTTTGGAGAGGTTTTCTCCCATACACCATTGTTAAAGCTTGAAGAAAAATTGATGGTTCGGCTTAGTGATTCAAGGGTGATGAAGGTAAAAGCTATCATTTTGCTTGAATGCATGTCTTGTGAACTAGTTGTGATGTGAGATTATGCTTGTGGTAGTAAGGATCTTCAAGGATTCAAAGAACCGAGTGCATGAATGTGGGTTAATCTTAGAAGTATGGTGGTTTAAAGCAAGACAAATGATGGGTAAATGTTTTTAACCTTGAGTTCATTAGTGGAAAAGAAAAATAAAATGTGTATTGATGATTTGTGCCTGTGGCAGCAATGGTGATCAAGGATGTGAGGAGTTATTGAGTTGCATGTGGTATTGAAGGTAAAATTGGAAGGTAAGCATGCAATGTGGGCATGCTATGTTATATTGAATTTAGTTAGTTGAAAGTTTATGGATTGCATGTTAGATTATTGTGAACAATAAGAATGAATAATGTGAATTTAGATTAAAGATTCATTGGTTAAGGTGCTGCCCATATATGTGTACAATTGAATATATACACGAAAGTAGAGATAATGAGAGAGGTGGGCTATAGTGAGGAATTCTTTAAAATAAAGTGAACTAAGAATATGGTATATAGGGCAACAAATATGAGCTGAATTGTGATGACGTTTACTAAATATATTAAGTTTAATTCGTTGCTAGGAAGTGTATAAGTGAAGAAAGATTGTCGTGATGGTGCATCAGAGGAAGTGACGGGTCACCAGTAAGCAAAATTAACTAGAGACGCATCCGAATCAGTGACGAAGTAGCATCCCGCCATTGTGAGGTGAGTAGGGGGTGTCTATCTCAAAAGTTTTACAAATTATATAATGATATACGTATAATAAACATTGCCAATTTTCTTTAAATGCAATGATGGATAACATGAGTTGTTAGCTCTAGTAGGTGATTTCTAAATTGATTTGCAATCGGATTGTACTTGCAATTGTGGATAACATATGTTGGTAGAATGCTAGGCACTTGTGAATGCCATGCTTTTAGAAACGTTTTGTGTATATATAAGCTATATATGTTAAGGGTTTTAGAAAGCGAGAAACAAGCTCTTTATCACGATTTATGTTAAAACATGCCTTACTTGTTTTTATGATCTGCATTCATGAATAAGCTTTATGTTCACCATGCTTTGATTTAATATTTAAACCTCATGAAAAGGTTTTACATCATGAATTCTTACAAATGGATTTATAATGTTGCAATGATTTGTTTTTGGAGTAGACTTAAAATAAGCTTTTGAAAACCCAATTTGGTTATAAAAGGTTTGATCAAACTAATAGATTCGAGAGTTGGTCGAATGTCACATTGAAATAGTGTGACCCTTGTGCATAAGTGAGCTCTAGTTAGAGAACCTTTGGGTCTTCGATGGGCTATTAGACGTGGCTAAGCCACAGTCTATGATATATACGTGGCGAGGCCACCGGTTGATATACGTGGCTAGGCCACAAGTTGATATACATAGTTACGACCACATAATTTCTTTGATGTTGGCCAACATCGTTGAGATTACCATAACTGTGAGAATCTGATGGAGAGGGGCCTCTTGGATATTATTATGTGAAGTGGGTCCGCAAGTTGATTACCTACTCGAGAGTGATATCTTTTTGGGTTTTCAAATACGTATTCTTTCGTATGATGAGAAATACCAGTTTTTCCACAGTTCCCTTATTTATACGATGGTTTTGTGTTTAATACCTCGAGTATGAGTTCGTTTATGTGCTTGTGTATAAACATTGACATTGCTTGATTTTACGGGAGCATGCGTGGTTATGTTAGTCTGATTTTGAGTAAAGGACATCAAATGATTTCAATGGTAGAAATCTTTTAATTGCACCGATTTTAATATATTACTGAAATGGTTACTTTACATCACAATTCTTTGGTATATATGTAAGGCACAAATGTTCTAGTTGATTTTAAATGGCTTATATATTCATATGCTTTTAATATTCAAAATTTCTATCATTGGCTTGTTTCCCATCTACACCCTGCTCACAGAACCGATGATTGCTGAGTCTATGAGACTTACCCCCTTATCTTCCCCTTTTTGCAGATAAGTGATTAGCTCGCGTGTATTGCCTCAACACATTTTGACTCGTTGCAACGTAGATAATGGCATCTCTTAGACTTCCACTCTGAGTTGCTCCGCTACATAAAGGTCATGTTTTTGTAGGATGGTTGGATGTATTAAAATTAGTTTATCAAAATTGTATCACTGAACAACTTTGATGTCGTGTACTGAATGCTAAGTGTGATGTTTGAATGTATTTTGAAATTTGCTAAATTTGGATATTGATATCTAATTGCCGATTTTAATTAAAGTTTCTTATTCGGTTTAAGTAAACGATCATATTTTATATAAGTTGGTAGAATTTTTAATAGTCTTCACAAAGCGGAACGTTATAAGGAAATCCAAGTCGTTTAATATACGCATTAAAATGTCCGATTTAGTTAACAAAAATCTCAACTAAGGTTTGTTCGAGATTTGGTTGGTTCTCTCGCAAGTCTCGAACTCTAATAATGATTGAGAAGTAGTCGTTACACTATTTTTCACTGAGTCTTTTTATCACACAGTTACGGAAGGGAGATAGTACAATTAAAAAAGACCAATGCATGACTAAACAATAAAACCACCAATAACCATTTGACAATAGCATGATATTAGTGGCTGACATCTTAGTATTCATAACTCAACATTGTAAAACCACATTGCTAAACTAATTTAATGCTGAAAAGAAAAACAACTGAAAAGTAAGCAAAGCATAAACTGCTATTTTAAACAAGTCACATGTTGTTCCCCATGACTTCATTTTCAACCCATTTAAAGCATTATTGTGCGATCCTCCGTTGATGTTGAGATATATTTCAATTTCAACACACTATTGTAATTAGGCTTGAACCTTATCTTCAAGCTGATGCAATGCAAATAATGATGTTCTAACTGTGAGATGAAAAGCCTTTAAAAATGTTTTGTAACAACCATTCAGACGAATACTCTTGAATTTAAATCTAAAGAATTGTGGGGTTGAATTTTGTGCTTATTGTTTAATTTTTTTTGTAACAAAGAAAATGAAAATGAAAATAGGCAACTGGTGTCCACTCATCAAAGTTCAACCATTCTAGCATAGCATGATGATCTAGCCAACTATAACAAGAGAAAAAGGTAAAAGTGAATGATTTCTTGAAGAACATTATATGAATTTTTGGAAAACAACATAACAGAATGAAGAAGAAGAAAATAGAACTTTTGGGGTAGAAAACAATTCTTTATATATTGATCAGAATATTCCACCCATACAATGATTACAAAAGAAGGCTATATACTCATCATAAACAACTTTCCAAAGATTTAGCCTAGGGAAAATAAAAGAAACAAAGTTGGATAGCAAAGCACAGAAAATGAGACATGGTTTTTTGTGCAATAATGGCTACTCAAAATGAAAGAGAAATAAGGTCGTTGGCTTATACAGACAAGGACCAAAACGACAGTCAAGTTGAGTGTTTGAAGGAAAGAAAAAAAACACTAAGCAAACAACACCACCAATTGTCATATGCTTCTATAACTAAAATTTAAAAAAACAGCACATAAAACTCTTGTTTCATAAACTCAAAAAATAAAGACCTATGCGGCACCGTTTTACACAGCCTGAACTCTTTTTCAACTTGTTTAACTTTCTGTTACTTCCCACCATTCTTCTGAAGTGAAATTTCCAGATTAAAGGTCACTATTTCAACATTCCCCCATGACCTATGCTCTGGCAGACAGTAGGACAAGTATTGAGAGTTTCGAATCTTTCTCTAGATAAAGCTTTTGTTAATATATAAGTTAGTTAAACCTCAGTGTTACAGTACCTGAGTTTGATCTCTTACTCATTGACAGCCTCTCTTAAAGCATGATATTTCACTTTACTATGCTTAGTTTGCCCATGATGAACTAGCTCTTTGGCTATCACTATTGTAGTTATTTATTGAGCTTCTACAATAGATTTCCACAACACTTTTCTTATTCAAATGCCATGAGAACACAACACTATTGAATGAAAAATAGAAACCAGCAGTACTTTTTAAATCATCAAGTGACCCAGCCTAGTCACTGTCACTATATCTAACAAGATCTCCATTATCATGCTTCATGTATTTTAAACCAAAATCAGTAGTACCTTTGACATACCTGAGGATTTTTTTTGCTACTGTAAAGTGCAGTGTAAAGCTTGCTTGCATGAATCAAGATTGTAGGTATGTAACATACATCAAATCCAGTCTTCTAACTGTTAGATAGAGTAATGAGCTTATCATACTTCTCTAAGTGAGAGCATTTTCTTCAAAAGAACCATCATCTATGCTAAACTTGTCTCCTGATGCTAGTGGAGTACTCACTACCCTACAGGAGAACATATTAAATTTCTTTAATAGATCCTTTGCATACTTAGTTTGATGCAAACAAACTCCCTCATTGGTTTGAAAAACTTCCATTCCCAGAAAATAAGTCATCAATCCCAAGTCTGTCATCTCAAACACATTAATTATCTAACTTTTGAATTCTTGCAATACATTATCATTTGGTCTAGTAATTAAAAGATCATCAACACACAAAGCAACAATCAATGCATCAGTATTAACTGACAATCTCACATATAAAGTTGATTCATTCACACTTTTCAGAAAGCCTTAACCTATGAAATAAACATTTACCCTGCCATACAAAGCCCTAGGTGCGTGCCTACTTAAGACCATATAGTGCCTTAACCAATTTATAGACTTTATTCTCTAACCCTGGTTCTTCATACCCTTCAGGTTATTCAACAAAAATGGTTCTTCATACTCTTCAGGTTATTCAACAAAAATGTCCTCTATCAGATAAACATTTAAAAAAATAAACTTTACATCTAAATGGTATATCTTCCATCTTTCTCTTGCAGCTAGAGCTGTTAGCATTCTAATAGTGTCGTGTCTTGCAACAAAAGCAAAAGTCTCCAGGTAGTCAACTCCATAAATTTATGCATACCCTTTAACCACCAATCTAGCTTTATACTTATTTATAAAGCCATCAGGGTTTAGTTTGGTCCTAATATCCACGTAACTCCTATTACATTGTGATTGAATATCTGTCCACAAGCAACCAAGTATCATTATTCTTGATCATGGTTATTTCAGCATCCATGGCCCTTTTGTAGTTCTCATCAACCTCTATTTTTGCATAATTGGTAGGATTAGTAATTGCCACGTTGCATCTATTATAAATGTCCTCTAAGGCCCTGGTTCCTCTCACAACTTTACTTTCATCTTCAATATCAGATGAATCATCACTGTCAAATTGTAGCTAATCATCATTAATGCCATGTAAAGTATTCAAACTCTCAACTGACTTCTTTTCCCGATTCCAGTATTGATTCTCATAAAAATTCACATATCTATAGATAATAACTTTGTTTGATTCTAGGTCATACAATCTATAACCTTTTGACTATTCACTATAGCCAATATGTGAAGTAATAACAGTTTTTGAACCAAACTTAGGTATTTTCTCTTTTGGAATTCGAGCATAGCACACACAACCATAAACTTTGAAATGAGAGATAGAAGGTTTATGATCATACCACATTTCAAAAGGAGTTTTAAGTGTCAATGCCTTTTTAATTATCCTATTTTGGATATAGTTAGCAATATTAATTACTTTAATCTATAACTTCTTAGGTAAAGTACTCTGAAAAAACAAACATCTAGCCATATCTCCAATTATTATGTTCTTTCTTTTTACCTTACCATTTTGCTAAAGATTATAAGTGATAGTTAGCTGATGATGTATTTCAAATGTTGCAAAGAAGTTCTCAAATTCATTAGCAGTATACTCTAACCCATTGTCAGTCCTTAGGGTCTTAATTCCTAAGCTAGTAAAGTTCTCAACTTGTGCCTTGTACTTAGTAAAGCTTTTCAATGCCTCTAACTTATGCTTCAAAAAATAAATCCAGCGAATGTGAGAATTCATCAATGAATAGAATATAATACTTGCTACCACTCAATGAAGGGGTCTTCATAACACCACTTATATCAGTATGAATTAATTTTAACTTCTATGTAGCCTTCCACTTAATTTCCTTTGGAAAGAGTTTCCTGGTTTGTTTTCCAAATTGGCAAGCCTGGCACAGTTTCTCTAGTTTGATAATACCAGGAAAACCCATTACCATCTCATTTTAAGACATTGTTAACAATGAAGTATAATTCACATGTTCAACCCTCTTATGCCAAAGTTCTGAGGCATCACTTTCACTGTAAAAGGCTTGATGATCATTATCCAACAAATTCATTGGATAAAATTTATTTCTCATCTTAAATGTCAGTAGCTTAACACTAATGGGATCAAATATAGTGCATTGTCTATTCTTAAACAATAGGGCATAATCATTATCATTCAATTGGCTTATATTGAATAGATTCTTATCAGCTTTAGGTACATAGTACACTTCATGAATGTACTTAATACCATATGCAATTTCAACTCCTACTGTGCCTATTTCAAGTGTTTTCATATACAGACCATTTCCAATTTTCACAAGAGCCTTAAATTTTCTATCAAGCTGAATGAAAGATTTGCATTACTTGTCAAATGGTTTGAGCAACCACTATCAATAAGCCAGGTGCTCTTGTTTGCTAAACCATCATCCAATTTAGCCATAAACAACGCCTCATCTGACTCACCAACCTCTTCAATTACCACAACTTTGCCCTCAGCTTCCTATTTTTTAACCTTACACACCTTCTCCACATGTCCAAGTTGGTTATAGGTTAGACACTTCACATTTGGCCTGTATCAACAATACTTTGGAGTATGATTGGTTGTCTTACAATGTGTGCAAGAAGAAAGTTTGTCTTGGTTCTTTCCCTACTTCACTACACTTGATATGGTACCCTTGCTACTATTCTTCTTTACATCATCTACCTTGACCCTTTAAGCCCTTGGTTTTAGCAACCAAGGCATTTTCAGCAAGATCTTCATGTTTAAGAGCTTTCCTCTGCTCAAAAGCTAGCAAAGTATAAATCAATTCTTTCACTGAGATTTTTGCCAAATCTTTAGAATCCTCTAAAGAGGATACTTTTGACTCAAACCTATTGGGAATACTAACCAAGATCTTGTTAATAATTTTTTGATCAGTAACTTCTTGTCCCAACATTTTGAGTTGATTGACAAGCTTCAACAGCTTGTCTGTGTACTCCTAAATGTTCTCCTCTTCCTTAATCTTTATAAGCTCAAATTATGTGGAAAAATTCATAATCTGCATAACTTTGGTTCGATTGCATCCTTGGTATCCTTCCTTCAAACTATCCTAGATGAGTTTAAGATCTTTAGATTCATGATCTTGCCAAAAGTATGGTGTCTGACACAACTAATTGTAAACAAACAAAGCTTTGTAACACTTTGCAACCTCCTCTGAATGTTGTTTGATTTGAGCTATCATTGCGTTAGCATGCCTCTGAACAAGTAGTTCACTAGTCTCCACAACCTTCCACAAATCAAACACCTTAAGGTATGAATGCATTTTTATTGTCTAGAAAAGGTAGTTAACACTAGTAAAATAGGGGGTACCTACATTGAAACCAACTATAGCCATACTAATTGAAGAAAGCTTTGAGCACAAAAGGATTTACAAGCCCCTTGAGATAGTCAACTTTGATACCATGAAAGATTCCTTGAAGAACGCTATATGAATTTCTTGAAAATAGCATAGCAAAATGAAGAAAAAGAAGAAAACAATTCTCTATATATATTGATAAAAAAATTCCACCCATTCAGTGGTTACAAAATAAGGTTATATACTCATCATAAACAACTTTCCAAAGATTTAGCCTAGGGAAAATATAAGAAACAAAGTTGGACAGCAAACTACAGAAAACGAGACATGGTTTTCTGTGCAATAACAGCTTCTTAAAATGAAAGAGAAAGAAGGTCATTGGCCTATACAGATAAGGACCAAAACAATGCTCAAGTTGAGCGTTTGAAAGAAAGAAAAAAAAAACAATGAGCAATTAACACCACCAATTGTCGTATGCTTTTATAACTAAAATTGAAAAAAAATGACAGATAAGACTCCTGTCTTATAAACTCAAAAAATAAAGACTTGTGTGCCACCGTTTTGCACAGCGCTAAACTCTTCTTCAACCTGTTTAACTTTCTTTTGCTTCCTGTCATTCTTCTAAAGTTAAATTTCCAAATTAAAGGTCACTATTTCGACAAAAAGGACCAATATTACTAGCATGGGAAGAGCTATATATTGATTTCAAAGAACAATTGAAGAGCTCAAAGATAAATAAAAGACTTGACAATCATACACCAGTAAGTATGCCAAGCTCAATTGCGGTGAGTATACCACAAACAATTTAGGTTGCAAGGAAAGAAAATGATGAATTTATAGTAAGGAATGAAAAATCTTCAAACCATTCTTCACTGACTATTTCCTTCTGACATATCAAAAAAAGTAGGAGAAATCCAAATTGACAATGACAAAATTTACTACTGGCTTTGGCGACAAGCACAAGATGTTGCACATTGCTCTTCCTAAGTATATACATTATTACATTACAGAATATATGAAATCTGAAATAGATTTAGTTTTGTCAATAACCTTGGGCTTAGAGTAGTTTATCTCCTTCAAACTAAGGATTAGAATTGCTATCATTGTATGTTATGCTAGTCTTGCCAAATTTCATTGAACATTTGCTCACGCGTAAATTCAACACAATGTTGTGGGATATGTATTGGTATATGCCCTTGAGCCAATTGGATTGGTTAAGAAATATATATATATATATATATATAGTCATTTAATGCATATTTAATTGCATAATTTTATGTGATAGAGGTTTTCCTTCATGTTAGTGCAATAATAAAGAGTTATTAAATACTAATTAGATGAAGCCCATGGAATATAAAAGCCTTGCAAGGGAATTGTAAAATTGTTACAATTATAAGATCACTATGCATCAAAGTCATATTCCTAAAATTATTCCTGATCATCGTATTGTCAAGATAGGGCATTGACAATGCTCAAAGACTGGTACATGTTCAGCATCCTTACTTGGGAAGTAAGCAATCGATCTCATAGATTGAAGTATATGGGATACTTGGGGATAACGTGTAAGTGCTTGTTAAAGAACAAGTTCACTGAACATGACTCGCTATGAGAACTCTATTTGGTATTTCATTCAAGTGTCTATGAAAAATATTCTCATGTGATAGTCGTGCAACTAGTCCTTAGACTTGAGACACCAGGTCATCTTATATGGGAAATGACATACTTTGATTTCACCCCTATGAGTTTAGAGGTGACCAAATGCCTAAACAGGGTGTTTTTGGGTATGTCATGAAACATGCAAAGGTGAATGAGTGGTCAAGAGAAGATTCATCACCCCAAGTGATATGAGGGGATGTATCTCACTTGTTCTCAATTCTTGATTAACTTGTATAAAGTCTTTGACCAAAGCATGATGAATTTGAGGAAAGTTAGTTTCCTAAATTTATAAGATTAGTCATGAATTATGGGAACTAATATGGAATGTTATAAGTAGACACTGAGTCATGCTTAATGACATATCCGGGATATTTGATGAAAGGACCGTATTGCACTAAGAGGCTTATCACTGAAGGGCTTTGTCAAATTCTTTAATTGACTCTCTAACATTCGGGTGGTCATGATGTATTGCTAGATGCCGCTCATGATCTATAAATATAAATTAATTATCAAATTGATATTTGATTATGATTTATATTTATTGCCAACATGTTAGAAGCCTAATGGGTCACACACATTAAGTGACATGATTGAGATTTAATAAGGATAATTAATTAAGTTGGACTTAATTAAAAAAGATCAAAATAAAGTGAAAAATTAATTAAGTTTTTAGAGACTTAATTAAATTAAAATACAACTGTTGTATTTAGGTTACAAACTAGTTTGGCTTTATAAATATATTATATTAGCAAACTAGAACTATAAGCCTAAAAAAAACCACTTCTCAGCTGTTTCATAAAATAAGAAAAGAAAAATAGTTTTCTTTCTCTGACAAAAATAAGATTCAGCAAGAATTTTTTGTCTTTTTGTTTTAGAAACAATACTTGCTAGCACAAGTAAAAATCTTACTTTTGATAAGGTCTTATTCAGTCACTGTGTGGATTACTGTTAGAGGCCAAAAACTTGAGTGGCTAAAGATATGTAACTCTTAAACTTATGAGTGTTCATTATTAATCAAAAAGTTACATGAAAACACAAACATTGATCCTGTAGAATTCGACTTTTTCTCTTATTAAATATTATTTTATTTTTTCGCTGCATTACTATTTTAATTATTAATTATTTTCATATTTGATCATGAGGTCGAATCCCAACAATATGTATATGTTCTTCTTCAAATTACAGAAATTCAAAATTAACCCTTTTGTGTTATTGTTCCATTCAAAAGACAATCTTCACTGACTAAATTATTACTTATTTGCAACAAAATGCAGCAAAGATTCAAATTGATGAATAAACTGCTGATTCTATCACAGTCAATAGACTCGCAGTCAACTCACTTTATTACAATCCAATTCACACACGAACATAAGCATATCATATAACAATCCAAACTTACAACATCCTATATAATATAACATCTCTGCCCAGTTCTAATTATTCTGGAATGAAGGGATATCTTAGTCCAGGCATCAAAACTAACATGGAACAGTCCCGAATTAGAAGGGCACACCCTTCAACTTTTATTTAATTCCCATCACTATAAGCTACATGTAGACCAGGATTCCTAGGCTTATCTAATTGTATGCGCCGCGGCCAGTAGTGTTGTAGTCCCCAAGAAGAAACCTACGTCCTGCAATATAAAATGATGTAAGGATCATGTAATCTATATGTATAAACACTTTGTAGTTATGATCTTTGTGATTGATGCAATTGGTTAGCCCCTTTGTCAAAATTTGATTATATCATATTTTTACAAACTGCTTGCAAAGTGTTTTTAAGTCTAGAAAATTAATAAAAGTTTGGTCGTTAAAATTCGGTACTAACAACATAAAAAAAACTAATTACTTCAAATAAATATGGTTCTGAACGAACCGAATTGAACTTCTGGTGTTGGATCAGGGAGAATGGCCGTGGCCAGGTCAGAGGACATGAGGAGCAAGATTGCAATGAAAACAGCCATTACCATGACTTGGGTGAATGAAGACAGGGTGTTTCTTGCCATACTAATTTCGGAGAAATTAATGGATCGATATAGCTGGGAATCACTTACAGAACTATATCTAGACAAATTACTATATATGGTGTGGATCTTTTTGATTCGAGCTAAGTATTTATAGTGAAAATGAGGACCCATTCACGACAGTGATAACAAGAAACAATATACATTTCTTAGGAAAAATAATATAATTTGATAGTTTGACAGTCACACAGTCGAGCAACTTCTTTCTGTAATTCAAATTTGGATTCATTGTTTCAATGTATTTTTACTCAGTTTAGAAATGATTGGTGGTAAAAAAAAAAAATGCACAATTGGTGAGTTGAAGTGAGAAATGGCACCTGCTCAAATGAACCAACCAGGTGTAGAGACAGATAAAGTAATTTACCTACTATAATGGGAATGATTACAACAAACCTAAATTATATAGCAAGTTGATATTATTTGTACTTTGAAAACGGAATGGGTCAATCACTCCCCAAGTACAACCTGAAACATTGATCCTCACTGGTACCGTGAATCTAGATTGTTGGTATTAATTTAATTAGTTAGAAGGGTCAATAAAAGAATAAAACACGCCATTAGATTTGTTTGATCCTTTCCACATTCACCAACGAGTATTTCATCCAAAGGATGAGTTTCTATCTCACACTCTGTGGAGCTAATTATCTGATGAAGTGAATCACATTACCGTTGGAAAGAAAAGATATATAGATACGATTTTACTTTGTGCCATTGCTAGGTTTCAGTGTTCATTTTAGAATATGTTAAACTTGTACAAGCCATTGATAGGCGACTAACCGCAGAAACCAAATCAATTGACCAACGGTGACCTTTCATAGATCAGCTTTTTCAAAGTCTCCCTTCAATACAGAAATGGGATAGGATGCCTACTTTCAGACTTTCTTTTCCCCACATGGAATTTCATACTCAACCAATTAATTCACGATGAGGGCTCTATATCCTCTTTTTGCCTGACTAATCTTTGATAATCTGATGTCATTTTGAGCTCTAAACTTAACTCTGAAGCCATGCATACTCAAATATTGAGTCTTATTTGTATATCAAAAAATAAAATAAAATGAATCGTTGATCATTATTTTTAAGTTATTATTCAAATCTAGAATTTCAAAGTTAAGGTAACTGATCCCACTGAAATATAGGTAACTCCATCCCGGAGAAACTTTGTTTAAAAAGTCTCAAGAATTTTCCACTATCATATGGGATTTTATGTCTAACAATTGTCATCTCTGTCTTTTAATTAATTTATTTAATTCGGTACTACTTTGATCCAAGCTGGTAATTAAAAGTTATTGTATGTTGATGGCAACAACACATGGTTTCAGACCTTCAGCCAACCTTCATTACTAGTTTTAGTAGGCGCTGAAGTGAGAGAAATGCAAACAAGAGAAGCTGGTAGTCAATCAAAGCTCAAGAATGAATACCTTTATTTAGCATATTGATCATACAATAAGAGCATATTCTCGATACCTTATCTGTCTATCTCTAGCATGGCATTTACATAGACCTGAAACGCAAGCACATGCGTCCGCCGTCCATGGCTCTGATTGCAAGCATTTACAAGAAGGAGAATAGTATAGCTCCAACCCGTAGCCCATACACATGCTAGATATTCATTTTATTCAACTATCTTATTTTCTTATTTAATTTAATGCATCCATAAGATAACTAGCACTTAGTTGTGCCCTCCTCTGCCAGTTGTATTGTAGGTAGATAGAAGAGCCCTTCGTCCTGCAAAAGAAAATGATGCTGATCAAATTAGTAAACACCTACTATATAAATATACATGGTTGCCTTTCCTGTTTCCACTTAAAAGAAAGCAAAAGCTGCATAAGATAAAATCATCACCCAATTTTTTTTTTTTTTTACATGATCATTGAGAGGGCAGGAGCAATGATGAAACAAGGTCCAACCTTCATCTCACACGAGAACCTGTGGCCAAGTCTATAAAAATCTGTTTGTTGTCAAAGACTATAACTCCTTTTTTATTGGTCCTTCTAAGTTAAGTGGTCTTTTTGACAATTACAAACCTCACTTATCCAAGAAGAGAGAAAAGACAATTATACAACCTCTAATAGAAGTTGCAATGAATAAGCTGGCAAGAATATACTGATGCACAGAGATTTTAGAATATCAAATTGATCACAAGCAGGTTAGTGTCCCATTATTTTGGGACTAGCAAAATAAGAAGTATGGCTAAAGGCAAATGAAAACTTGTAGAAAATGGCAGTTTCTGACAAACCAAGTTTAAGTTGATATGCTGCATTATCCAGCAAAGCAGTAGCCACCTCTGAGGAAACAAGCAGAAGCACTGCAACAAGAAGCAGCATCAGAATGAGCTCGATGGTCTTAGGGAGAAACATTTTGTTAAATCCTAGAGAATTGAGGAAGAAAACGGTAATTGGCAATGAAGAATATCTTAGTGAGGAGCTTTGGTTCAGACCAAGTATTTATAACCAAAACTTAGAGAACCAGTTGGCATCAGTAGAGTTGAATTCAGGGAAGTTAGCACGTCAAGTTTATGTTTCATTAAGGCTATTGTTGACAATCTGTCAAACAAATTTTATCCTTGAAATGCCGGTCAAGAAACTCCATTTGCTCCCACATGAATTCTATACCCACCACGGCCTTGCCTTCTGGATCACTTTGTTTTACTGGGTCAAAACAGTTGCCCTTAATTTCTGATATCCAATAATTGATCTCCTGTTAAAGCATGGAAATAACGTATGCGGCTTGTAAATGATATTTTTGCAAATGAATTATCATGCAGACACCATATTGTTCGGGACTTACTCAGTAATTTTATTTTCTTTTAATTTCATGTTTATTCTACTTATTATTATTATTTTTTGCTCTTTATTATTAGGCCTTATCTTGTTCTTAACAAATAATTTGCCAATGACCCTGGTCAGACGGTCCATGAAAACAGTCTGGGCTTTGGGCTACTAAGCCCACAAACAGCTAAAAATATAAGGAAACAATGCACAATCGGATCAAACAACACAAAAAATCAAAACAAATCAAAAAAAAAAAAGGAGGAAAGTCTCCTATTGCCGAATTTCCAGAAAAACATTCCCTTTCCAAATTTTCTCCACAATCACGAAAATCACTCAAGAAAAAAATCGAATAAAATCGAATCGAATCGAATCAAGCTAATCTAAAGGGATTTGTAATTACATTAAAGATCTTGAAAAACGATCTATAAAAACCTAGAACACACCAACACAAAAGGGAATTCATTCGATAGAGAAAGAAAGAAATAAGCAACTTAAGCAAACACAACCATTCTCAAGCCTAGAAATCAAAAAAAAAAAAGGTTCTCTTTGGGATTCTCAGTTTGAGAGTGGGTTTCGGCTTAGGAGTTTTGGCAACTTTGGGTGAGGTTCTAATCTATATCTGGGAGTGCCTTTGTGGGTTGGTGTTACGGGAAAAGGAGTTGTGAGTGTCATTTGGTACCTCTGGCAGCAAGGAGGGTGACCAGATAAGGGCGTCGGAAAAGAGATCTTAGAGAAGAGGGAGAGCGAAGAGCGAGGCGGCGACGTGTAGAGGGAGGAGGAAGAAGAAATCGGGCTACGGTTTGTTTAAAAAAGAGAGCTTTTAAACATGTATAAAACGACGTCGTGTCGGAGAAGGAAAGAAACAAGCTGCTGAACGAAAAAAAGAAATCTGGATGTTTCCTTCATGAAAACCAAACGGCTTTCTTTTAAACAAGCATGTTACTTGCTTCTTTTCCATCGTTTACGGCAATCAAAAACATCATGTTGCCTCCCCAATCTGATTCTATTTGTTCATCCAGTTCAAAATTTGGAAATGTGCTTATCACCAACTTATAACTTGAGATCAAGGGGAATAGATTAAAATAAGAGAATGAAGAACTCAAGAGAAAAATGAAAAGATTGATAGGTGAAGCTAGCAAAGATAAAAAAAAAATTGCATATGGAGAAAGAGGCATGGAAAGACATGTTTGAGGGACTAGGAAGCACCTTTGAATCAGTGATTGTTGAGCTTAATATGCTACAAAAAGAAAGTGAATATTTGAGGAACAAAAGGATGCTCTCCAATCTTCTAGTCATGTTTTGAGGCATAAGCTACACATCCAACGAAGAGCTAACCAACTTCTCTTAAGAGAATGTGAGCAACTTGAACAAACCATTCGAGGACTTTAAAGGCATATGACTTAGTCAAGAAAGAAATGTCAATGGCTACAAGCATACGCAAGAATAAGGAATACAAGTGAGGAGTGACGACGTGAATTTTTTAATAAACAAGCCCAAGGGAAGCATCTTGTGAGACAAATCACCAAGGCAATTTTCATGGCAAGAGACATGGCTGATAAGGTGGAAATCCTCAAAGGGAAAGTCTAGCAACCAAAAGCATATGGACAACATTTGCTAAACTTTTTAGACAAGGCATATAACCAATACTGACTAGTTGATCATTTTATTTAGATTGTATTAGGGATGGAAATGGCTGTAAACAATCTTTGAATTTAATAAGAGAACCTTTTCTTGTCAATATTTGTTATGTCATGAATACCTTGAAACACATTCATTCATGTATCATACCTCAAAAATCGTATCTAATTTCTAATCAACGATTTGACAACAAAAATAATACTCACAAGATTAATTTTTAGGATTCAACGCACTAGGATCTTCTTTTGCATTGACCTCTAACTCTGAGTGAGGTTCTTAATGTTTTTGTGTAGATATGATAAGAAAACTAACCTTAACTTTATATACTAAATTCTTAATTCCACTATCATAAGATTTAAAATTTCCTACACAAGTCTACAAACGTAAGCCCACATTTAATATTAGAGCCTAACCTACTTTATTAGATTATATATATTATGGATTATAATATTTTCACATTATCAAGACCAACTAAGTTTAGCTCATTTTAATAAAAAACATATGTCACTTAATCTTATTGACATGAAGTAATGTAGTAGTGTAGCAATGAATAACAACACTTCGTTAATAATCTATTTCATGTGTTGTATTCATTTGTTAGTTATTTTATTCTTTACCATATGTAGCCCAAGCTTGCAGGAGTAATACTTTATGGTTTACTTAATAAACCTATACATTTGCCTTCATGTCTCAAGATCTACTTTCTGTGTCAAAGAAATACCCTTAAGGCAATCAATTTATGCCTATTCTATGCTCAAGGCTAACACATGTCTTTAAATCTATTTACAAATGCAATATAATATTATATATATGTGTGTATGTGTGTATATATATACATATACATATGTATGTATATATACATACATATGTAAATACTTTATGACTGAATATCATTGAATAATCATCATTAATAATAAATCCTAATACATCGTCAAAGGTGTGTTCCAAACAAAATTAAGCATAAAGAATAAAATGATATCAAATCCTCCCACTAACCAAATACATTAAAGAACTCCATAATACCTATGTTATAAATATATCTTTTTAAAATTGACAAGGTATAGTCCCATGGTTAAAGGATGAGCTATCATGTCATCAATCTTAATATGCTTTGTCAAATTATCACGTTTTTTGACAAGTTTTTTAACTATCAATACTTTATCTTTATATGCTTAGCCTTTGTGATACCTCTATTGTTATTAGTGAATATAGTTGTTACATTATTACCATATTACAACTATATGAGTTTAGTAGTAAAGTCAACCATCGATAATTCTTTAATGAGATTTCTTAGCCAAACTGCTTTGTCTAATTGCTTCATAACATGCAACAAGTTTTGCTTGCATAATTGACGAAGTTCACAAGTGTATGTTCTACATTTTTCCAAGATATTGCACCATATGCCAACATAAAAATGTATCTTGATGTGGATTTCCTATCATCTAAATAGTTGACAAAGTCAAAACAAGTATAAGCTACCAACTTAAGATCTTCAACCCTTTGATAAACTAACATGCAATCCTTAGTTTTTTTTAAATATCTCATCACATTCTTTGCAGCTTTCCAATGATCTTTACAAATATTAGACAAATATCTCTCCAAAAGACTTACTACAAAAGAAATGTCAAGCCTTGTGCATAGCCAAGCATACATTAAACTTTTTATTGCCTTAGCATATGGTATTACTTTGTGACTTGATGGGATGCATGAATCTATGCATCAATTTTTCAAAATTTTTCTAAAGTCCAATTCACCCTCCCCTCTTAGACATTCTTGCCATTTATTCTTTGGGCTAACATTTCGAACAAATGGTATCATAGCTTTGGTCTTAAATTTACAAGTTTAAACACCTTAAGTAAATATCCTTGTTAGCTCCAAAATAGGGCATCTAACTCTTACAAAACCAACCTTTGAATAAAGACCTTCAGTTCTAGAGCCTCCACGTTTTTATAATGTAGATTTCTTTATTTAGAGATATAGAATGAATTGCTTCATCATTGCCAAAAATTATCAAGCTTAGAAGCAAATTGAGGATGGTCCATAAAAAATAGAGAAAGACATGGTTGAATGGAATGAACATGATCTAGACTTGATTGAACTCAATGCCAAAGCCATGCACATTATCTTTAATGGACTTGGTGAAAGACAATATAAGGAAGTCCAAAGTTGTGAAAGTTCCAAAGAGATATGGGAAAGCGTAGATGAGCATTATGGACAACCTTTAGAAAGAGAATTAAAAGAAGATGATCTTTTGGATCAAAGTTCAGCAAGCGAAG
This sequence comes from Theobroma cacao, assembly GCF_000208745.1. Classification (NCBI taxonomy): domain Eukaryota; kingdom Viridiplantae; phylum Streptophyta; class Magnoliopsida; order Malvales; family Malvaceae; genus Theobroma; species Theobroma cacao. The sequence continues at coordinate 9,935,940 of NC_030857.1, read as the reverse complement.
ATAAAGAGTTTAGACAATTTCAAGGCTAAACATCAAGCTATGAGGTAGGTTTTTTTCCCATAAGTCAATTGCCTTTTCAAATAATGAATTGGAAAATGTGTTTGAAGAACTGGCTTTATCAGTTCAAGATCAAAGCTTAAGTAAAAAAAAAGTAAATTTCAAAGCTTAGGATTGAAAATGAATCATTAATGGAGGAAAACAATCAGTTGAAAGTTTCTATTGAAATGCTTCAAAGAAATTATGATCGATGAAAAGAAGAAAACAGAAAATTGAAAATTATTGTGAAAAGAAAATAAAGATAAAAAATTAGAAGTAGGAAGTCTGATAGTACTTTTATTATTTAATTTATATTAAACAATACTTATTTCATGCATATATTTGTCAAGACTAACCTTCAAGGATCTAAAGAAATTTAGATATCAAAAATCAAATGAGAATCTCTGTTATAAGTGTGTTAAAGCAATGAGGAACAAACTCTTGAAAATTGGATGCCTTCTAGTCACACAAACGAAAATGGGTGAATTTTATACCAAAAGTCATTTATTTGTTTAAAATGAGGATTTTGGTTAATTGATTATACTATCTTGAATTGCATTGATTTAGCTTGATTTCTCAAAATTTATGTTTATCTTAATTAAGAAATTGATGTCTTATTATTGCTCAAATATCATGTGCATAATTGTTTGGCTACTATCCCTTAAGTCTTATTAATAAATCTTGATTATGTAAAATTAGTCAAGTGTGATACATGTTATAAATTGCATAATCTTGAAGAAAGTATTGATCTAAAATTGAATATACATTTATATTTGAATTTGAATATATCATCATGCTCATTCTTTTTTAATTCTATTGAGTTTGCTTGATTATGGAAAATTGGTTTGATAAACTTTCCTCTTTTTTTGTGAATTTGATTTCATATTATTTCTTTGAGGAACAATAATTTTTAAGCGTGACCTTGAACATAAAAGGTCTAATGTTAATGATATGATGGTAATATGAGCTTACATGTTTGATTTGCATTATTACCTATTCTAGTAGTCTATTCAAGGAAATTGAGTTTGAAGGTTGATTTTTTTACTTTCTTATGCTAAAGATTAGTTGACTATTTGAACAATTTTGATTTGCACTCTAGAACTTACTTAAATAGTTCAAAATGGTTGATAATGGGTTTAAAAGATTTGAATACATGAATTAGTACTTTAGAACAAAGATAAGTGCATATGAGTAATGTTTGCCATCCTTGAGCTTATAATGAGTTATAAATTGAACAAGCTTGTTTTATAATGAAAATACTTATTAAATTGTTCTCATAGGATGTGTATGTTTACTTGCAATCTTGAATGATCATAAGGGCATTTGTGATACATGATTATACATGATTTAGAAATGACCCTTGACATGCATAAACATGACTCATTATGCTCATTACACATTTCATAAACCATTTAAAGCATAATTGAACAAGATTGAATAACACTGAGCTTATGATTTTGCACAAAATATGTTCAACTCAAATCTTTTATGTTTCTCATGAAAAATGTCTTGGTAATTCTTCATTGATAATGTCAAGCCCAACTCTACAATATGTTTATTATGCCATTCTTACATAAGAATGCATGTTTGCTTACTTGGATACTTCAAAAATTGTTAAAGGACGACAATATACCAAATGGTACAACTAAGTTGAATTAAACCTCGAACTAGTCCAAATAGAGATTTTAAGATGAAATTGAGAATTTTAAAATCTCAGAATGACTTAAAATGGTGATTCGAAGTTCGAGGACCGATTTGGAGTCAAATTGGATTTTTCATGACCTAAGGGTAAAATGGTCATTTTGCCACCTGAGGTTAAAATTGGAATGTTGGAAAAAAATTTTGATCAAGATTGACTATTTAGAACATAATTTGAGTTTGAGAAGTGAAAAATTTTAATTCCGGCATTTTTCGAGCATAAGGGCAAAATTGTCATTTTGCCACCTCCAGGGCAAAATTGTAATTTTACACCACACAACACTTGTCCAGCACATGGATTTTACCCCAATATTATTATGGATAATTGAAGGATTTTATGTGGTGGAGAAAGAAAGCTTAATAGTTAAGAATTTAAAAATAAACCAATGGTAAGGTGACAAGTGTCAAGCTTTTATTTTTTTATTATTTTCCTTATAAATTAGCACAAAACCAGCCCATTTCTCATTCTTATAGCCGACCAAAGCAAGAACAAAGGAAGAAAAGGAAGAACAAAACCCTAGGTGGAAAAATTCAAGAGAAAAGTGTGAAAATTCAAGGAAACAAGTGAAAAAAAAAAAGGTAAGATTTTTCAATTAAGGTTGAGATCTCTCTTTCTTAAGCATTTTTTTCTTATTTTCCATGGTTGAATCACATGATTTCATGATGAATCAGATGATTTCATGATGAATCCCATGCTGGCAGAACACTTAGATGGAGGTTTTGATGCTTGATTTGGTTAGATTTCAATATATTTTAGTGTTTTTAGTTAGTTAGTGATTTATGGTATGAAAAGCCAACAAGAAAAATTCACTTCCTCCCATCACCCATCATTGGCCGAATTCTCCATGTAGAATATTGATGATGATTTTGATTTTATTTCAAGTGATTTGGTTAGGAATTAGTGATTTATGGTGTGAGAATCAAGCTTGAAAAATTATAGTGTTGATGCACCCACCATGGCCGAATTTTTCAAGAGAAAATGTGAGGATGATTTTGTCATATTTCAAGTTATTTAATTTGTGTTTGATGATTTGAAGTATTGTGAGAGAAATGGAATTCTTTGAAGTTGAATTGGACGTATTGACCAATTAATCGGGTGATAGATCGAGTTAGGCCAACACCGCATGTAGACTATGATCCGAACAATTCGCATTCCATATCATGCATTCATATAGAGTTTAGATTAGTTTTATAACGGTTTAGCACCAATGTGGTATATTGCTTGATTTTGCATTATGTCTAGGTGGTGAATCCTCCGAAAAAGGACAAAGAAATTGCACCCAAGGATCAATAGTCAGAGTACTCCAAAATTCAAACTCCTGATACAGTGAGTAACCTTATTATCATCTTAATTATCTAAAGTGGTTTTATTCGATTTTGTGATTTTATGAAAAATAAGTTTAAATAGTAAATCTTATGTTTTATAAGCAAAATGTGATTAAATGAAATGATTTTATAAAATTGTCTTGAAATTGAAAGATGGTTTTGAAAATGGAGTAATTGGAGACTAATTGTTGTGTTATAAATCATGGTTTGAATTGAATGGCTTATGATAATACTGGCATGAATGGTTGAATTGGTAAATGTGCTGAAAATGTATGAACTGTTGATTGGCCTTGAGAGGCTGTAAAATAAAATAATTGTCATGTCATGCTGTTGAATTTTATTGAATTGGTGCGTTATAATTGGTTGCTGCAGTGGACAGGTTCCATGGACCAGCCTATTAGAGGGGCACGATAACCCTATTATATTCATACCTCAGTATGAGAGGCACGGTTGGATAACTCCTGAGGTTCAAACTTTAGAGTTCACTTCACTCCAAACCACCACATGAGGGTGAACTCAGCCAACGCCAAAGAACGGCTATGTTTTCAAAATAAAAACATGATTTATGCGTACATGACTTTTAACAGCCTTGGCAGACTCGGTTAAGATAGCCCTTGACCAAGGTATCCCTGATAACTGAGTATGAGAATGATTTTAGCATGAGCCAAACTTTTCAGGAAATCATAAGCCTCATTGTTTATTTTGGTGGAATGAATCTATTTTATCTTATTAAAATGAGTTCGAAATGCTGAGAATCATTTTTATGCTAATCTATTTTATTTGTCTCCATTTACTCAGCTTTAGATATTTTAGATGGTATTTGTTTACTCACTAAGATTATATAATCTCACCACCCTCCTTTTCACCCATTTCAGGCTCAGGATAGTCGGTAGATAGCTCACTTTGTTGAGGGCTACAATTGGACTTGCATCCTCAAAAACTGTAGGTTTACCGCTTTTGATAGTTTTGATCGTTCGTGGGCCCATGTGTCACTGTAAATTAAATTTTATACTTTGGTTATCTGTATTACAATATGCATGAATTTATTTAGCTTTTACACTATAAAAATTATTTACCGGTAATTCTATAATTATTGTTTTATAAGAAAATAGAATATTTTATTGAATATTTTTATTATATTCAAATAGTTATAATTTCACTTTAAATGAATGTTTTAGATATCTAAACTTATTTTTGATTATGAAACATGTGTTTTCCACTTGCATACTACATTTTTAGCTAGTTTTGAGATTTTAGTAGGAAAAATGACCAAAATGCCCCTGTGAGACAGAAATTATTTTTTTTATTGATTTAAGTTGGAAATAGCTTAAAATCTTTTAAATCATGATATTTGGTAATAGTTACTTACAGGGGAAATGAGAAACTGATATTAAAGCCTTGCAGGGTTCCGGTTGACATTCCGAGTAATGAGTGTCGATCGAGATACCGCAGCGGTTGTCACGGGCTCGTGGGGAGTACCGGGTCATGACAGATAATGACATTTTCTTGATGTGAAAATTCTCCTTGAATTGATAGTTTCTTATACAATTTGGAAAATATTTCTTGAAATGCTTGCTTGACAATAATTTGGTATAATGCTTGATAAATGAATAGTTAATGATTAAGAGTGCTTAATGATATTCAATTGATATTTAATGATATGGTCTTATTGTGAATATTTCTCCTTGAATTATTATTCTTTTTAAATGAATTGGAGAATTCTTTTGAAATCATTAACATTTCTTGGTTGACAATGCTTGATGATACTTAATGATTATGCTTAATGAAAATTGAAGATTGCTCATTGACGCTTGAAAATGATTAGGAATGATGCTTGATAACTATTGATACCTTGAACATACCTAGAAACTACCCTGCACATATATCTTGAAAATATGAATAAATGATTTATATGTTGAATATCCTTTTAATGCTCATACGTATCTAATTCCATGGACACTTGAGTAATAGATGAATATATTGAATTTCTACTTAAATACTTATTTATTCTAAGTTTATGATTTCTTTCTTAATAATTAGTCTTGCATAGACATTACGTTCTTATGTTGACGAAAGGGGGAGTTTATCATCAACATCTATCAATTTGGTATTATGAGCACTTGAGATCTTCAACAAGAAGTTATGGTGAAATTTCAACATTTGTTGTTCTCCATTATTGATAATATCCTTTTCAAACCAAATTAATATTGTGCTCTATATTGCTTCTCGCTTATGCTTGAATGATGAATTGCATAATTTGTATCAAACCTAAAGCTTTCTCAATTGGCATCTAGCTTTAAGTTACATTAAACTTGATGTTACATTCTCTCACTTAAGCTTTAAATGAATCATATCTCTCTTAAATATGTTTGAGCTTTGCAAATTGATATGCTTGGTATGCTTCAAGTGGTTTCAAAATGGGGAGCTTTTATTAGAGTTTTACCAATTAATTCAATGGGCTTAAAATGATTTTGTCCCTTAAAATTGATTTTATACTTATTTACTTTTACAAAATGGGAGTTTTTACTTATATCTATCATTTGGTATATTAAGCCTTGGATTGATCTTTAAAAGTTGATAATTGATAATCATATTTTATAGAATTATTTTAGTCTCATTTTGTTCTTAAATGATAGTTAACTCCTTAATTTTTAATTAGAATTTAGTTATTTTTTAGTTGTTTTTCTAATTAGTTTGTTTTTATTGAGTTGTTTTAACTTTATGTTTATTTATTTTAATTTGGCTATTATTTATTAGTTTTTATGCTTTTGTAGGATTTAAAAGAATAAGGCTTAATTTTGAAAAGAAATGTGTTTGAAGGACTCAGAATCCTGCTCTTCTATGCTTCAGTTTTTAGGCCATAACTCTCAACCCAAAGGTTCAAATGATGCAAGTCTTAAACTATTGGAAAGCTGAGAGATAAAGCTACAAATTTCATGAAGATTACTTTGCCAAGTTCTGCCTAGAAGATAGAGAAAATCATGTTGGAAGATGATTAAATGTAATGTTACAAGAATGGCAATTTGAAGGGTGATATTTGATATTTTGGCCTCGTAACACTTCTTAGCCCATAAGTTGAGTCATTGGGCTAAACTATGTTTAGTTTAGGGAACTTTAGGTCAGAGTTATTAGTGAAGCGTGGAGAGCAAGGCTACAAATATTTGTTTTGTCTTCTTCCTTAGCTTTGTTTTCCTTGTTACTCTCAATGGTCGAACTTCATATATTTTTATTTATCTTTGCAATTATAAGTAGCTAATTTTTTTTTCTAGAATTGCAATTAAACTCACATGTAATCTAAATTTTTAATCTCTTTCTTGTTTATTCTCAATGGAATTGAATTGTTTATTCCAATTTATCTTTAATGCTTTAAATTGCTTAGTTATGAATTAAATTGATCTAAGAACTTAAAAAAAGATAGGAAAGAGAGTTTAGTGCAGACTAAAATTAGAATAGCATACGATCATATTAATTGATTTGTGTATAGGATAGGGAGATACTTATATTCCATGTGTAGCTAGAATTAGAGCTTGAACTTAATGAATATGTTTTAATTTCAATTCACATAGGGATATAGTGTTTTGATTAAAATAGATATTTTTATAAGATGAGTCAGGGGACCTTTATAAATAATTAAGAACTTTAGGTTAGCAATTTAACCCATTGAAATAAGTTAAGAAAGAGAAGCAAGATTTAAATGAAATGTGAGGGATATTGTAATTCTAGGCTTATTTCTATTGAGTTTTATCAAATTTTTTTTGCCTTGATTTTTTATTCTTGGTAATTAGTTTTGTTCATTTTAGTTTAAACAATTATTTGATTTTAGACCATTTGGATAAAATTAAATTATGCTAATTTTAATACTTGGTAAAATTTTTAAAATAATTCTTTATGGGATCGATACTCTATTTGCCATTGTACTATCTTTGTGATACGTATACTTGCGTGAGTACAAAATTAAACAACAATAGTGGAGCTAAATCTTACTGACGTTATAATTTATGTGCTTATTGAACATCTTTATGCTTACCTTCCTTGAACTTCATGAATGCTATGTACACATTTTGACTTCAAGCATTTATATCTATATATGTGGCATATTTGATTTTAATGCCTCAATACTTGGTCATAGTTGAGCGGTTAAATGGATCTATGCATGACTTGATGGCTTGTGACCTTATTGTCTATTGAACTTAATTGTCTTAATGCTCACATTTCTACACCTTTTGGAAGTTTTATTTATAGGAAGAAGATTAAAGAATATGTATGTTGTATTTCTTGAAGATCTTGAAATGAATTGTGAGATGTGTTTAGTGGCAAATGCTAAAAATGATAGCTGACTATGGCATGAAGACTGGGACATGTAAGCATGCATACTATGTCAAAATTAATTAAGAAAAATCTAGTTGTTAAACTGCCAGATATAAAATTTGAAAATGATAAAATATGTGTTGCTTGCCAATTAGGAAAACAAGTTAGAACATCCTTTAAAACTAAGAAGATTGTGTCAACATCTAGACCTCTTGAATTACTGCACATTGATCTATTTGGTCTAATAAGTACAACTAGTCAAGGAAGAAAATCGTATGGCTTTGTAATAGTTGATGACTACTCTAGGTATACTTGGGTTTATTTTCTTGCTCATAAGAATGATGTTCTACCAACATTAATAAGTCATTGTAGGAAAGTTAAGAATGAAAAAAGACTAGCTATAGTTAGTATTAGAACTGATCATGGAGGAGAATTTGAAAGTGATGAATTTAAGAAATTTTGCAATGAAAAAGGGTTGGATCATAATTTTTCTGCACCTAGAACACCCCAGCAAAATGGAGTTGTAAAAAGGAAAAATCGAACCTTAAAAGAAATGGCTAGAACTATGCTATGTGAAAATAACCTACCAAAATATTTTTGGTCTGAGGCAGTGAACACAGTAGTGTATATACTTAATAGAGTCTCAATTAGAGCCATGATATCAAAGACTCCATATGAACTTTACAAGGGTAGAAAACCAAATATTTCACACCTTAAGAGTTTTGGTTGTAAATGTTTTTTGTTAAACAATGGAAAATAGTTCTTAGGTAAGTTTGATGCAAAGAGTGATGAGGCAATATTTTTAGGATATGTATTAAACTCAAAAGCTTATAAAGTTTTCAACAAAAGAACTTTAACTGTTGAAGAATCAATCCATGTAGTTTTTTATGAGTCCAATGCCTTACAAAATGAAATTCATGTTGATGATGATGATGTAGAGATCCTAGAAAAGCAAATGCAAGAAATGAGCTTAGAGAACAATAAGAATAATGAAGAAAGCTCACTTAGAAGAGAAAATAAAACTCCACCTCTAGAAAATTTACAAAGAACAGAAATTCAACATAGTGATCTTCCAAGGAGTTGAAGATATGCAAAAGACCATCCACAAGAACAAATCATAGGTGACATTTCTCAATGGGTTAAGACTAGGAGAGCAACAAGAGAGACTTGTGAGTTTTCAGCTTTCATATCTCAAATTGAGCCTAAGACATTTGAGGAAGTAGAAAAAGAGGAAAGTTGGATATTGGCCATGCAAGAGGAACTTGATCAATTCCAAAGAAACCATGTGTGGTTATTAGTCTCTAGGCCTTTAAACCACCCTATTGTTGGAACAAAATGGGTGTTTAGAAATAAGGTAGATGAGCAAGGAAATGTAGTTAGAAATAAAGCTAGGTTAGTAGCCCAAGGATACAACCAAGAAGAAGGAATTGACTATGATGAAACTTTTGCACCAGTTGCTAGGATTGAAACCATAAGGTTGTTGTTTGCTTTTGCATACTCTATGAATTTTAAATTGTACCAAATGGATGTAAAGAGTGCATTTTTAAATGGATTCATTCAAGAAGAAGTGTATGTTTAACAACCACCAGGATTTGAATACTATGAAAAACCAGATCATGTTTTAAACTTCATAAAGCCTTGTATGGATTGAAACAAGCTCCAAGAGCTTGGTATGAGAGGTTGTCAAAATTTTTTGTTGAGAAAGGTTATGTTAGAGGTAACATTGATACAACTTTATTTATCAAAAAATACTTAAATGATTTAATTGTTGTTCAAATTTATGTGGATGACATTGTGTTTGGTGCAACTAATGAGGCTTTATGCAAGAATTTTGCCAAAAAGATGCAAGGTGAATTTGATATGAGCATGATAGGTGAGCTGAAGTACTTTCTTGGCCTTCAAATCAAACAAAGTAATATAGGAATCTTCATCAACCAAGAAAGATACACTCAAGACATGCTAAAAAAGTTCAATATGCTAAAGCTAAAATCAATTTGTACATAAATGAGTCCATCCACCAAACTTGATTTAGATGAAAAAGGAAAGGATGTTGATCAAAAGCTCTATAAAGATATGATCAGATCATTACTCTACTTAACAGCAAGCAAACCAAATATTCAGTTTAGTGTGTGTTTGTGTGCTAGATTTCAGTCACAACCTAAAGAATCACACTTAACTGCTGTTAAAAGAATTTTTAGATACGTCTTAGAAACAAAAACCTTAGGAATATGGTACTCTAGAGAATCATTATTTAATCTTGTAGGCTATTCGGATGCAGACTTTGTAGGAAGCAAAACTGATAGAAATAGCACTAGTGGAACATGACAATTTTTAGGAAGTATGCTAGTATCCTAGTCAAGTAAGAAACAAAATTCTGTAACACTCTCTACAGCTGAAGTAAAGTGTTTTTCCTTAGGTAGTTATTGTGCTCAGATTTTGTGGATCAAACAACAACTAAGAGATTTTGGAATAACAATACATAATGTACCAATTTTCTGTGATAACACAAGTGCAATCAATATATCTAAAAATCTTGTGCAGCATTTTAGGACTAAGCACATTGAGATTAGGCACCACTTTGTTAAAGACCATGTAGTGAAGGGTGATATTAAAATTGAATTTGTGAATACTTTGCATCAATTAGCTAACATCTTTACCAAACTTCTAAATGAATATAGATTTTGTAAAATTAGAAGAAATTTAAGAATGATTAATATGCAGTAGCTGTAGGTAAAATTTTTGACTCATTCACATTAAACAGAAGGCACTTAGTCAATAAAGAGCATTTTGTCTCATTAAATAACAAGACTCAGTTAAGTTAAAGCAGGAGGAATAAAATAATAGAAGAAACTGCCTACCGAGAAATAAAATAAAGAAGGAAAACCACCCAAACCAAAAATAAAATTAGGAGGCAATTTTTGAATTTTGAAGGAGGAGTTACCAATTACATTTAAATAGTGGGAGTCAGATAGTTTTTTCTTTTAGAATTAAACTGTTCACAACCTATTTTCTTTACACTCTCTCTGTGTTGAAATCAACGCTTGAAATTGAAACCCTCACCTCTCAACCTTTCGAAAACCTGAGTCCAAAATCATTCAAACTAAATGATGAAATTAGGAAAATCTCAAGGACTTTTGGAGAAGAAAAAAGGCAAACGGCCAATGGAAGAAAGTCTGGAAGCTGAAATACTGAAGAAAAAGAAGAGGATTGAGTCGCGACTTGTAAGTAAAAAATCTGAAGAATCGAAGAGCCACAAATCTAAAAAAAAAGCAAATCGCACAAGAAAGGTATTACTTCATCTTCTAAATTCAAAAATAAAGTACATGAAAAGAGATTTAGGAAAATAAAGAATGCACCTATTGCTTGTGGAAAATATATTGACTAAGAAAGCTTCAATGAAATGTCTGAAATCCTAAAAAGTTTATCAAATTATTTTGAAGAGTTAAAATGGAAGGAATTCAACACATTTAGAAACTGATCATACAGTGCTAATTTAGTCAAAGAATTCTAATTAAGTATAGTTGTTGACAAGGATGAACTGGAAGATCCTGTTGATTATTCTGATGAAGGTCTGAATGTGTTTTTGAATGAGAAAGAATTACTATCACTACTGCAGATTTAAGGGAACTTCTTAAAATAGAGTGTAATGAGGGAGAATTTGATTTCCTTGAGAAGTATGACCCTTCATCCCTGTGGGAAGTTATCACAAGGAAGAAGAAAAGTATTCCTCCAAGAATAATGTCGGGCTTATCACAAGTCCTCAAATAAGGATTCTACATTACTTTGTTGTTGCTAATCTTCATGGCAGGAGTGGAAGCTTGAGCTACATTAGCCTCCAAGATTTATGGCTAATGGAACATGCTTTTAGTCGTGTTGCACTTAATCTGAAAAGATTTATGATTGAAAGAATGAGGGGAGCATGCAGACTGGAGAAGATAAACTTGCCTTATGAAAATATCATCACTTCTCTAGTGCAGAAGAAAGGAATTTGAGTTCTAGATATGAAGCAGACAAGGTTAAAACCAGAGACCAAACCATTTATCTAGGAAGCTTGCCTAAAAAAGGGTACAAACTTGATGGAGAAAGATACATTAAAACCCCTAAGGCTGGTCTAGGAAAAGAATCCTCCTTACCTGCTCAACCAAAGGCAACACCTTTTCAATTCTCAAATGAAGTAATCTTTAATCTGCTAATGAGAATTGATGGGAAACTCACAGATTAAGGAGCAAGAATTCAGAAAATTGAAGAAAGGTTAACAGAAATGGAAAGCAAAATGAAAGGAAAAGAAAAAATGCCATCTGAACCAGTTTCCACAGACAATTCTGCAACTCCTAGCCTAGGTCCAGTAGGACAAGAAGCTAAAGTGCAAGCTAAAGGTCATGAACTTGAGGTGGAACAACCGAGAAAATCCCCCTCACCTAAGCCTCAAGACAAAGAAGAATCAGTACAAGGAATTGAGGTGCTTGGATCGCTTAATGAAAATCCTCCCACTGAACCCCAACCTCAACCAGAACCTTAACCATCTCCTCCACATTCTGAAGACGTTTCAATCATGGACTTTTCCATCAAATAGTTCAAGAGGAGCAAGCTAAGAAAAAGGCAACTAAGGCAAAAGCTCAATAAGCAGCATCTGCATCAGCTCTTATTGCAGAAGGGAAACTTGAAAAAGGAAAAGCAAAAACCACTACTGCTCCCCAAGTCAAGTTCAAACCACTTGGCATGGGCAAGAAAACAATGGCAACTAAAACGAAGTTCATCAAAATGAGGAAATCATCTAGATTGGTTGAGAAAGCCAAGCCAGCACCAATCTTTTTTCCTCAAAACCCTTTTGAGATTTCATCCCCTGAACAATCCTAAAAAAAATCACCACCTTAACCCTCTTCTCAACCAAAATCCTCTCCTCAACCTCTCAATGTCAAATACTACACTGATGATGAGTCCTCTTCCTCATCCTCCTCAGAAAGTTATTAGAAGCTGATGATAACAAAAAAGGGGAGAAGTATAGCAAAGACCTTAGGGGAGAAAGGAAGTAAAAACTGTCTAGGGGTAGTTTCGAAACATTAACTGTTATTTTTTGGTAATTTACTATTTATGCCATGTTGGCAATTGAACATTTAAATTTAACCTTGTTGTTTATGCTTTTGTGTGTGAAATGGGATGCTAATATGTTTATGTTACATGGCTACTGATAATTAAATATCTAACGATGTCTTACTATCTATGGTATTTTAACTGCTGCTGATAAAAATATGGTGCTATACTGATATTGGGATGGTATATTGATGCCTAATTTTTATTATGACACTGTGAATGGTGTTGGCTCCATTAGTTTTTAATGATAATTAAACATTCTCATTTATTTGTGTCTAATGCCTTTACTTAAGTGTGCAGAAAATTAATGCATGAATTTAACAAATCAATCTTTCAAAGTAAATATTAAAAGAAAAATGTGATAAAAATAACGAGATATGACTGCCTAACAAGGAGGAAGCTCATTAGTGAAGCAAGGAAGAATGTTGGTTCACCAAGTTTCAAATTGAAGGAATGGCAAGATAAAGAGTTTGAGAAACAGAACCAACTTAGTCAACCAAGTCAATCGACGAAGTGCTTTCTGCCAGAATCTACCACCTGAAACAAAACTAACTTAGTCGACCAAGTCAGTCAACTAAGAGCTCTCTGTCTGCAATTTGAACCAGAGCACTGAAAGACATATTAATGGCTAGAACTCATCCTCAACTGTTTCCAACAGACATAAAACTACCAAATTGCCATCAGAGTTGCATCTCCAAGTATAAAAAGGTATTTCAACAATTAGAAACAAGTTTTTTAGCAGTCTTGAACAAGATTTGAGCTATCAAAAGTTGAAAAAACCAGAAAATCTTCACTGCACTTGTTTGCACTTAAACGCCTATTCGTTGCTTTTGTATTTTGCACTCAATCTTGCACCATTCAGATCAACCAGTGATCATAGGGACTTTCTTTTACTAATCTTCTTGTATTCTTAGAGTGAGGGTGTCACTCTAAGGGGTTATTCAAGCTTAGGATAGCTTGATTGTTGTAGGTTGTGGTTGAGCCTTGGAAAACTACTTGGGGTTTTAGTTTAACCCGTGAAAAACTAGTGTAAAAGGTTTTGGCTGAGCCTTGTAAAAGCCATTGTAAAGCTTAGTGGAAGCTTGTGAATTTCACAAGATTCTTAGTGGATTATTGGGAAAATCCTTGGTTGAATAATCAACGTAGTGGATATAGGTCTTAGACCGAACCACTCTAAATTGTTGTACATCCTGTGCTCTGTTTTTATTTTCCTAAGTTCTGAAAATTAGTTTTCAATATTGTTAAGAGCCAAATTGTGTTATTCACCCCCCTCTAACACATATTATCGGGACCAACAAGTGGTATCAGAGCTAGTTCCCTGTTATTAAGCCTTAACATCCTTAGGGTAGACACAAATGGCTCTAGAAAATTTTGTTGATGTTGAGGGTTAATGCATAAATATGCCTTCTCTATTTAATGAATCAAACTATTCTTATTGGAGCACTAGAATATCCATTTATGTTAAGGCTTATGAGTATGAGATATGAGAAGTTATTACCGATGGTTCTTTCATTCCTATGATCACTAATTCGGTCAATGGTAAGAAAACTTCCAAAGATAGAAATAAATGGACAAAAACTGAAATGAGGAGAGCACAAATCAATTCTAAGGCCATGCACACTCTTATTTGTTCACTTGATTATAGAGAATATGATAAAGTGTCCATATGCAAAAGTGCCAAGAAAATTTGGCAAAAATTAGAAAAGTTATATGGAGAAACAAAGATGCAAAAGGATGAAACGCCAAAGAAAAACAAAAAATCAAAAAAGCTAATAATGGCTGCAACATGGTCAGATAGTGATGCTTCAAGCTCAAATGTTGAAGAAGAAAAAGCTGAAGAAAGAGCAAAGCTGTGTTTGATGGCAAGGGATGATGATGAATCCAAGGTATCTTCAACCCCTTGTGATATTTCTATTGATGAACTGCAAGAAGAATATGAATCTCTCTATAATGAGTTTGAAAAACTTGCTTCAAAATATAAAAACTTGAAAAGAAAAACTGCATCTCTTGAGATTGATTTGCAAAAGATAAGGCATGACTTCAACTCTGTTTTTGAGCAAAAAAATTTTCTGCAAATTGAACTGGAACATTCAAAAACAAATTTTGAAGTTATGAAATTAGAGCTAGACAATAGAACTGAAGCTTTGCAAAATGCAATAGATGAAAATGTTGCTTTTAAGAATTTAAGTAAAGAATCACCACAAAGGAGCATAAATTTCAAAAGAAATGCAAATGACTTTTCCTCTTGATGCTATGTTTGTGATAAACTTGGTCATTTATCTTAAAACTGCTATAGAAGAAGAAACACACAGAAAATAAAAATGATTTAGGTTCCAAAAGGATCCTACATTGCTACTAACCTTCAATGACCCATCAAGGTATGGGTACTTATTAAGAAAAATTGAGAATTTGTGTTGTAGGTTGAGCTGCACTTAAAGAAGACATGTTCAAGAGCTCAATTCAAGAAGAAACAGCCTTTGTACATGGACAGTGGCTGCTCACGACACATGACAAGAGATGAAATGTTATTTGCTCAATTGGACAAAAGAAAGGGAGGTACCATATCCTTTGGTGATGATTCAAAAGGTAGAATTTATTAGTCATGTATTGTTAGTGAAGGGTCTAAAGCATAATTTATTGAGTATTAGTCAATTATGTGACAAAGGATTTAAAGATGTTTTGACTCAAACAAGTGTAAAGTAATAGATATAGGTACAAACGAAGTCTCATTTATAGGAAAAAGATTGAAAAATATTTATGTTGTCTTTCTTGAGGATCTTGAAATAAATAATGAAATATGTCTTGTTACAAATGCTGAAAATGACAGCTGGTTATGGCATAGGAGATTAGGACATGTTAGCTTGCATACCATGTCAAAATTAATCAAGAAAAATCTAGTTCTTGGGTTGCCAAATATAAAATTTGAAAACGACAACATACGTGATGCTTGCCAACTAGGAAAACAAGTTAGAGCATCTTTCAAGTTTAAGAAGATTGTGTCAACATCTAGACCTCTTGAATTGCTTCATTTTGATCTATTTGGTCCAATAAGCACAACTAGTTTAGGAGGAAAATCTTATGGTTTGTAATAGTTGATGACTATTCTAGATATACTTGAGTTTATTTTCTTGCTCATAAGAATGATACTTTATCAGCTCTCATAAGTCATTGTAGAAAAGTAGAGAATGAAAAAGGACTAGCCATAGTTAGCATAAGGAATGATCATGGAGGAGAATTTGAAAATGATGAATTTGAAGAATTTTACAATAAAAAAAGGTTAGATCACAATTTTTCTGCACCTAGAACACCCCAGCAAAATGGAGTTGTAGAGAGGAAAAATCGAACCTTAAAAGAAATGGCTAGGATTATGCTGTGTGAGAATAACTTACCAAAATATTTTTGGGCTGAGGCAGTGAACACAGTAGCTTATATACTTAATAGAGTTTCAATAAGACCCATGATATCTAAAACACCTTATGAACTTTACAATGGTAGGAAACCAAATATTTCTCATCTTAGGAGTTTTGGTTGTAAGTGCTTTGTATTGAATAATGGAAAGCAGCTTCTAGGGAAGTTTGATGCAAAGAGTGATGAAGCAATATTTTTAGGATATGCATTAAGCTCAAAGGCTTATAGGATTTTTAACAAAAGGACCTTAACCGTTGAAGAATCAATCCATATAGTTTTTGATGAATCAAATGCTTTACAAAAGGAAATTCATGATGATGATAATGATGTAGTAATCCTTGAAAAGCAAATGAATGAAATAAGCTTAGAAAACAACAAAAATAATGAAGAAAGCTCACCTAGAAGAGAAAATAAAACTCCATCTCTACAAAATCTGTAAAGAGTAGAAAATCAGCATAATGATCTTCCAAGGAGCTGAAGATTTGTAAGAGACCACCCACAAGACCAAATAATAGGTGACATCTCACAGAAAGTTAGAACTAGGAATACAACAAGAGAAACTTATGAGTTTTCAGCTTTTATATCTCAAATTGAGCCTAAAAATTTTGAATAAGCTGCAAAATAGGAAAGTTGGATAATGGCCATGTAAAAAGAACTTGACCAATTTACAAGAAATAATGTATTGTCATTAGTACCTAGACCTTCAAATCACCCTATTGTTGGCACTAAATGGGTGTTTAGAAATAAGGTAGATGAGCAAGGAAATGTAGTTTGAAATAAAGTTAAATTAATGGCACAAGGTTACATTCAAGAGGAAGGAATAGATTATGATGAAACCTTTGCACCCGTAGCTAGAATTGAGGCCATAAGGTTGCTGTTAGCCTTTGCATGCTTTATGAATTTCAAATTGTACTAAATGGATGTAAAAAGTGCATTTTTAAATGGAATCATTCAAGAGGAAGTGTATGTTGAACAGCCACCAAGTTTTGAAGATGTTGAAAAACCTGATCATGTTTTCAAACTTCATAAAGCCTTGTATGGATTGAAACAAGCTCCTAGAGCTTGGTATGAAAGGCTTTCAAAATTTCTAGTTGAAAAAGATTACATTAGAGGCAGCATTGATACTACATTATTCATTAAAAGACACTTAAACAATTTAATTATTGTACAAATATATGTGGATGATATTGTATTTGACGCAACTAATGAGGTGTTATGCAAGAACTTTGCTAAAGAAATGCAGGGTGAATTTGAGATGAGCATGATGGGAGAGTTGAAATACTTTCTTGGTCTTCAAATTAAGCAAAGTGAGGATGGAATCTTCATCAACCAAGAAAGATACACTCAAGATATGCTCAAAAAGTTTGAGATGCTAAAACTGAAACCAATTTCCACACTAATGAGTCCATTCACAAGACTTGATCTTGATGAAAAAGGAAAGAATATAGATCAAAAACTATATAGAGGTATAATCGGTTCACTACTTTACTTAACAGTAAGCAGACCAGATATTCAGTTTAGTGTGTGTTTGTGTACTAGATTTTAGTCACAACCTAAAGAATCACACCTAACAGCTGTTAAGAGAATTTTTAGATATCTCATAGACATTCAAGGACTAGGAATATGATACTCTAGAGACTCAACTCTTAGCTTAGTTGGATATTCAGATGCTGACTTTGCTAGCAGCAGAACTGACAGGAAAAGCACTAGTGGAACATGCCAATTTTTAGGAAGCATGCTTGTGTCTTGGTCCAGCAAGAAGCAAAATTAAGTAGCTTTGTCAACAGCCGAAGCAGAGTATATATCATTAGGTAGCTGCTGTGCACAAATTCTTTGGATCAAGCAATAATTAAAAGACTATGGAATAACTATGCATAACGTACAAATATACTATGATAACACAAGTGCAATCAATATATCAAAAAACCTTATGCAGCACTTTAGGACAAAACACATTGAAATTAGACACCATTTTATTAGAGACCATGTAGTGAAAAATGATATTAAGATAGAGTTTGTGAACACTTTACATCAATTAGCAGACATTTTTACCAAACCTCTGAATGAAGATAGATTCTGTGAGATTAGAAGAAATTGAGGGATGATTAGTATGAAGGAATTATACGAAAACCTTTGGCTCTCACATAGAAAACAGAGTGCATTCAATCAACTAAGGAAATCTTAGTTAACTAAGAGTGGTCTGACAACATTAAATAATAAGACTCAGTCTGTTTAGAGAAAGAAGAGTAAAATGAGGTAAAAATTAGGTTTACCAGGTGCAAAGAGAATGAAGAAAAACTACCAAAGGTAAATAACCAATATTTTAGAGGGAAATTTGAAGTTATTAAGAAATAAAAGTAGGGCAGTACTTAAGGGAAGGTTAACAGTTTTTCTAAGAAATAACTACTGACAACCTCTCCTTTTCTCTCCCCTAAAATCTCCTTTTCTCTCCCCTGAAAGCTGTTGCTCTAAAAACAAAAACCCAAATCATCATGTTTGCCTCTGAAACTGACTCAAACCCTAACCATTAAAAATTTCTAGAATCAAAATGGCAACAACATCTCAAAGTAAAGAAATATCAGAAAATAAGAAAAGGAAAAGGCCAATGGAGGAAGGAACAAGAACGAAAAGTCTTAAGAAGAAACAGAAAATCATGCCTGCTTCAGTGAAAAAAATATCCGAGAAACTAAGAAAAAAAGAAGTAGAAAACTGAGAAGAAGAAAGATATAGAAGCCTCACTTCACAAAGGTACTAGTTCTTTTTCTTCGAAGTTCAGGAATAAGTTGCATGAATATAGGTTCAAAAATATTGAGAATGCACCAATCTCTTGTGACAAATTTATTGATTAGAAGAGTTTTGATGAAAATGTAGAAATCCAGACTAGTTTATCTGAGTACTTTGATGAACTGAAACTAAAAGGTTATAGCACCTTTAAAAATAGGTCTTATAGTCTAAGTCTGGTTAAAGAGTTCTATTCTAGCATTGCTTTGAAAAGAAGGAATTAGTAGATTCTAATGATTATGTTGAAGATGGTTTAAATGTATATTTGAATGGAAAAGAATTTGTTGTGACTACTAAAGATTTAGGAAACCTGCTGAAAATAGAATGTAAAGAAAGTGAGTATGAGCTCCCTGAAAAATATGATCCATCCTCATTGTGGAGATTATCACCAGGAGGAAGGAAAAATATTCTTCAAAGAGTAATTCAAGTCTAATAATTAGCCCTTAGATTAGGATTTTACACTATTTCATAGCAACAAACATTCAGGGTAGAAGTGGAAGCCTTAGCTACATCAGCCTTCAAGACCTTTGGTTGATGGAACATGCCTTCAACGGGGTATTTCTGAATCTGAGAAGATATATGATTGAAAAAATGAGAAATGCTTGCAGACCTGATAAGGTTAATCTGTCGTATGGGAATGTCATTACATCCCTTGTACAGAAGAAGGGAATATGGGCAAAAAGGTATGATATGGACCTGGTAAAAATCAAAGATCAAGCTATTTATTATGGTAGCTTAGTTAAAATGGGGTATGTGCTCGATGGAGAAAGGTTCATTAAGACCTCCAAGACTAGTCCAAGAAAAGAACACAACTTACATCTCAATCTAAAGAAGCCTTTTCCAGATTCTCAAATGAAGTAATTTTTAATTTGCTCATGAGGATTGATGGAAAGTTGTCTGACTAAGGAGAAAAGCTACAGAAAATTGAAGAGAAAATCAATAAGTTGGAAAACAAGCTGAAGGAGAAAAAAAAACATGCCATCTGAACCTATGGCTGCAGACAACTCTGCAACATCTAGCACTGCACCAGAACAGCAAGGTGTTGAAGGTTCAGCTGAGTCAGCAGAAAAATCTGCTCCTCATGTTGGAAGTTATGGCATTCAAGCTAAAGGTTCCACCTACAAATCTACCAGTCTTGTTCTGCAAACTGAAGACTCTCACTAAGGGGATGATCAGCTAGCCAAGACACCCTCTCCTAAACTTCAAGGCAAGAATGAATCAAAATAAGGAACTGAAGTGGTTAGTTCAAAAACAGATAAATACTAGGCTTCTCCTCCAAATTCAGAGGAAGTTTCTATTATGGATGTCTTCCACCAAATAGTTAAAGAAGGACAAGCTGAAAAAGACACTACTAGGACAAAAACTCCAAAAGATGGTGGAGATGAAGGAAAGGGAAAGAAACCTGCATCAGTTCCCAAAGTAAAGGCAAAATTCAGGAAACAAAAAGCCACTGCAGCACCACCAATTGAGGCAAAACCACCAACCAAAGGAAAGAAAACTATGGCCACCAAGATAATTTTTCTCAAGAGAAGAAAGTCTTCTAGGTTGGTAGAGAAATCCAAACCACCTCCAACCTCTTTTTCTAAAATCCAGTCCATGTTTCAAACAAGTCCTCATTAGAACCTTCCCCTAGAAAATGATCACCTCTCCAAGAACCTTCTCCTTTTCCTCTTAACCCTTTCTATGACACTGAATCCTCATCCTCTGACACCTCAAATTACTAGAAACCCCCTAGTTTGATGTTAACAAAAAGGGAGAGTAGAATTGACAGAACAAAAGGTGCAGGAGCCAGAGAATAAATAAAAAAAAATGTTAGGGTGGAAGAACCAAGAACCTAGGAAAGGAAAGAAAGCAGAGCCAGGAGCAGAAACTTAAAAAAATAGGAGATAGGAAGTAAAATAGTCCAGGGGCAATTTTAAATGTTTTTTGATTAACTGCTATTTGTGCCATAGTGGCACTTGAACACTTAAGTTTAATTCTGTTGTTTATATGGTTATCTGTGAAAAGTGAATGCTGAAATGTCTGTGTTGTTTAACTGCTACAAATTGAAGTTTGTTGATATTTTGCTATCCTGGTATTTTTACTGTCATGAACAAAATCTACTGATGCTATGCTGATATTGATTTACATATTGATAAATGATTTTCAATATGGCATTGAGAATAACTTCTATTTATAAACAGATATAGATGTTGTGTATAGAATGTCAATTGAATCATGAAGGGAATAAATAAAATCTGATGACTGTATGCTGTTGGCAGAGCTCTGCTGAATTCTTTATAAAAATTGTCAACATTCATTGTTGAAAATCATTCTAGATTTCTGCACATGTATATACACATGTATAATCTAAGTGTACAATGTCATTCTCTCTTTATGACAAGAATAAAACTTGCTAGAATAAAATGAGCATATACTTAGGGGAAGCAATTCTCATTTTTTGCAGAAAACTAAAAAGAGTAAAAAGACACTATGCTGTTAATCAAGGAATGTTTTGTCATCATCAAAAAGGGGGAGATTGTTGGCTCCATTAGTTTTTGATGATAATAAAACATTCTCATTTCTTTGTGTCAAATGCCTTGACTTAAGTGTGCAAAAAATTACTTAAATGTGTAGAAAATTAATGCATGAATTTAACAAATCAATCTTTCAAAGTAAATATTAAAAGAAAAAGGTGATAAAAATAACGAGATATGACTGCCTAATAAGGAGAAAGCTCATTAGTGAAAGAATGAAGAATGTTGGTTCACCAAGTTTCAAATTGAAGAAATGACGGGCTGAAGAGTTTGAGAAACAAAACCAACTTAGTCAACCAAGTCAATCGACTAAGTGCTCTCTATCAGAATCTATAACCTGAAACAGAACCAACTTAGTCGACCAAGTAAGTCGACTAAGAGCTCTCTGTCTGTAATTTGAACCAGAGCACTATAAGATAGACTAACAGCTAGAACTCATCCTCAACTATTTCCAACGGATATAAAACTATCAAACTGTCATCAGAGTTGCATCTTCAAGTATAAAAGGGTCTTCCAACAATTAAAAACAAGTTTTTTAGTAGTCTTGAATGAGATTTGAGCTATAAAAAGTTGAAAAAACCAGAAAATCTTCACTGCACTTAAACACTTATTCTTTGCTTTTGTATTTTGCACTCAATCTTGTACCATTCATATCAACCAGTGATCATAGGTACTTTCTTTTACTAATCTTATTGTATTTTTAGAGTGAGGGTGTTACTCTAAGGGGTTATTCAAGCTTGGGATAGCTTGATTGTTGTAGGTTGTGGTTGAGCCTTGGAAAATCACTTTGGGTTTTGGTTTAGCTCGTGAAAAACTAGTGTAAAAGGTTTTGGCTAAGCATTGTAAAGGCCATTGTAAAGCTTGGTAAAAGCTTGTGAATTTCACTAGATTCTTAGTGGATTATTGGGAAAATCCTTGGTTGAAAAATCAAGGTAGTGGATATAGGTCTTGAACCGAACTACTTTAAATTACTGTGCATCTTGTACTTTGTTTTTATTTTCCTAAGTTCTGAAAATTAGTTTCCAATATTGTTAAGAGCCAAATTGTGCTATTCACCTCCCTCTAGCACATATTATCGGGACCAACAAGTGGTATCAGAGCTAGTTCCCTGTTATTAAGCCTTAACATCCTTAGGGTAGATCCAAATGGCTCTAAAAAATTTTGTTAATGTTGAGGGTCAATGCATAAATATGCCTCCTTTATTTAATGGATCAAACTATTCTTATTGGAGCGCTAGAATGTCCATTTATGTTAAAGCTTATGAGTATAAGATATGGGATGCCATTACCGATTTTCTTTTCATTCCTATGATCACTAATTCGGTCAATGGTAAGAAAACTCCCAAAAATAGAAATAAATGGACAAAAATTGAAATGAGGAGAGAACAAATCAATTCCAAGGCCATGCACACTCTCATTTGTGCACTTGATTATAAAGAATATGATAAAGTGTCCATGTACAAAAGTGCCAAGGAAATTTGACAAAAATTAGAAAGTTATATGGAGAAACAAAGATGCAAAATGATGAAACGCCAAAGAAAAATAGAAAATCGAAAAAGCCAATAGTGGCTGCAACATGGTCAGACAGTGATGCTTCAAGCTCAAATGTTGAAGAAGAAAAAGCTAAAGAAAAGCAAAGTTGTGTTTGATGGCAAGGGATAATGATGAATCCGAAGTATCTTCAACCCCTTGTGATATTTCTATTGATGAACAGCAAGAAGAATATGAATCTCTTTATAATGAGTTTGAAAAACTTGCTTCAAAATATAAAAACCTGAAAAGAAAAACTGCATCTCTTGAGACTGATTTGCAAAAGATAAGGCATGACTTCAACTCTGTTTTTGAGCAAAGAAATTTTTTGCAAATTGGACTGGAACATTCAAAAACAGATTTTGAAGTTATGAAATTAGAGCTAGACAATAGAATTGAAGCTTTGCAAAAGGCAATAGATGAAAGATTTAGATGAAATATTACTTATTATAAATGATATACTAATGTTACAATCCATAAAGATTTGGCTATCCACACAATTCTCCATGAAAGATTTTGAACACACGACTTACATTTTGGAATAAAGATCTATAGAGATAAGTCTAAGAAGTTATTTGGTCTTTCACAATCCACATACATAAACAAGGTGCTAAAACAGTTTAACATGGAAAATTTCATAAGAGAGAACTTGCCTTTTTTGCACGGCATACACTTATCCCAAGACAATTGTCCTAAAACTCAAGAGGAAAAGGATTACATGGCTAAAATATCTTATGCTTCAGCCATATGACCTATCATGTATGCCATGTTGTGCATTAAACCTGATGTATCATAAGCTCTAAGTGTCACAAGTAGATAGCAAGCTAATCTTGGTGAACGTCACTAGATAGCAATGATAAACATCCTAAAGTACTTGTGAATAACTAAGGATGTTTTCTTGGTCTATTAAGGAAGTGAACTCCAAGTTAGGGGTTTTGCAAAGGCTAGTTTTCATACCAATAAGGATGATATCAAATCACAAAGTGGATATATCTTTATTCTTAATGGAAAAGCAGTTAGTTGGAAGAGTTCCAAATAGGAAACAACGATCGATTCTATAATCAAAGTTGAGTACATCTCTACGTCTAAGGCGATGAAGAAGGCCATTTGGATTTAAAAGTTCTTGACTAAACTTGGTGTAGTTCCTAGCTTTATTGACCCAATGCGTGGAGCCATTGCATAAGCAAAGGAATTAAGGTCTCATCAATGATCCAAACATGTACCACAACACTACCATGTGATCAAAGAAATCATTGGGAGAGGCGATATATAGAGCAAGTTCCCATCAAGGATAACATTGCCAATCCTCTCACTAAAGCTCTATCACAACAGAAACATGATCGCCACCTTGAAGGCATTAATATTAAATACAAGGGTGATTAGCTTTAGTGCTAGTGGGAGATATTGGAATGAGCCCAAAAGACAATCACATAAGTTATAAAGGGTATTCCTTGTTAATTAATATATTATGACATTTTATTAATACAATAAGATATATTTCTTTATCCATAAATTGCCTTGTAATTAGTTACTTTAACTTATTAAGATAAAGCCCTTGGAACAAATGTTCCTTGCAAATGAATTATAAGTGAGTTATAATTGTGAGATCCTTATGCATTAAAGCATTATTCCAAAATAGTTCCTTGCCATTGTATTATCAACACAAGGCATTGATAATGCTCAAAGGCTGACATTTGTTATTCTTTTTACTTGTGAAGTAAGTAACTAATCTCATAAGTTGAAATATAAAGATACTGGAGCTAACATATGGGTGTTTGCATATGATGCAAATTCATTAAACATGACCCACCATGAAAAGGCCATTTGGTAACTCACTCTAGTGCTTATGGAACACTTCTCATGTGTCAGCCGTGGAAGTATTCCCTAGACTTGAGACACCAAATTGTATTATGTGCAGAGTGCTATACTTTAACTTTATTTCTCCGAGCCTTAAACAAGAATGCCTAAAAAGGATAAACGTTGGGTATAACATGAAGCACATTAAGACAAATGAGTGGTCATGATGAGAATCATCACCCTAAGTGATTTAGGGGACATATCCTACTTGTTCTTTGTTCACACTATCCGTGTGAAGTCTTTGGACAATGTGACTTAGAGATTAGGAAAGAGTTTCGTAAGTCTCAAATAGAACTAGTCGTGAAGCATAAAATAACTAACATAAAATGATATGAAAGTAAACATTGTACTATGCTCTCATTTCTTTTGGGATATATGTGATGAGGGAATCAATTACATTGATGGACTACAATTGAAAGGTTGTAAAAAAACCCTTTGACTCACCTAACAAATGGGTAGCCATGATGTGTTGCTAAATACTGCTTATGGTCTATAGTATTCAATTAGTGATCTTAAGGTCATTTAGATTGTACTTGAATGCTATTACCAATATGTTAGGAATCTAATAAGTCATACACAATAAGTTGCAATAAGGATTAAATTGGGAGTGTGATGATTTAAGTTGGACTTAAATCATACATTAGGTTTTAACCTTCAAGGACTTAATTAAAATTAGTTTAATTAAGTATGGGTTCAATATTATAAATAGTTATAATATTGAGGCTTTGAATAAAAAACCAAAGTTGGTTTTAACCTTGGTATAAAAAACTCATGTTTCAACCATTCTTCATGAGAGTTAAACACTCACTAAACCTAATTCACTCTAGCCGCCTCTTGATAGGAAAATTTTGAGAAGCACTATTTTCTTTAGATTCAACATAGAGTGAAAAAGATAGTGAGTGAAAAGGACAATTGGTTGTCCACATTGCTAACACATTGACGTGGTTGAGAGACTCCTTCCTTAAGAAGGATCCAATGTAATAGTGTGTGCAACCATTGGAGGCCAAGCAATTGAGCTGCTCAAGTTCTCCTTTGATTTTATTTTTATCCATTTATTCCACTGCATGTGTGATTCGATCCCACTCTTATGTTGTTATCTTTCATATCAAATCATTGCCATTGGATATGTCAAGCATACACCTAGTGTTTCAAGTGTCTATGCTTTGGAAGTATAATCCAAACCCTTCGCATGTAATTTACCACAAAATAGTGTAATTAAGGAGTGATTTGACATATGAGGACCAGGTTGTGGACATTTTAGATAAACGAGTTAAAGGCTTTGCTTTAAGGATTGCCTTGGTAAAGGTACGATGGTGTGATCAAACTAGTGAGAAGGTGACTTGGGAGTTTGAGGAAGAGCTAAGTACCCATATCTTTTTGAGACATAAAGGTATGTTATCTATTCTTGGTTTTAATTTAGGGATCGAAATGGGGGAGAATGTGGAAACCTAAATTTTTATATGATTAATTAATTAGAAAACCATCTTGGTAAATGGGAAATTGGTTGGTAAGCTCGTGACATAAATTTTACCAAACCAATTGCTTGAAAATTCACTCGTTTAGCTTGCTAAAATAAAAAAAGAAAAAGTGCATGAAGGACTAAAGTGCAAAAACAAAAAATAAAATAAAAGAAAGGAGATAATAAAAGAAATGAGGGATAAAATGAAAGCATTATTGGTGGCTTACAATATTTAACTTTCACCAAACCAAATATTACCTTTAATGCTAATAATGTATCTCAATTTATGCATTCTTCTTCAAAATATCAATGCCAACTTGTGAAAAGAATCTTGCATTATGTTAAAAAAACTATCTCATTTGGCATTAAGCTTTTTCTCACAATCCTTTAGTACTTTATACTTACTTTGATCAGATCTCTATATACTCAACAATCTACCACAAGCTATTGTACTTTTCTTAGTGGCAACTGTATTTCTTGAAGTTCAAAGAAACAATCCATCGTTGTGAGATCTAATGCAAAAGTAGAGTATCATGCATTAACTTCCACTATTGTTGAGCTTACATGGATCTTTTATGTCCTTTTGTGACCTTGGCCTCTACATGGACAAACCACCACTTTTTCTCTATGATAATTTGTCAACCTTTCATCTTACCATCAATCCTATCTTCCACACGTGAACAATGTGTATTGAAATTAACTATCACTTTTGTTTGCAAAAATATGACTTTAGGCTCCTTTGTCATTTAATTTGTTCGCTCGACTCATCAAATAGCTGACATCTTCATAAAAGCTCTGCCTCACAACACCTTTAAAGGTTTTCATATCAAACTTGGTCTATGGGATATTCCTATGACCAAATTGAGGAAGAGTGTTGAAGTAGATCACTCTTCATCACAAGATAACCCATTATAGAAACATAAAGATAAATGTAGCAATATAGGTACAAACAACAACCCAAAACTATAGCTCAGTAACTAATTACCTTTACATATTTGTACAATATTTGTCCCTATAATCACTCATTTTACCATTGGAAAACTTTCCAATATGATAGACTATGTACTTTATAAAAGCAGAGAGCGTCTTTGCATAAAAAACATAAAAGTAAGATATCAATTCTTATATTTTGCACTTCTTATGTTCTTTCTTATCTTTCTATTGATTTTTTCTACATCTACTTGATTAAAAATCTACAAAATTGTAGATGATATTCAAAGAAAGTGATTCTTGATGAATTAGTCTTGCCTCAAATATTAAACTTCATATGCTTGCTAGGTAAATACATCAATAACAAACTCTTTATCAAAATTAAATAATGATGTTAATCGAAGAAGAAGAAAAAGAAAGTTTTAAAAGGGAATGGGGTTGTAGAATTCTCTAATTAAGAGATGAAAACGGTGTCAATTGGACAAATGGTAGTTACCTTTATGTTAGCCTTAAAGGATTGTTTGGCTCAAAATAAAAGTTAAAAGGGCTTATTTGAACGCAATAAAAAGTATGGGGCTTGTTTACTTACTTGTGTATAGTTCAAGGACTCCTTTAGGTATTATGCCAAAATTCTACTAAGCCATCGGTACAATGTTACAATGTATAGGTTTGAGAACTCAATTGCCTGATGACAAGAAAGTTGCCACCAATCTTTTTTACTAGATGTGATTGGGCACCTAATTGAATTTATCATTTTTAATAGAAGTCTTATGCTTAACCTCATTAAAAAAGATAAGTTCTAGCTTATGGAATAGAATTAAGGTTTGGAAGTATGATTACATGCAAGAAAAGTATTAACACTCCCAGATGCCTATTCAAAGAAAATATGCCAATTAATCGTGTTTAATCTTTTTCTAGTTATAAGAAGCACAAGAATCATTCTTAATTTTTGCAAGTCCAAAATTCAACCAAACTTGGGATTTTATGCCACTTAAGGTAAATTTGAAGTCACCGTCTCTTTTTTGACAATTGGAACCAAGAGTTGGTTATAGGTATCAAGGTCACAAGTCTTATCATTGTAAAAAAAAAAAAAAAAACTTGATTTGGAGATTTGAGTATGAAGTAACGAAGGAATCAAAACTTTCAACCTTTTAGAATAAACCTAGCTTTTACTATTTTACTTTGAATTAATTTGATCATGTATCAAAATCAAATAGCACACCTCAAATTTTATGTCACAAAAATGAAAATAATCAATTACTCCATCTATCCATTTCAAAATGGAATCTCTATCTTACTTTTTTAAAATAAAGTCTAAATACTATGTGTCACCCAAAAGAAGCTACGACGTGACCAAACTTAAAAGCACCTTTGGTTTTTGGTTTTCCTTTTATATATGTTATAGATTTTGAATTAATGTCTACTTTCTAAAAGTAAAATAACACTTTTCATAGTCACAATTCATTTAAGTATTAATTTTTTATGGACACTCAAACTTTATGTCACATAAAGAGTAGAATTTATAAAATAAGCAACAAAATATCTCATTCTTAAAACTTATATATCATTTAAAAAGTTGATATTCAATTTAAGACAAAAAGAAGAAGAAAATATTGATTTCAATGTTTAATTTTAGTATTTTTTTTTTGTCATTCCATCAAACAATGTAATTCAAAAGAAACAATTTGTTAAAGCAAAATATATTGCAACAACTGAGATATTTCACAATTGACATGAAACCTACCAAAATGTCAAGCTCGAACTCAACTTGATGTATCCATTTCCATGATTTTTTAATAAGACAATAATATTTTTATATTAACATGTTAACCTTTTTAAATATAATCTTAACTATAATGAATCCTAGCTACAAACCTCTTCTACATTTAACATTTGTCTTTGGACTTTTGGAAATTTTATGAGGACATATTAGGGTTTGGACTTTTGCAGGTAAAATTGTTTGATTGGTAATTTTATGATGTCAAGAATTATTTTAGGTAATTTGCATGAGATGAAGAGCTTTTTTCGAGTTTTTAAGTTTTAAAGGGGGGACTTATTCAGGTTTTAGTCTAGATGGGAGGGTTATCTTCGATTGTGTCGCCTAGGTTCTTAGTTCTCGTCTTTTCTGGTTAGTTCATTAGGTTGTGCCACCTAGGGTTTTTAGTTCTCTTTTCTTCTTCTGGTTATTTTAGTTAGTGCTAATGGTCAGTGGGCAAGTGAGGTTTCCTGTTCTTCTTCTCTGTTTGTCTCTTTGTTTTTCTCCTTCTTTCTTTTTTCTATTTCTTTCTTTGTTCTTTTTTCCTTTCTCTTTCTCTCTTTCATTCTTCTCTTCAGTTGTGGCGGCTTATGGGTTTTCGGTTCTCCATCTGTTTGAATGCTTCTAAAATTGTCCATACCCTGAAATCATGGAATTTTTTCGAAAGATGATTGAAATCATGGAATTGAAAGGATATTCTAAGTTGCTTTATCATCTTCTTGCAATTTTTCAATAACCAAACAAGGCATTAATAGTATTAATATTTGTTTATTCTTGAAATTCTCAATTTGTTCTCATAGCCTTTTATTTTTTTATCAGGAATTGAAGTCAAACTTGGAAAACCGCACCCTTATCATTTTGACAGTGTGCGAGGAAAGCTTCACATTACTTACACTAGACTACGGCCCGTGCGTTGCACACGAGCCTTTTTTATCTATTTTTTTCTTTCTCTTTCTACCTTTCTTTTCTTTCCTTTTTCTCTTTTTTCCTATGCCTTTCACGTGGGTAAAGGAGGAATATGTTATAGATTTTCCTGGTTTAGAAATTGGAAGTTAAAAAAAAAATTTGATTTGATTTTTTGAATTTTAGTTTAGGTTTGAATTTAATTTTTTTAAAAAATAATAATTAATGTAGCAGTAATATTGATTGTAGTTTAAATGCTTTTATGAGCTGCTTTGAGGTTGTGACACTTTTTTAATGGAGTGATTGTCTGTATGGAATGGAATGAAGTTGAACCATTTATTTAGCATATATTGGTCTATGGTTTGTTAGAGTTTAGGCTTAGTTTTCTGAATTGCATGGTTGCTGAGATTGCATGTGTGTTTTGTTGATTCTACATTTTTTTCCTGGGGTTAGGTATTTTGTTTATAGTTTGTTGGTTGTTTTTTCCGTTCATTTTGTGCTTTATTTTCTTCTTTTCTTTGCTGGATACAATTTTTTATATTTATTTATGTTTCTAAATTGTAAACCCTTAGGGTTGGTACTGACATATCTATTTTTATTTGAATTTTTAGATGATTTGTCAATAAGTTCATTATATGTTTTAACACAATATTGTATATTTACATTTTTTTTCTCATAAAATATTGTAAATATCACTAACCAACATTTATCTATGCATTGTTATGCATTGTTGTTAACTATTACTTTATTACTCAATTCAAAAATGAGATATATTATCAAATTATTTAATTATTTAAATTAATTTTTAAACTATACGTATCAAACAGTAACTTCCGCAGCATAGGGCGGGCTAATAACTAGTTTAAAATTAAAGTTAGATAAAAATATATTTCTTATTAATAACATAATGTATGTGAATTTAGATTATACCAGATGTGATCCAAAAATCTAATCCCAAGCCATGCCCGCGCCGGAGCCCAACCCAAAACAAATTTGATTGCTTGTACTCAGCAACTCTTGATTATATTGATTTCTTGGGCAAAACCGAATCTGACTCAAAATTAAGGAAAATTGCAATTATAAACATTTTTAAAAAATCTATACATAAAAGAAGAAAAAAATCAGAATACTAAAAAATTTCATATATATATATATATATTTCTTATTTTTTCTTTCTTTTTTCCGCTCATCCTTCTCTTTTTTACACTAAAAAGTACTAAAATACTTACTTTTTAAAAAGTCGAGATATCTCTTTTTGGGTATTAAAATGGAAAAATGTACTTTCAAATAAATTTAAAATCAATATTTGGCTACATTGAATTTAGACTTAAATCCCCGGCCTTTTCCACTACTTAAGTCGTAGAGGATATTCTCATTTTGACTAATGTGAAACCGCAGTACAGCAATGTGGACTGCGGGATTCCGATTCCGAGCGAAAGTACTTTCACCGTCGCGCGATTATGGTCGATGCATCTTCCTCATCTCTTATATAAGTCTCTGTAATAAAAATGAGAAAGAAAATGCTCGACAGTCTCTCTCCGGCGACAAAGGCTTCAATTCCTTTGAATCGGTAAAGCAAAGATTTTCCATCCTCTAGCTTCTTTTATTTTATAAATATGGTTTCTTCATGGGAATGCTTTGTTTTCAATTACGGGGTTTTAGGAACCCTAGGAACTGCTTACATTGATTTCGAATTACCTATCTCTTTTCTAATAAATGGTGTTTTTTTATCTCTCTTTTTTCAGCTTTTTAGGGCCTTTAATCTTTGAATTTGCAAAGATAACATGGAGGATTCCACCGGAGAGATAAAGATTAGCAAAAAAGACCGCAAGCATCGACGGGAAAAAAATGTAACTGTACACTCTCTCTTTCTAGTTTCTCCAGAATTATCTTTTCCTTTTCAATAATTTACTTTATTTTCCCTATACCAACGGTTTATCCAATGGTTGCTTTCTATATTCAGCAATGTGTGGACCGACTGAAAGAATATTTCCAGATTGTCACGGGAATTGAGCTTCCAAAGGTATTTTTATTTTTCTTCGCTGAGATTCCGAGCTTCCGTATGCTTTTGTTACTTTGATTTTTATTCTTCGTCTTTTTTATTTTTTATTCTTTACATTTATTTTTTAAAAATAACAAAAACGTCAACCGATCATAATTTCTCTTTTTTAAGTGTTTAACCTTTTCACTTTCTATTGTTAAACAAAGGGTTGTTGGCAACAAGTGATACAATTGGTCTGGAGTAAGATTCTTGATGCCGGAAAACTGGAAAAACAAGTGAAAGTCTCAATGACACTGGAAGAATATGCTGCAAAAGCAGGACAAATAGTAAAGAGTATGCGGACTGCTGTGGAAAAAGAAAAAGTTAAATGGGATGCGTTGGAATCCTCGATGCTACCGCTGGAGCAACAGATTCTGAAACTACATTATCCACAACAAGGAGTTTGCTCAGAAGTTACACACGGTCAAGGTATGTGTAAGACACTTATTTTAGCTTGAATGCTATGTTTGATGCCTCCTTGAAGTTCAAAATCAGATTCTTTTTCTTGTAATTTGCTTGAATATTAGTTTTGCTTGTTGATGTTTATATATAATTTTTGAGCCCTGACCTTACTTAAGTGAAGTTTGTTTACATGTTTGTGTGATTTGTTTGCTGCAATTTGTCATCAAAATGGTGTTGAAATGTTGTGAGTTTGGTGGGAAATGAAGACTCAACTGCCATTTTGTTTGATGAAGTTTTGGTTTATGCATGATGCATCTCTGGTAAAATTCTTTTTAGGCTCATCCTCCTGCCAAGCAGATCCAAATGACGGACCTCAAGAAATCAAACCAAAAACCCTGAATGGTCAACATTTGATGAGGAAAAAGGTAAAGAAATCTTTTTCTTTCTCCTAGATTGTTTTTCCTTTACTTCATGAACTTTTCTTTATTGGTTGCTCTCTGTATGTAGCACGGGCAAATAGCATTGAAAGTGTTTTTCTATATGTATACGGGAATTGTCCTTCCAAAGGTAGGTTTTCATTCTTCCTCTCTTATTTCTTGTTTTCTTAATTTCTCTTTTTAAAAGTTTTAACCTTTACTTTTTATTGTGCAAACAAAGAAATGGAATAAAGCAAAAGAATTAGTAGAAATAAAGAAAAATGATGCCAAAAGAGAAGGGAAGAAAGTGAAAGCCATGATAAGGCCTCCAGAAAGTGCTGAAGTGGAACGAACAGTCCAGAGTTCACAGGCTGCTTTTGGGGTAGAAAAAATGCAAATGAATGACTGCAAAAACCTCCTACAACTGGTGAAACCAATGTTTCGAAGCCAAGTTTATCTCGACTATCACAAACAACATGGAGTTAGCTCAGAAGTTGTTATTCCTGATAAGGAGGATCAAGCTTTAGAGTTTCCTTATGGCTCTATTCAACATGGACAAAGTTCTATGATTTACAATGTACGTGCTTTTGATGAGCTAGTGTTGTCTTTCATATTAGCTGAACGTTCAAAATCAAGATTCTTGTCTACTATTTTTTTTTTTTTACCATACTTAATCATTATAGGGAATAATGCAAAAATTAACTCAATTGAGCCTTCATTCATGACATAGATACTTTCAACCAATTAAATTGTCTCTTCTCATTTATTTCACTAGTGTATCTAGTTGTAATGAACTAATTACTCCTTCATGCTCTTTGATGCATAATCTAATATTTTATTTGGTATGTATAAACCCCACTGAGTTTTACAAGGCAGATGCGTAGAAGACACTTTATCTTTATGCCCCATTGGCTTCAATGAAGATTTCTCCTTTCTGTATTGATCTGCCACAATATTATTCTAGAATTGTTATGTGATTGTTTTCTTCAACCTATCCTTTCAGTGGAATGATATGGTACTTGGAGACTTGCAAGATCTACCAGAGTCTGGGCAGATGCTTGGTAAGTGACTTTGTACTTTTAGTGATTGATTAATGGGGGTGCATTTCTTGAGACATTGAAGATGATTTTTTGAGTATTCATTTGTAGATATATATCTGTCAAAAGAAATGAAAGCAACATCTTATATGGTGTCTGTATTTCTGATAACTATTGATTTGTTAGTAAATGAAGCATAGTCTTAAGTTGGTTTACAACTTAAATTTCAAGTCTAAAGTTTAGTTGTCTTTAACATCTTATATGGGATCTGTATTTCTGATAACTATTGATTTGTTAGTAAATAAATCATAGTCTTAAATTGGTTTACACCTTAAATTTAAAGTCTAAAGTGTAGTATGGTCTTTTATGCGATGGCCTAGTTTGAATTTTTACTTGATAGGTTTACAAACAAGTTGTTATGTTAGTGAAAAAAGAAATCCATTATTGGGTCTTCTAATATCTCAACCTTTTAATGTTAAAATTTGTTTAGTTCAACATATTGATTTGTATTTTTGGCTAATAAGAAACATATAACTACTATTGATTCTACACATTGAAGATGCATCGAATGCACATATTCAGGTGAAAATAACATTCCCAACTAAATTTAAGTATGTTAGCATTGGCAAGGAAGTTTATGGCATAAGGGAGTTTTTCTTTTTTTTTTTCTTCTGTTTTGAAAAACTCTGAACTCGTTAAGTCACAACTAACTGCCCTGAATGTTTACATGATACTATCTGTTCTGGATGCTGCACTTTTAGAGTCATCGAAAGCTATTGGCTGCAGCAACGGCACCAATTCTCTTGTGGCACCTGAAGCAGCTGTGAATTTGTCATCAATGGGCAACTTCCAAGGCTGCAGGGACCTTGGGGATAATGAAAGTTTGGTTATGGAGATAAAGGAGCTGTTCCCTCAGATTGCAGATGGTGGCTTCATAGAAGTGCTCCTTGAGATGGCAAAAAGCATTCCGCAGAGACTCGAGCTAAAGGACAGTAACCAAGAATTGGAATCTATGGATATGCGGGTTTTACAGCTGGAGGAGGAAGTGGGTAAAACCTGTCAGGAGGTAGGGCCTTCCTGGCAAAACAAGTCGAAGTTCAATCAACATAAGAAGGTGCAGACCAAGGGGAAGAGAAAGCGCTCTGGTTGATTTTTATTTTTTTTTTTCAATTAAGGGTTACAAGAAGCGGAAGTATTTTTGGACTTATAATCGCGACTTCTAATGTGTGTATTTTATAATCAGCTGGACTGATCCTTAAGTAACTTGTTGGTGTTTGATGGTTATGTATATGTTTGGGTTTTATGCTTGCATAAATAAATTTGAGCGTGTTGATTGGCAAATTTTTAGAATACATCTCCTTTCTTTTTGACATGAACAAATTCATGGCTAGATTCGGATTTCGGAGTATTTTTTATGAATGTTGCTAATTGATGGTGGAGTATGGACTGTCGAGAACTTGCGTAGTCGTAGCATTCTCATTTGTAATTGCTTTAACAGAAAACCATATTCCTGGACCTCCTACACTTTGGAGAGGAGACAAAATCAAATGTAAGAAATGGATAATGTAGTCGTTTAAATGACATAAAATTCAGAGATAACAATTGTTATATGCATTGAAAAATAAAAATTTAAACGTACCATGGCTTATCGTCATTCATGGATCATCTTATTGGTTTTAATACAAACAAAACTAGAAGAGAAGTAATTAGAAAAATAACATTATCTTTACCAATGTTGTAGCTATTACTTCTTCCTTATCTAGCCCATGAATATCACAGAGGGAGCAAAAAACCTGAGCCATTCAAATGCTTGCGCTCCAATGGTTGCACACACAGTTGTACTTGAACCTTCACAAGGAAGGAGCTTTCTCAACTATGCCTTTGTGGTAGCAAGGTGTACAATACCTTGTCTTTTCCACACAATCACACTCTTTTTAGCCGAATCACAAAGTAAAAAAAACTATTTGTCAAGTCACTCAAAAAAGTGTGCGGGTAAGCTTTATTATTAGTTTTCTGATAACTTAAAAACCTAACTTGTGTGTTTCACTTTATTATGAGTAGCTAAAAAGTGATATTCATATCTAGGTTAATTAACTTTTTAAATTGTAAATAAGGCCTCAATATTATAACTCCTTATAATATTAACCCAATACTTAATGAAACCTTTTTAATTAAGTCATTATAAATTATAATTAACTTAAATTTACTTTATTTGCTTGCAGTTAAGGCTTTAACATTATAACAAGTTATAATATTGGTCTTATGCTTAATTAAACTATTTTAATTACATCTTTAGAAGTTAAAAACCTAGTGTATGATTTAAGTTCAACTTAAATCATCACACTCCCAATTTAATTCATAATGTAACTTATTGTGTGTAATCCATTAGGTTATTAATATGTTGGCAATGAAATTGAATTATAATTTTTATTAAACTAATTAATTCAGTTCCATAGATCAAGATTGGCATCTACTAATGCATTAGGGCTACGTAATTGTAAGGAGAGTCAAATGGTTCCTTAACAACCTTTCAGTGTATAGTCTATTAGTGTATTGCATTCCCTCATCATATATTTCGAAAATGATAAGAGCATGGTGCAATGTCTACTCTTATTGGTCTCCATATTCATTCTTGAAGTTAGATCATTAGTTTTATAGAGACTTATGAAACTGTTTTTTATAATCTCTAAGTTGCCTTGGCTACAGACTTCAACAAGTTAATATCAACCAAGAACTGTTAGGATATGTCCCCTAAATCACTTGGGGTGATGATTCTTTTTTTGACCACTCACTTGCCTTCACATAGTTCATACTATACCCAAAAGCGTCTTGTTTTAACATCCTTGGTTAGGCACCTGTAAGGATGAAATTAAAGCATAGCACTCCACACATAAGACAATCTTGTGTCTCAAGTCTAAGGAGTATTGACACAACTGACACATGAGAAGTATTGCATATACACTTGAGTGAAATACCAAATGTACTTCTCATGGCGGGTCATGTTTAGTGAACTTGCTCTCTTAAGCAAACACCTGCATTCTAGTTTCAAGTATCTTTATACTTCAACCTATGAGATATGTTGCTTACTTTCCAAGTAAGAAACATAGCATGTACCAGTCTCTAGGTATCATTGATATCCAGTTTCAATGATGCATCGACCCGAAATATTTAGAGATTATGCTTTGATGTATATAGATCTCATAACTACAATCCATTACAGTTCCCTTCCAAGGCATATTAGTCTCATGGATTTCATCTAATTAGTCTTATAACCCATTATAATTAACGTTTTATTGATGAAAGAAAACCTCTAATCATTCAACATGAATGATATTGTTGCATGATTAAAATCAAGCTTTAACCAATGCCAATTGGCTGCAGGGCTCATCCCAACAGTAGCAGTCGCTAGTAATTACATGTCAATCACTATGTGCACATGGCTCACTGGGTATGTAGCCTCACTCTGTTAAGGGTACGTAGTAATAAGGTTTGGTGAGGACCATGACCTTTTTATATATACTGCAGGAACGTATTGTGTTATAACTAGGTTGAGTGATCATGACCCTCCTAAAGCTTGTGAAACTATTACATTTTCTGTACCTTTGGAAAAATGTACTAAGAAAATCACGCAGAGTATTCATATTTCTCTTTTCTTCGGCCAAAGCCATAATTTATATTCCGTATGAGCGTACAAAGTTGAAGTTTCTCCATGCTTTATGACAAAGTTGAATTTTCTTAATGACTTGGTTGAGGATATTAAGTGCATATCTTTGTTGACTTGGTGACCTTATAGTTACATATCCATGATCATAATGATTATATTCTTGATGGATTTTGCTAACTATTATTTCTAGAGCTTGAGTGTTTAATGCTCACTCTTTTTAACTTTTTTTTATATAACAAAATGAGAGAGGAGGTTTATGAGAAAATTTAGTTTGATGCATTCATTAAGGGGGAGATTTTAAAATCATTTCAAATGCAAATTGTGCTCATAGTTTTGTTATATTAAAAAGGGAGAGATTGTTAGTTTTAAAATTATTATAGTTTTAATTATAACAAACTGATCAAATTTGCTTGAATATTATTTGAGTGATCCTTGACAAGTTCTTGAAATTATTTAACTTTCATACATTTGTTCTTACATAGTTATAAGCTTGACTCTTGAAGTTATTGAACTATACCTATAAGCTTGTATGATTTAGGTGTATGAGTACTTATGATACCCATTCATTAAAGTCTAATTTAAAGATTAAAAGAAAATCTAGATGTATTCATTAAGGGAGAGTTTTGAATATCTTTTTTAATAATGACAAAAAACAGAGAAGAAAGACTAAGTTAAATAGAGTTTGATAAGTCTTCATGTTTAATTTATGTGTGTGATGCTTTGTTATGATTTTGTTGAATATTATGTGCTCGTTTTTATAAATATTCAATATATCTTGCTTAGCTACTGTAGATATTGTATATTTTGTTTAGCTATTATAGATGTTATAAATATTTTATTGCAAATCTTTAAAGAAAACTAGATACATTTACTAAGGGGGAGCAACTCATTATGCATAGAGATTTGAAGCATTCATATTGAATATAGACATTGCACTTTTGATCTAGGAGTATTTTGTCATAATCAAAAATAAGAGAGAGAGAATGTTGACTCCATGTGTTTTTTATAATAACAAAACATTCTCATTTGTTAGTGTCTAATTATATTATTTAAGTGTGTAGGAGAAAGCTTAAATTCATAAATATGTTTGGCATTTGAAAGTAAGTCAAGATGCTTATTCAGTTGCAAGATGGGTTAATTGGTTAAACAAGCAAAGAAGAAAGAGCTTTAATAAAGACATATTAGTCTTAACCGATTAATACAAACCTTTAATCAATTAAAGTAATTCTAGACGTTACCCTAAGGATAGACAAAAAGTTCTTAACCGGTTAACACAAGATTTAATCAGTTAAGCGAGTGCTAGATGCAAAACAGAAACTTTTTAATCGTTTAAAGGAAAGGAGTTAACAAGTTAAAGGTTAAAGTTAAAGTGTCAAGAAGTGTCAAAATTCAAATTCAAAATATTGATGACTGTCCAAGGCACCAAACCAAGAGACTTAAAGTTGAAGAATTTTAATTGGTCAAAAGACTTATCTAAACCCTGTACTCTTCAATTTTTTTCAATTTAGTCCCTATACTCAAAATCAAAGCAATTTAATCCCTTGATTTTGAAAATCGTGTCAATTTAGTCCCTCTCCCTAACGACATCCAATTTTGTCATTAAAGGACGACGTCAACGATGACGTCAGTTTTGACATGTCACTTTTTGATGATGTGGAATTGAGTGATGACGTGGAAATGCTACGTGGCACTATACAATGACGTGGTAGTGCTGATGTAGCATTGACATACTGACATGTAGATGCCACATGGCAAATTAAAAAAATTTTAAAAAAAAAATTGTGCAACGTCATAGGAACTAAAGTAAACAAAAATATATAGTATAAGGACTAAATTGAACAAAATTAAAAATAATA
The DNA here is from genome assembly GCF_000208745.1 of Theobroma cacao. NCBI lineage: Eukaryota > Viridiplantae > Streptophyta > Magnoliopsida > Malvales > Malvaceae > Theobroma > Theobroma cacao. Next base: position 9,896,926 of record NC_030857.1, on the reverse strand, counting down.
TTTAAAAAATATAAATCTTTAAGTAGATTATTGATATGCTTATTAATAAGTCAAATATTTACGTATAAAAGATTTATAGTGTCCAAATATATATATATATATATTTTTTCTTACTTGATTATTTGATTTTAGAATATGTAAATTAATTTATCATTTTTACAAAAATTAAGTTTGAATTCCCCTTCTATAAAAAAAATTTGAAAAAATTTCATACCTGAAGTCAAATTTAGATGAATAACTTGTATTACTTTAAAATAAAATAATATAAAATGACTAAATAAATTCTTTTTTCTTCTATTTATAATAGTATAAAAATTTGAAATTTATTTAACTTAGTTTTTAACTTGAGCTAAAGTCAAATAAGAAAAATATGTTGATTTAGTTTTTTCTTTTAAAAAAATAAAAAACGGAGATATGGAGTTAGCAATGATTATAAAAGTAATTTTTCGTTCTGACTTACTTAATTTAGACATGACAAATCTCTTATTACAATCATAGAATCTGAGCTCCACCCTTTCAATTATTTATTTATTTTTTATGTTGTTATTTTGTTTAATATTTCAAGTTATATTTTTTAAGTTGAAATTTTCTAAATTAATTACTGCATTTATGGTTGACAAAATTGAATATAACTGTAAATATTTGTACCATTTTATTTTAATAATTAATTTTTTTGTTGATTGNATCATTTTATAAGAAATTTTGAGTAAATTTAAATAAAAGGTAAATTGGGTTAGAGTTGAATGATTTCAAAAGAATGTGTATTTGTAAATTGTAAAAATTGTAATTAAATTAACATATTTTGCTAATTTGAGTTAAATTTAAATAAAAGGTGAAGTGGGTAAGAGTTGAATAATTTCAAAAGAATGTGTATTTGTAAATTGTGAAAGTTATAACTAAATTAACATATTTAGTCATTTTATATTATTTTATTGTAACATAATGCAAGTTATTTATCTAAATTTGACTTTAGGTATGAAATTTTTTTAATTTTTTTTATAGAAAGAAAATTCAAACTTAATTTTTGTAAAAATGATAAATTAATTTACAAATTCTAGAATGAAATAATTAAGGAAGAAAATATTTATATATATATATATTTGAACACCATAAGTTTTTTATACTTAAATATTTAGCTTATTAATAAGTATATCAATAATATTGACTAAAAAACAATTAAAATTATGGAGAGATCTATTTTAAGAAACGCCTTATGCATGGGCCTTATTTATAAAAAGAACTTTTCTTTTTGTATGATATATATGCTAATAAAGGGATTCATCCTTGAGCTTTGGTTGACAATCACCTATTAGCGCCTATTTAAACTAGTAAGTTCCAACTTAGCTAAATAGTAATTTAATAAATAAGAATTTTATTATATTAAAATTTTTAATATTTTTCATTTACTTAAACAATCATAAAATTTAAGTATAATATTAAAAAAACTCTTAAATTATTTAAAAAAATTTAAACAAGTCTTTATTTTTCTATTGCATTCCATCATATTATTGTACTCTTATTATATGCTAAATAAGCTATTATAATTAATCATTGCTTAATTGTCATTAATCATAATGTCACTTATCATTGTACACTCACGTGACATTAAACTGGATTTATATAACTAATAACTATTTTTTATTTTTCTTGAATAAGTGAGATGGTATAATTGTCAAAAACACCAATTTACTCGCAGATGAATTCTTTATCCATCACTGCATGCATTCTGGATCACTTCATATTACTGGGTCAAAATATTTGCGCTTACTTTGTTACTGCATGAGATTAAGGGATGCTGCATGGAAATGATTTATACTACGTTCGGAAACATACGAATGCATAATTCATTTTATTTGCAAATGCATAATTATCGTGTATATATAAAACAATGAACTAAAACAATCTCGTTCTTTTGGTCCAGTTCACTGTTCCCTAGGTATCATGTGTCTTCATCCAATTTTTTTGCAGGATCTCATATAATAATAAACCTAATTCTTTTAAAAGACATGAAAATTTATCATCTCATTTATAGAGTCGTAAAATACAACAAATAATACATGTTTTATGCCTGTATAACCCTCTCAACCAAAATGTGTGACCATCGTGCATCTCTATATACAATCTTCAGACTAGAATTAACCTGTTCCCACTACCAATGGAGCCGGAAACTAGCTGCTTGCATTACTGGATGCAGAAAATATGCACCTAGTGTCAATGCAGTGATGGTCAAATAGGGCAACCGAATAAATTCCCTGTAGTAATCATTGGGCAATTTTTGACGGCCATCGAGGATAGCTGCAAATGGAATGATGCTTGTTCGCTTCTTTACGACTTCAAAAGCCTCGCCATGTTGCATAGCTAGTCTCCTGTCACCATTCCAAACACCGAATAGATGATGTCCAATCAAACCAATTGAGGCTGCAAGGGCTACAGAGTTTCCAATCCAAATTGTGTGGGCCAAGCACCAGATAACCTGCCCTACCATCTGAAAAGATAGACAAGGTAAAAATTTGACACTATGAAACATAGAACAAGGAACAGCGAGTGTTCCACAAGAAGATGCCTGGAAAGTAAACAAACAAAATAATTCCACTCCATATGGACGATCCAGTGCTTAAAGCAAGACTTTTTTTCCTTTTTTCTTTTTTTTTTTGGTGGGGGGGGGTGGAGGGGGTTTGCCTTAGTTGATGCAAAATACTAAAGCAATGCTTCAAATATACATTCCTTTTCAAGGGCATGTTATACTGTAGTAAATGGCCTGTCTGGTTATATATGGCAGAAATACATCAGATAACCTTGAAGGCCAGCCTACTATCCCCTACAGTGACTAATATCTTATTATCACCTGACTTCTCACCAAATAACTATCAAGTGCACATTGCTATCAAGATAATAGTGGTGAACCTGTGGATGCCGGGTGATTCTCATGATGCCAGTTTCCCAAAGATGCATTTTAGGCTTGTCAACAGCTGCTACTTCCAATAAATTAAAGGTAGAAGGATATAGGAAAAAGAAGGAAATAAAATTTGAGAGCCACACAAGTTGATGGACTCCAGGAGCATTTTGAAGCTGCCATAACTGCACTCCATCATACCTGTGGTTGATGAAGTATACCTACAATGCAAGCAGTTGGAAAGTCAACAGTTGGAACAAGCTTCCACCATGCCTTTGAGAGGCCAAAAATTTTAAAACAAAGCTGCAACAAAATGAAAATCAACTTTAGATGAGAGTGTCTTCATTTATGATAAGAGATTTGGAACTCACAACCGTGCTAACAGCCAAGGGAAGAGATACACCAGCAAATAGAACACGATATGCACGTTTTCCCAAGAGTTTCTCACCCATGTTCCGGAAACAAGCCAAGCCACTGTGGATAGTGGCAAATATGAGGATAAGGGTCAACATTACAATCTGCAAAAGAGTGTTTTCAGAATCAAACTCATATTATCAGAGCCCTACAAAAGAAAACATCATGAATTGATATAGCAGAGCAGGTAAAGTCATACATAGCTAATGTCATCTAACAGCTGAAAGCAAGAATTAATTAGTCAGTGTCTTCTATACAGAAAAATTTAAGATAAAAGCTAATTCTAAAATACACAGCAGGATATCCGCACCTGTACTTATATTCGAAAAGAGCTTCAAAAATTCAAAAGCACATTCAGCTGATCACTTGCTAGCTGAATTTCAACATGTTGATGTTTCCTATATATGAATGGGGCACGGTTAAAGCAGTTAAGGTTATTTGAACCAATATCTTAAGTTAGATGTTCTAAAATAGATATTTTAGGTCTAAGGAAATTTGTCAATTTCATCTGTTGATGTCCTTGGTCCATTATTCTTATCATTTAATGAAGTTTAAATATTTAGGGTAATGTGGCCATGTTTATAACATTCTATAAAAGGCCTTAGTTACTGTCCTTTAGATCTTATGTTGAATACAATTACATGGTGGATCTTGTATGTAGTCATTTGACTTATCCCTAAATCACATGATAGAGATTTAAAAGAAAAAAAAAGGGAATGGCCTTTGAAATAAGCAAGTTAATTAGATTACTACAATTGAACCACACCCATCAAGCTCTCTCCTATTCCTCCCAATTTAGGAAGATTGAATTCTTTAGAAAGGATAGAAAATAATCATCACTCCTATAATCTTTTCTCTCTCTTCTATCCTACCAATCATAAGAATAATGTGTTTGCTCTTCCATTTTCAACATCCACTTTACATCCTTCTACTATTCTCCCTTACCAAGCACAGTGTCAGTTCAGCAAATTGCTTTAAACCACATTGATTCTTCAGACAACTTTAACTTCTCCAAAATCCAAATGTAATTGCCATTGTCCTCCTTTTCTCAAGCAAGACCAACTTAATATTCAAAATTCTAAACAACTTATCTATTTCTCCGTTTGTAGGAAAGAACCATAGAAAGATGACATTACAAGTAACTCCTTCCAAACAATATGCTCCATTTGACAAACCATCAGCTATTGCCTTTTCTTACATGATATCGTAGGTATGGCTCAATCTAGATCACATACGCCTTTTTTACCTTTCAAAAAGTAGCAATAACCTAAGACTGATTTGAGAAAGGAGACAAGCTGGAGATGTAGAAAAAGACGAAGAAGACGAAGAAAAGAGAGAGAGGGAGAGAGAGAAATGTCCAATTAATCAATCAAAACTTCTCTAGTTGAGTCCTCAATAACAGAAATCTTAGTAAGATATACTACATAAAGTTACAGAGGGAACTGGGAAATTACTAACTTCTTGTAATTGAGCTATTATTCCTAAGATAATTTCGTATAAGAACGAGACCCAACTTCAGAAAACTAAACATCCCACAATTATCCTAATAACTTAACTCAGATTAATAACAAGATCTGACGGATCCGTGAAAGCCACTCCATCACAAAAACATGTACATCCTTGCCATCATATTGCATGATCTCAGTTTTAGATCAGTTGATCTTTCTGCACTCTACCTCCAAGAGGTGTTCAAAAGAGAAAAATAATACATTCTTCCTTTTACCTTTTCTGCAACAATCCCTTTGCTCCAATATGTTAACACAATTAATTTGTATATTTTCCACTTTATCAAGTTGCAGGCAATTTTCTGCTTCAGTTTTTTTTTTAAAAAAATAATTGGGAGAGAGAAGATTCAAACCCTGTTCTTTAGGCAGGGAGATTATGCACCAACTAATGAGCCAAATACTCGGGTTCAATTTGCTGCTTCAGTTAACGCATATTAAAATCCCTCCTTCCCCTTCCAATAACAAGAAGACTTAAACTTCCCAGTTATGTCCAATTGAGGGTTAATGTTTTGCAAAAATGGTTCACACTTCACAATAAAGTTTCTAAAAGAAATTTAATAAGTTCTTGTGTTATGTTGCGATTAGAACTCTCTGATGGTTCATAGAATCACTTATTTCATTCTTTTAGATTAAAACTCCTCCATATCTGCACTTTCAGAAATACAATGGTTGACTTCTCTATCCTAGAAACGGTACATTTATCAAAACAGCTGTAATACACAAATTTCAGAATGATAAAAGAGCTTGAATGTATATTATTCCAACATCTACCTTCAGCACATATGAAAATAAATTAAATCCCATTAGAAGTATATTCCTCTTCAGTCTAGGTGTGGATTATCAATTACTAATGAAACCATTAACCGTCCCAAAATATACCTAATCTAGAAAAACCTATCCAACTGGAGGACTGCTTGAGAGAATTGAGACCTTCTGAATTGGTACATGAACATTCTTGTGAATGAGTTCCAGCAGATAAAATTTCATGTCTACTCCTTCAAATTGTTATTGCATCTGAAATGTTGTCCCTTTAACCATATAATGTGATAGTTCCACATAAAAACGGACCTTTAACACCAGCACCAATCATTCTAGAACTTCCATTCCCAAACCAAAAGTTATAGGCCCAACTCATGCTCTGTTGAACATACATTCTTCAATAGAAATAGGATTATTATCCGGAGAATTGGAGTTTGAAACATCCAGCAGCAAGTTCATATATTTGTCACGTGTCTATGAAATAAATATGGAACTCTACAATCAACATTGAAATATTAAATAAAAATTATTAATTTAAAATTGTGGCGAGTATATAAATTTGCTTTTAGGCGTGGGGTGAATAAGATAATAATCCAAAAAATAATACAATTATAAATATGCATTGAACACAATATCAACATAAGCAACGTTGTAATTTATATTAAACATTTAGATGGAACAAGGACACGACCATAAATTTGTGGCAGCTAACAATAATTCAAACTAAAACAAAAATTCACCAGGACAAGTCTCCAAAACTAGGCTAAATCAGGCTAGGAAAAACTAACCTCAGGGCTGTCAGAGAGGCTTGAAACAGCATCGATAAAAGCTTTTCCAAACCCAGTTGAGTTATCAATCCAGGCAACATCGAGAACATAAAGAACAACTCCCAAGATAACAGTAAAATAAACCCAAGAAACAATGCTTTGGGTCCCCAAATTGAAGGCTGCAGAGTCCTCACCCACCAGAGGCAAGGGCTCGTCTGCGGAGGCATCGGTTTCCCCAAGGGAAGTTCGAGCAAGAACTCGAATTCTACAATAATCTGAGTGGAAAGAAGGGGCTTTAAGGAATGCTGGGTTGGTAGGTTTCTTGGGTTTTGAGGAGTGTAGATGAGAGATAGATGAGATGGGTTGAAGAGGGCGCTTTTGAGCGCTTTTGAAGAGTGGATGAGGAGAGGAAAGTAAGGAGTTTGCTACTACAAGACCAGTTGCCATCTCTCGTACCACAAAGGAAAATTAAGAGACACGACAGGGGAAGCTCGGGAAGTTGCTGGGATTACCAAAGTCAGCTCCAAACAGAAACTAATAGAAAATTGTATTTATCCTAAGCTTGTGAGACTAAGGTGGGTAGGTGGAAGAAATTAAATATTTTAATAAAAATAATATGTTTTACCATATAATTTGTTATCTTATTGTATTACTAAAACATTTAACACTAAATCCAGGCATTATTTAATTATTAAAATGCTTTTAAAACATAATTAATATTAGAATATTGTTAAAAGATTTCATGAAAATTATACTAAATAGAAAAGGTATTACCAACATAATTTTTGTCATAAGTGAATTAATTGAATTTTAATTATAATTTTTTTATAAAATTATAAAAAAATTAATTTCATACGGATGAATTTGTTTGATAAAGAAATCAAACCGAAGTGTAAAGAGGGGTAGAGGAAAGTAGTAACATATTAAAGTTGTAATAAAGTTGGGATGAATAAAGAATCACCCATCAGCTTTCTTCAGTGCCAAATTGGTCCCTCGAACGTGCTGGGCCGGCTGACCTAACTCCAGTAGGGATAATAATATTTTGTCTTAGGTGAGGGATGTGTATTAAGATCACTATATAAAGATTGGATTACTTAGGTTCAAGTGAAAAATATCATATCCAGCCTTCTCAGCAACATTTCCTTTTTCTTCTCTGTATTCATTGGTTAGAACCAAGTCATAACGTAACTATGTAGTATGATAACTGGCAACAAGTGCAGTGGAATAAAAATAAAGGGCATGTCCCAACGAAATTGGGCCTATACCCAACCTAATCCAGATTCCTCATCTTGACCTCAGATTTGTCTTCAAATTAATAGCCCACACCTCTGGGCCATTGAATCGCATTGGAGGCCCATGTTCCGCCAAATACTACAGCAACATATCTTGTTCAATGTTCAACAATGTATAAAAAGCATACATACTTTATTCAGCAAGATTTATTAATTTATACATTTTGATTTGATTTTCACTTTTTAACCGTTCTTAGGTAAAAAAACCCACTTAATTTTTGTTTATTTCTGTTGATAATAAACATATAAATTTATTAAAATCAAGATAGGTTCTTTACATTGTGTACTTTTGAAACATGGATGGACAAATGAAGAAATGAGGAGAGAGAAATTTTAATATTAAATTAGAAATTTTTCTCAAGTAAATGTTTTAATTCATATATCAAGCACACATAATTAAATCTTCTCTCTTTTTTTGTTGAGGTTATATTTACATTTACAAATAAAAATTTTAATCACAAACAAATAAATTTTCAATAAACATTTGTGAAAGAAAAATTAATTTTTGAAATAAGACCTTTCTAGTCACGTAAAACTCTTTTGATTATATATAGTCAGTGAGCATGCGTAATCGCTACATTAAAACATTTCAATGTCTTTTGTTTTTACGTAATTTAAAACTTAATTGTCCTTAATTTGTATGTTAAGAAAAATACTACAAAAACCTTATATAAGCATCATGAATCATATATACACAAATCAAACCCAAAATTAAATCATCAAATAAGCTGGACCATTCTTGACGTCTCCACTCTCCACGACTACTTCTAGGGCCGGTTCCCAAAGTTTGCATGTCAATCCTGTTTTTCTTCTTCCGCCACATAAACGTCGTGTGCCAAATTACTCCAGCTCTTGCTCATTGAACACTCATTTCAGTTTCAACGTGAAGTTACTTGTGAGGGTATGGTAGAGAAATTAAGACGGCAATTTCAGAAAGGATTTGCCAAATGCCAATTCAAGCAATGAAAAAGGAGTTTTCGATGATGATATATGAAGCCTAGACGTAGGTGGAAGCTATACAAATCCTCTTGCTTTGCATCTTTCATGAAAACGACGCAAAACTTCCCCACGTGGGGAATATCGGATGCTGTCTTGAAAAAATATTTTAATCAAATCCCAATAAAGATTTGCAATCAACAGCTGCCTTTACCCAAACAATATATGTGTATCTCAGTTGATTTCACCTTCAAACTTTTCATCACATAATAATTATGCTGTAGTAGCCTAGTTTGGTTTTGTAGGGAAGTGATATATCCAGAAAAGAAATGTTGAGTGTATTTGCGGTTGTGAAAGGTGCATTGATGAAAGCGTTATCAAAGGAAGAAAGTTAAATAAGGAGACTACTACTGTTGCTTCCAGCTTGTAGGAACCAGGAAGTAAACATCACCAAGCAAGAATAGTGACCACTCAAACAGCCATAAGCTTTTTTTTTTTCAAAAAAAAAAAATAGAGATAAGAGTGCTCAACTTTTCTCATGTGCATTATAGCTACAATCTATAGCTACCCCTGAATTCTTACTTTTTTTTTTCTTTTCCTTTTACTTGGTATAATTTTAAGTTGAATATATGTTTTAAAAAATAATACGAATCACAATTTTCATAATTTTCATTCATAATATTTTTAACGATATGTTTGTTATATTTATACATAACGTTACAATCATTTGATAAATTTATTATCTCTACTTATATATAAAATTAATACATTTCACGTGTTAAGTTAGATTTTGATTTCAAAAATTTAATATTTAATAACAACATATTAATTTCTTTTTGAGAATTTTTATAGTTAGAGAGGATTCGTTGACCAGGACGTGTGATGGATTAATTAAGGAATAGTAAGAAGGACGTGTAGCAAGCATCATCCACAAATATCTGAAACCAAGGCCTTTTGTTGACTAAAATGAAAGTTAATATTACTACTTAATTACTTGGCTAAAGCTCTTTATTTTTTATTTTTTATTGTTTTATGGAAGTGAAAGGAAGGAAAGCATGGCACGTAGCCAATGATGCACGTGCAACTCAACATGCCCGCGACGTTACTTCATTCATCAATCCAAGTTATTTCCCCACAAGTCAAGTACACTGTATTATGTTCATATACGAACCATGCCGACATTTCTCGCTTCTTTTCTTCCGAAATTGCTGTGTATGCCACCCATGTGGTTAGAATTACGATATCCAAGAAAATAATGTCATTGAATTATGAATAAATGTTATCATCAATCATGACTAAATCAAACATCTCCATTTCCATTGATCATCATGCTGATCTTATTAGGGAAGTATGACACATATATTATCTGTTAAACAATACACGATTAATTCAATTAAACATAATTAATTTATTTAAATATAAAAAATAAGGTATTTTGTATATCTTAAATATTGGTAATCCGATAAATGAAATTAAATGAAAATTAGATATACTTAGTAATATAAATTTCTGTTACTATGATTAATTAAATATGTATAAATGTATCATATATAAGTTAAACATATCAATCCACATAAAGATAAATAATTTTTGTATCATAAATGAGCTGATACCATTATAAAACAAACACATTTATATAAAATTCAAATCCGCTTTTAACTCTATTTTGTTTTTATATCATCTTAACTAATGATGTCCAAAATTGTGCTTTGATATATGCCTTATTTGCTTGCTCTGCAAGTATAAAAATGCATGACATGCCTACTCTATAAGTTAAGGTTGTTAATCAATTGAGACAAATATCATTTTTGTTCAAAATTTTATAAATGACTCAAAAATTACTTAAGCTTTAATATAATTAAATGAAAAATACATAGTATCATAAATTTTTTTACTATTTCACCAGTATTAAATTCCAAAAGAGTTCACGTTAACAAATTAATCCTTCTATTTAAATTCTGACATGTAATCATGCCTTTTTTATAACAAAGAAAATAATCACTAATTATTTTCTTAAATTTTTTTTATATAAAGGAAAAACAGTTGCTAAATATTGATTACATCATTCTAGATCAACTTATTTCAAATTTATCAGCACTAATAGAATTTAAGATTCCCGATGGAGGGAGGATCAAAAATATGAAGACCTATAGATAAATCTTTTTTATGTGTGGTCATCCAATTGAGGTATTGATTGATTTCACAATGAACGTGAGTGATTAAACATTTTCAATTTTAATGGATCAATTTTCATAATATCCCTTAACAGGTATAAATTCAGTTCCAAAGTTCAAAATAGAGGATATATATATATATATATAAAATACAATGACAGCCAGGATTTGTTTTGACTTGTCAACTTCAATCACTGTCTAGGTGTGGGCAAGGTAGAAATGCCACATGATTCAATATAAAGAGCCACATACATCCACCTAGTAATGAAACTAGTTATACTACACTAAAAAAACAAAAAGAAAAAAAAAAGAAAGAAGAAGAAGAAGAAGAAACTTACCATCACAATCACACAGCAAAAAAAACAACACACCAATGCACTTCCAACTCCCTATCTCCTCTATTTCTTGATTCTGACGGCTCGGCAACCGCCCACGTTTTTGCACCATCAACGCATACATATACAACCTACAAATCTTACAAACTTCTCCCACATGCCCCTTCCACTAAACTAGATCTCTCTCCCATAGAATTCCTTTCCCTTTTCCCCTTACATTATCACAATATTAGAGCAGTTGTTAATCTTTGGCATTTTGCTAGCTTCGGGTGTGCTTGTAACACAAAAATGTTCACAGTTTGTGACCAGATGTTGCAGTGCCCTCCTAGGCCATTGCCTATTGACAGAAAGTGGAAATCCAATGTTGAACTTGCTCCGAATTGTCCACGTTGTGCCTCTGCCAATACGAAATTCTGTTACTACAACAACTACAGCTTGTCACAGCCCAGGTACTTTTGCAAAGGTTGCAGAAGGTATTGGACTAAAGGTGGCACTCTTAGGAATGTTCCTGTTGGTGGTGGCTGTCGCAAGAGTCGGAGAGGCAAGTTTAGCAGGGCCGAGAAAAGCGGTCATCTTTCCATGAATTATAGAAAGAATTTAAGTAGTTTTGGCAGTCACCAGGATGAGATGATTGGGGTTAGTAGTTCTCCTGATGGGGACTCAGGGAATCGACCAGAGCCTGCTAGCGGGTCGGATATTGATCTAGCAGTTGTTTTTGCTAAATTCTTGAACCAGAGCACAAATTTTGATCACCCTGAGGTTGTTACTCAAGAATTGCCTAATGAAGCTAATGAAAGGATTGATGTATGGAGTTATTTGGAACAAGATATCAACAGCCAGAATGGTTCATCGATGGAGAGCCAAAAACCAGTAGTTCCTTCAATTCCAGAATCTTTTATGCTTCAAGAAACGCCTCAAGTTAATCAACAGCAAGAAGAGAATAAAAGTATTGAGGAATTGTTGGAAACTAATCACATGAATGCATTTGGGTTACCAAATCTGTTAGCTGATGAAACGGTGCAGGATGCCTTGTGGTCTGATGATGCTGCAAGTACTACCCCAAACTTTGATTGGCAACCAGTGCTGCAGCTGCAACAGTTTGAGTCCTTTCCAGTGGATGATCAGCTAAGGATTTCTGCAAATTTGGTGATCGAAAATTGGAATTCCTTTGATCTTTCTGGGTTTGGTCTTTTTTCAAAACCTTGAAGTTTAAGGGACTTTTCCAATTTTATATTTCATATATATGCTATATTCTTTTTGATTTACTTAATTATAAGGTAGCTTTACTATTACATTCCCCCATGAATTGGCTCAGGTTACGGACATCATATTATTTTAAGAAAATATGAATAATTTTCTGATGGGAGCGCAGAAGGTTTTTTTTTTTTTTTCATTAGTTAAACGTAAAAGTTATTTATTTGTATCACTCATTTGATTCTAAAATTTTGTAATACAATCTGAAATTTAAACCAGTTCATCTTTTTCTCTTTAATCTGTCCTTTTTACTTCTTTCTTTTATGAGTCTGTTAACCTTTCTCATCCATAATTTATTGCTGGTTCCTAATGTTCAAAAGAGTTGAGGAATTTTAATGTTGCTTTGGATAGTAGCATAGATGCACTTCTCCATGAATTATTCAACACCCCAAATTTTTAATATCAAGTAAATTTCGTTATATATTTTTTTATATATTTCAAATTAAAGATGAAATTATCCCATGAATTGGTAGCAAGGAAGTAAGGAACCCATGAAATTAAGGATGACAGAGGTGGCTTAATTAACTTTCTTTAGTAACAGTTACTATTGTTACCATTAGTGATCGAATCCATTCCTTTGTGATACACCACATTTTTTCTTTCATTTTTTTATTTGTGAAAGAAAATTTTGAATTTTACTCTTTAAAATATGAAAATATAAACATTTTAAGCCATTAAATCAAACGCTGGGTAACATATATTCACCAACTTTTAGCTCCGTGTAAACTTTTTCATTTTCACTGTACTGTCATTTTTTGCTGCAATATTAAGGATAAATAAAAAAAATGTATAATATGTGTCATCATCATAGGTATAATACTTTTCAAAAAACAAATCATCATTGGTATAATGATGAACTAATGTCCTACAAAAACTAAGGACCTTCTGATCTGTGGTAATGATTATATCCTCTGCAAATGTAAGGGATTAAAAGATGGTCGCTATCACACCACGATCACATGCATGTTATGCTGTATGAGGAATTATTTAAAACGCAGCAGAGAAGAACAACACGTGGAAGTAACGTACGAGATTAGTGTACACAGCTCGGGAGGGATTAATGTTTGTACATCGCTGGCGTTGGGGGCTGAGTCCATCTCTATCAGATTGGCGATATCTTTGGAAATAGTAACAATTCTACCTTTCTGATGAGACCCATCACATGATGTTTGTCGAATATATGTTAAAGGATGATGATGATGTGATTGAGATGGTTGGAGTTCTGAATTTCAATATAAAATAAACTAATATATATAGTCACTTTAAAAGTACAAATTACAAATTGAAGGAGATCCATCTAAGCTCAACCTTCTACTATATTTAAGCGTAAATACCAATTTTATGTTGTATATTTTGAATTACCAAATGAAAAGTAACATTTTCATGTCTCACCAATTATTTTCTTAAGTTATTGCCTATTTTAAAGCAGAGTATATATGCGTTGACGGTCTCGACATTTATTTCTTCTTTTAATTGGGTGTAATGTAACAAACTGTTTTCAAAGTAAAACTCTATCTGATCTCATCCACACAAACTATATTCAGCATTCATGTCGGCTAGTCTAACCCACATCATCGCCTTCCTCTCCGGAGCATATATGAATTTGATTGACTGTAAAGGGTATAAAGCCAACGTAAAGTATTACCTGCACATTGTTCTATGAAAAGATGCATTGAACGATTTCAACCTTTAAATTTTAGTTTATATTTATGTAAAAGTCAACTGTTTCTTTAATACTCATTTAATTTTGGTTTTGACTCATCTACGTCAAACTTAGTATAAGAATGTATGAGTATGACACTGAGTTTGTACTTGTACTCACCCGCATGCATTAGGAATAAGATACTAAAGTATGGAAGAGTGAGACTACAAGATTTTTTATATACATGCTTAATTAAAAGTTACTAAAACTGAAAGGTGTTAGCCTTGACTTGATGAAGTTCTCAAGGGATTGTAAGGATTCAGGCAGTAGAGAATATACCAATGACAAGTACACACTACACTATACGTTGGCATGGTATCAATATTTTCAGGTTCGGTAAAAGCAGGCACAAATTAACAGCAGAATTCCGGTAACTTTGGGAGCTAGTTCTTCTTATAAGCACCAAGCATTTCTAGAAGCTTGATTAGTCCCTCATGTGTTCCATGGGATCTTGTCAGCAACTCTGCAAAGATACAAGAAGCAAATTAGCAATATTAATTATAGATACAAACCTTTTATGTGCATTTTTTTTGTTAATTTGGGGATTATATATATCAGCATTAGGAATATTCTACTCCCTAAAATTGCACAAATCAATTCCTGACTTCTGGAGAAGTTTTTCAATACATTGGAGGAGCTAGCGGAGGATATGAATTTGAGATTTCGCTCCTAAATTCAGGAATGGTGATCGAGGCAATCGTCAGTGAGGATTGGAAAAAAGATGACCTCTGTTCATAGAATGAGTTGATTGGAAAATGTTACTTACGTTCAGCTGCGAAGGGGAAGCTGTCAAAAACACTGCTTACTGCCTTCAACAGTTTCTGCAAAGTAACAAAACGATTAATGGAAATTAACAGAAATTTGTTAATTAAACAAAAGATGTCAATGATGTTCTATATACCAGCACCAAATCTCCAGGCTTCACAGGAAATTCTTCTACTCCAGTGATTTTCCTGCTTTTAACAAATATGTCATTAATCCCCTGGTTGTCAAAGAAACTCGCAAATATCGTCTGCTTATATATTACAATGTTATTTCAGATAACAGAAATTGAACCTGATAATAAGCTTTCCATCAACTTGTTGACATTCAAAGAGACTGCAACCATTAGTAAATGGTATCTCTTTGCCTTTCCACTCTGCAAGAAATTCACAGTTGAATGTCAGTTAGGAGGCTGTCCTTAATAACCAAGCTATTGTAATTATGTCAGTTCCATTACTCTAATATCAGAACAAACTCAGCTATCTCGTATCCATTTGTCTGTTTTTGAAAATTGTTGTCCATGCTTAATACAGAAACAGCCTTCTTGGTTTTGAAACCTAATTGATAGGTTGCTCAGGGGAGATGAAGTTTCATAATTCAAACCAAGCAAGACCTTACCTAGATCAAGGGTGCCATTGGACAAAAATAAAACGACTAGAATGCTCACCTAGATGCCAAGTTACACTTGCAGTTAACTTCTCGCCTTCCATCAAAGTATCAAGGACAAAATGAACATTTTGCCCCATTGCCTCCATCAAACCTTGCAGAAAGTTTATAACATTCTGAGAATATATAGCACTATCAGATTGGTCTCCTTTGAAGCATTTGGTTTTTTTTTTATTCGCAAAAAAGAAAAGCAACACTGATTGGTTTTATCGGTATCAATAAAAAAAAAAAAAGTTACCGAACGTTGAAAGAGTTGAAAGAAAGACCTGTTTTCCATTAAAGGGCATGTAAAATATGAGCTCCTGAAATACACAATCATGTGAAAGAAGTTGATCCAATTTTTGGGTGTCCTTGACATTGATGGCACTATAGAAATCCTGGATCAAGTCTAATACTGAAGGCGTGGACCACTGGGGAGCGATCCCACATGACCCATCGTCACTGCAACAGACCCTCCATTCACCTTCTTTGATCTTACTGCCATAATTCGAGTGCTTCTTGTCTCCTTCTATTGGTAGTTGTGTAAATAGGGCTTTAGAGATAGGCTGTTTTGTGACTAGATTGATGGAATGCCTGGCATTGCCTGGTTGAACAATAGACAATGGCTTGAAGTTCCTGTTTTGGCCCAGGTAAGATCCTAAAGAATATTGAACGGAAGCCATGAGAGAGAGACAGAGAGAGGAGAGAGTAAATTTTAATTGCAATTGTGAAATCTTATAAAGAATACCTATTTGCGGTATTCTAAGATTGCTAGTTAGGCAAAGAATTGATGTTTCTTTTGTTCTTGGTAAAGGCAACGGCTTTCCATGCAAAGACCACGAGGAAGACATGGTTGCATCAAGTGTTTGGGATTAAGTTATGGGCATATTTACAAGGGCGTGTTGAGAAAATGAATTTCTTGTTTAAAGCATACAGGGCCGTGGCATTGGCATTTTTGGAAGGCCGCAAAATAGAATTTATTTATAGAAGAAAGATACAAAAACTCTAACACAGGCCTAGAAATGTTGATAACTATCCGCACCAAAAAACCACAGTATCAAAATAAAAATAGCTACCTGAAAACCAACCCCAACCTAGAGTTAAAAACAAAAGCAAAGAAAGCAGCCCACGGCCCAAATGAAGAATCCGCTTAATCAACATTCACTTCTTTGATCAATTAATCACAAACTCCAATAATTTTTTACTAAGATCTTATCTTAAGTAAGGTCACTTAATTATTTGATTAACACTTGATTAGTTGATTAACCTTAATTGATTAATTTTATGTTAATCAAACTAATTGGATATAAATCATAATTTTTGTGTCATCTGGCAATAAAGGCCCAGGACCACATGAAGAAGGAAGAGAAATGAACTGAAATGCAAATCCACCACAGCTGTTCAAAGTTCAAGGCAAATTGCAAGCAAACCAATAATCTAATGAATAGTCCAAGTAACTAACCAATTAGCATCATCTCAATTATTGAAACTACTTGGACACTGCTGTACGAGCCATATGGCTTGTCTCATCCTAATGTTTCATGGACAAAAAATTACACCGGAGCTCATTTCTTCCTATAACCCTTTTTTGACTTTGTCATTTGTTTTATGTTTCTCCCACATAATTGCCAAAAGCTCAAAAGCATATATATATTTGTGGTTAAAAACCGACATTACTGTTGAAATGTTTATGTTGAAATTATGCATCAAATGGTGCACCAGTGGCTACATACATATGATTTCATACCTCAAACCTTCCCAGTTCCACCTCGGCCCCAACCAATTTCCATGAAGTTGCATTTGATGGGCCATTTTGATCTCTTTTACTCATTTCAACTTTTCCATTCCATGGCTTCAATTATTGCCTCAGCCATATAACTGCTTGGAATTTCTGCAGAAAGCCAGATGCCTTGCCTATTGCCATGAGCATTAAAATTCTAAAGCTGCTATCGGCATGTGCTGTGCAACCAAACGTCACACTAACTCAAGTGCCACTCAACTTTCCCATCATCAGCTAGAACCAAATTGTTTCGTACTATTTGGCTCCTAACAACCTAACCCCTCTCCCTTTTTCACTTTTTAAAATCTTTTAATTATTCATGAATAATTATCTTTCTCACCAAACTACGTACCTTAATCATAAAACATGAAGAAATTATATTATCCTTTTAAACTTGGTTTAATTGATACTTTTATTATGTTAAAATGGTACGTACTATTGACATATATAGATATCAAGATTCTATACGGATGTCAATATATAGTTGAGCAGAAGTGTAACTTGATTTGTAACTCAGTTAGTTTTGCAAGATACAAGTCATGATTCCCACTTTAGTTAAGGAAGTAATGTTGTTTGGTCCAATATTTGGATTGCTTAATCACTCACAACTTATAATGTAGAATTAATGAATAATTATATACAGTAGACTTCTATATATAATTTCTTCCGACAGGTTAATATTTGTCTACTGTAAATGATGGGTGATGATGGTGTGGTTATATTCAGAATGAAGAGACTTTGTGGAGGCACTGTGTTTTAATATTTTGTTACTTCCTAATGTTTGATGGATGATGGGTCAGTATCAAGAAATCCAAATGGAAAAAATGTTGCAAAAAATAAAAATGAAATCAGCCCACTAGTTACGGTTGGGGCATCATTTGCCCCCACCTTCTTTAACTTTTTCCATGCATGGGCCATAGTATCCTTAACAGTTAATCCAACTTGTTCCCATCATCTTTTTAATCTTTTCATTGGACATCTTCCCCCAAGGCCCACCCCTAATGCATAATCAATTCATTGTTCACTCTCTATTTGTTTGTTTTTTTTATATATTTTCAACAATATTCCTCCCCAGGGGACCATCTCAAGATTTTCATCTTTAACTGTTTGCCACAAGTGACACTTGAAAGTTGGTGGTTGACAAAGATATGGGTTTAGTCTTCTCACATTATTATTCAAGTGTTTAGTTATATTTGTAAAATATAAAAAAATTATATATGGAAGGATCGATATTGTGATCCAGATGCCCTCCGATCCCTTCCATTTTAATATTTAGTATAAGATAAGTTTCTCAAAACACCTTTATGTTTTTTGTTTATAGACCGACAAACCTTTAACCTACTATTAATTTTACCTTTTTACTGTATTTGTTTCATTCATGAAAATTCCAACGAAAATAAAATTTAATTAATTATGGAAATGAGTGGGAAAAAGCAATAACAATGACATACAAAAAATTCTTTTCCTACATTGATTATATTTAAAGAGACAAAACACCTTTAAATATAAAAAAATTATTTATCATCAATTGATTTTAACTTAGAAGATTAATCGGTTTATATTTATTGCTTTTTTAGGTTTGATGATACGATTTATATCTAACTTGAGTAGAGTAATTAATGTCTTAGAATTTTCATTCTAAATAATAGAAACTCTTGATGAATAGGTCCTAGTCAATATCTACATTTGTGAGAATGTTGTTGGGCAAAGATAGCGACTGAGCACATTTATTGTGTAATGGGGCATTGCATTATAACGTGCACACAATTTTCTAAAATCAAACAAAGGTGTTCATCACAAGTTGGCCGACACATTTAAATTTTAGGGCATCATTCATCTAACTCGTAGCTTTTCTATTAATCCAACAAAAATCATGATTATATTAGCTAATCAGTTCAAGCAATCCCATGTTTGCCTCTCTCTGTATATAGATATATTATAAAGGGTTCAAAATTAACCAAGCAACAGACAAAAATTTAACCACCTTAGTCGACAGTACTTACTTGCAAAGGATTCTAAAACAATGAGTTAAATCAAATGTCTTTTAGGGATAAAGTACAAAGTTGAGCAATATCTGTAGTCGCATCTTTTTCATCTTAATCTGAAACATCTTTTGCCCTTTTTGCCTGCAACCTATCATTTTATTTAATGTAATTTTTTTCCCCAATATGGAACACTTTCTTTAGATTATGATTTAATTAGTAGAGGATTTGAGCTCTATTTTCATGCACACTTTTCCTTCTTTTATGTAAATCAATCATATTTACTGACATAAATATATAACTCTCATTTGCCTATTTGTATGATAATTTAATATCTACGTGAAAAAACATCAAGTCATGTGTTACGGAAATCAGTCATATTCACTAACACATCTAGATCTTATCTCCTTGTTGTGCATGATAATCTAATATATACATGAAAGAAATCAAGGGATGTGTATCAATAGGTTAACCCGATTGATTAATATAATAGTTGTTATATTATTATAGGATTGTTATCCTACATCTTAGTAGTGAAGTTTCTTAATTTTTAAACAAGTTTATAAGGTTATAACATGTTTATTTAGATGTTAATTTATCTTTTTTAATTTTATTCTATATAGACATGTAATAATTCTCTAAATCTTTTCACCAACAGCATACAATTTATCCACTTTTTATTAACAATTTGCATACTAATTAAATCTTTGTATAGATCATATAATATTATTACACTTGCATTCATGCAAAGTGAAAGGTATATAAGTTGTATATATATAGATAGAATTTTTTTTTTTATTTTAAGAAGAAGAAGAATGCGACTTGATGGCATGAATAAAACACTTCTCTTAAAATATTTTTTTATAATTTCAAGATATAATAAAGTCTTTAACACACTTATCAGAATATTAAAAATAACAATATAATGACGTTATTTATATATTAAATGAACATATACATATTTCAATGTAAATAGTCATCTTCTTTCATAATATAACTATTCAAAAAGTTATATTTATTCATAATTCTTCAGTCACGTCTTTTCATTACTAAGCACTCTTCATAGATAATATTTATTATTTAATTCAAAAATTAAAGTAATACAAAATCATTGCTTATTAATATTTTATTCTAAGAGTCCAAATACCATCATTAACAAACTATCTAGCAATCCCCCACTAATTTGAAATGTTGGTTTTTTCTATAAAATATAATTTTTATTTCTACTTTTCACACAAGCAAATATTACGTACACAAAAAGGTATCTCTCGATTTAAACTATTAATTAACAAATGCATCTTAAAACTTTAATGAAGTAGATGGTGTCCAAAAATTAAAACTCGACTCCTAGTGTTATAATTGAAAATACACTACACGTAATATTCGTTTATATTTTTGTAAATAGTCATTCACTTTTAGCACCATAATGGCCATGTGCTTATCTTGTTCATAATAAACATTTACAAGAAAATTTCAAAATTCTTTTTGTTAAAGCCGCACCACTCCTTATGTTTATGTAGGTGGAGTTTTCATTAATGTCTCCATTGCTCTAAACATTTTCTTTCCATAATATAATATTCAAACTCCATTAAGAGTATAAACTCAACCTCTATATGCAATGAACCACACTACCTTTAAACAAAATTTTAAGGAATGAGTTCTATTAGTATATCACAGACACGTAACAATAACTTATTTTTTATCCATTGAATGTTGTAATTGGAGGTTACTAATTAAAAGTTGGGTTCTCACTATTGGTGTCTGATAGGGGTCTTAAACCCATTCCTTTTGTCTGCCACTAAAAAAACTCATTCATTTTGTAGTACTACTTACTAAATCTCTTGGTAAACCTTTTGTCAAAGGATCTGCTAAATTAATTACTTGCAAATTTAACATATGTTATGGTAATTACCTTATTAGAAATTAATTCTTTACTATAATCATGTCTTAAACTAATACGTCTAGATTTTCCATTATAAACATCACTATATGCTTTAAATATTATAGCAACACTATCACAATATAAGGAAATGGTTGGCATCGATTTTGGCCACAACTAAAATATCTAATAACAAATTTTTCAATCATTCCATTTCTTTTCCTGTTGCAGCTAAAGCTATGCACTCAAACTCCATTGTTGAATGTGAGGTACAAATTTGTTTCTTAGATGCTTTACTAATGGCACCACCTTCTAATGTAAGTATTCATCCTGAAATGGACTTATTATCATTTGCACTGGTAATCTAACTTGCATCAGAGTATCCTTTTAATACTCCTGGATAGTCTGAATAATGTAAGCCAAAATTTTTAGTTCTTTTAAGATATCCAAGAGCTCTCTTAATTGTTTTCCAACTAATTTTTATTAGGTCTACTTGTATATCTTGATAATTTGTAGATTGTAAATGCAATATCTGGCCTAGTGCAATGCATAGTATCACGGTCCACATCAACCTCTGTGAGGTATTGTTCGCTTTAGCTAGCTAGCAATCCACACCAACCCCTATGAGGTATTGTTTATTTTGGCCCACTAGCCTCACAATTTTATCCCACAAAAGGCACCTCACAGGTTAAAGGTGGTGTAAACCCTTATATGTCAAGTATCACTTTAGTATATAGCCGATGTGAGATTCATGGCTCCCCTCTCTAAGACCAAGACATCCTCGTTTACTCCCTATTGGGAGTTGCTCTTCTATATGAGACTTTATGGCTCTACCCGCTGAGAGCATTATCTTAATGATGTGAGATTTACATCCACACGAAGTCCGCTCTATTACCAACTGTTACGGTTCACACCAACCCTTATGAGATATTATCCACTTTGGCCCGCTAGCTTCACGGATTTGTCTTACAAAGGGTCGCACAAGTTGAAGGTGGTGTGAACCCTTATTTGCTCAATATCATTCTAGTACATAACCGATGTGAGATTCATTGCTCTCCTCTCTAGGACCATGACATCTTCCTTTACTCCCTACTGAGAGTTTCTCTTCGATTTGAGACTTTGTAACTCTACCCACTGAGAGCATTATCATCACAATACGAGATCAATCCATGCATGGACCATGACACATACCATACATAATACATCAAATAGCACTAGCATATTCAAGTTGTGCAATTACTTGGCCATTATTCTCATTCATTTTCATACTAGAGTTATATGAAATATTAAATTTTTTTATATTGAGATGTTTAAATTTATTTATCAATTTCTCAATATAGTGACTTTGATTAACAACATAACAATTATTATGTTTCTTAACTTTAATACACAAAATAATATCAATCTTATTCAAATATTTAATTTTAAAAACAAAGGTTAAATATTTCTTTATTTCATTTATATAAAATATTTCTTTGTTTCATTTATGTCAATCATGCTATTGCTAAATATTAGCATATCATCAACATAAAGACATATTATTATTCTGTAATCTTCAGTAAATTTTGAGTAAATGTACTTGTTAGTCCTATTATGTTTAAAATCATAAGACAATGTGGATGAGTCAAATTTCTCATGCCATTGTTTAAGAGCATGCTTTAGCCCATAAAGTGATTTAAACAATTTACAATTTTTTTCTTAATTATGGGAAGTATAAAACCTTATATACTTTCTCCCTTAAATCACCATTTAAAAAGGTTGTTTTAACATCCATTTATTGTATATGCAACTTATAAATCGAAGTTAGTGCTATAAGTGTTCTAGTAGATTTTATTCTAACCACTAGAGCATATGTATTAAAATAGTTTATGCCTTCATTTTGTTTGAAACCTTTAACAACTAATCTTACTTTAAAGGTTTGTAAAAAACCATCAGTATTATATTTTCTCCTAAACACCTATTTATATCCAATTGGTTAGGAACTTGAAGGTAAATCAACTAAGACCCATGTGTTGTTAGACATTATTAAGTGTATTTCATCATTTACAACTTTTTTTCAAAAGTCGCATCTCTTGAAGACATTGCTTCTAAAAGTTTTGAGGTCTTCGTCTACACTTAGTAGAATTGGTGTTTTATTCAATATATTGGTTCTTTCTCCTTCAATTAGAAAAACAATTGAATTTGGAGAAACATATTCAGAATTTAAATGTTTCTCTTTTCTCAATCTATGACTTCTTCTTGGCTTAATAGATTCACTAGTTTTTTTTCATCAATTGTTAGAGCCATTTCAACTTGCTTTTCTTTTTCAAAATCAATAGAATTATAAACAAATTTATTTTCAAAAAAATCAACATGTATAGATTCAACTATAACATTAAAATTTAAATCAAGTAATCTATATGCTTTTGAATTTTGTGCATAACCAACAAAAATACTTTTGATGCCTGTAAGTCTTAATTTTGTCTTATAAAGATCTGTAACTTTATAATAAGCTATACACCCTAACACTTTTATAATAATTCAAATTTGGTTTATGTTATTATTCCATATTTCATATGGTGTCATAAGTAATTTCTTCAAAAGAATTCTATTACTTATATAACATGCTGTCAAAAGTGTTTCTTCTCAATTATTAAAAGAAACTTTTGCATTTAACAACATATTATTTACCATATTTGCCAAAGTTCTATTTTTTTTTTCAGTTAATCCATTATGTTAAGATGTATAAGGAGCTATTCTTTGATTAATTATTCCATTTTTCTTCACAAAATAGAGAAAATGAGTTTAAAAAATATTATCTTCTTCTATCACTTCGAAGAATTTTAATCTCTTTTTCTTTTTTTTTTTATTTTTAACAATAGTTTTAAATTCCTTGAATTTTTCAAATGCTTCATTTTTTGTTTTCATTAAATAAAAGACCTTTTCCCTCATCTTGTTAGTAAACCATTTAATTCACGAATATCAGAATGTTCAAGTTCTAACAATTTTGATTTTCTTTACAAATTTCACATTTTTCTAAATTATCTTTTTAACATAAAATGTAACCATGTTTTGACATAAAATTTAAAAATTAAAAATTTAAATTACATAGTCTAGCATGCCATAAATCAGAAGAACACTCAATAGTATAAGCAAAAGAATTATTCATGTCATTGGTACTAAGTTTGAACATTTCATCATAAGAATAGCATTTTCCAACAAATATATCATTTTTCAATACCACAACCTTATCGGATTCTAATACAATTTTAAAACCATTCTTATGCACAGATACAAGATTTTTTTTTTCTAATTTCAATAAGTTAATTTTTGCTCTTAGATAAATTTTAATTTAATCATTTCTTTGCCAAGCACTTTAGCAAGATTATGGTTTCCTACTAGAATTTTTTTAGTCTCTTGAGTTCTCCATAACTTTTGAGCTATCTTTTGTCATTACAAACATGAATAATAGTGTCGAAATCTAGCCACTATTTTGAACATTTTGTTACAATAGCCATGCGTACTTCGGTAACCATTCCAATATGCATTTCAGTCACCATAGTAACGCGTTTTTTGACATCACGTTCAATAAGGTTTAACTTGTTTCCAGAATCAGAAGCAATAATCTTGTTTTTGAGATTTTCAAAATTTTTGAATTTACATTCCTTGAAAAAATACCCCTTGTTTCCACAAGGATAACACACTTTATCACTCTTAAATTTCTTGGACTTCTTAAAGTCATTTTTCTAAACTCTTTCTTTTCATTTTTCTAGATACCTTTTCTTTTTCACTAAAAAAGTTTACATTTGATCTAAGAATGAGTGCATCTCTAGCATGATTTCTACCTCAATATGCAAATGACTTTAAAACTCTTTAATAGTAAAACTTTTTGGAGAACATAAAATTTTCTTCCTATATCAATTCCAAGAATGTGAAAGTTTGGATAGAATTGCTTTTACTTGAAATGAGTCAGGAATTTTGATTTTTAGTTCACTTAATTTAGAGGCTAGAATTTGTAACCCATGTACTTAATCCATAATTGATTTGGTATCAATCATGGTAAACTCAAAGTATCTCAATGCAAGGAATTTATCTGTACCTTTTTTCTCCTTTTTGTACGTTTTCACAAGTGTAGTCTAAACTTCCTTTTGTTGAAGTCTTATGTCTGAAGAGATCATACAATCGATCAGTGAGAGAATTAAGAATGTATCCATGACATATAAACTTGTCATGTTTCAATTTCTCCATGTTAACATCAGCGATGGTTGTGACAGTAGTTGGGGATGCAACAATAGTTGTTGCAGCAATGTTTCTAGAAGATGTTATTTGTGTTCTTTCCACTGACATGATCTCTTTTAGAATTGATGGTTGATCCATCTCAAGAACATAATAAATCTTCAATGTGGTTAAAAGGAATACCATCTTGTTGCTTTATCAAGTGAAATTCGTTTCATTGAATTTATCCAATTTAATCATTTCTTGATTTTGGAAATGAATCTTCACACTTGAATTTGGCCTAGTCTCCATCACGAAATAATTGCGAAAAAAAGTTAAAAAAATACCTTAAGAATGTTAGAAAATTTTTTATTTATTTTAAGAAGAAAAAGAATACGACTTTAAAGGTGTGAATAAAACACTTTCCTTAAGGTGCTTTTTTTTAACCTTTAAGATATGATAAAGTCCTTAACACCCTTATCAGAATAGTGAAAATGACAATGTAATGACATTGTTTATATAATAAACGAAGATATACGTCATTTAATGTAAACAATTGTTTTCTTTTATAATATAACTATTCAAAAAGTTATAGTTATTCATAACTCTTTAGTGACAACTTTTCATTAATAAGCACATTTCATAAATAACATTTATTATTCAATCCAAAAATTAAAATAATAAAAAATTAATTACTTATTAATATTTTAATCCAAGAGTCTAAATGCCATCATTAACAAACTATCTAGCATATATTACATAATTTAAAGCGTGCTACTAACCTTAATTTTTTTTGGTACAAAATAATACTAATACAGGAATATATTATTATATTATTATTATCTAACTCTTACATAGAAATTATAAAATAAAATAATAGTTTTAGTTTATTTGTAGTCCCACATTAGAAATAAAATAATAGTTTTAGTTTATTTGTAATCCCACATGAAAAAATAAGAAGGCTTTCTTCTCTAAGAATAGTTATATAAAGCCCTAGTGGGTTAAGTGTTAAGCATTAAGTTAAGAATAAAAAAAGAATATTTTTTTAAATGAGCAATGCTTATTTTCTCTAGACTCTTTTCAAAAGAGTAAGAGGTTCTATCTCGCCAAGATTGGTGTCCTCACAATGTCCCGACGTTAGTTTGGTATCAAAGCAAGAGGATCATTACTCATTATGTAATTCATATTCTTGCCGCTGTCTGGTTTCAACTTTTCTTGTTCAAGTAATTCTGTCTTTTTTATTGTTTTGTAGTTTTATCATCATTTTTTTTGCATCACCACATCGTCATCACCAAGTCATCGCCATATCATCACTACCATAATTGTCGACCTTCATTTGAGTCAACAAAATTCTACCGAGATGCCATAATGCTTGTCAAAGAAATGTTCATGTGATCGAGATTAATGAATTACATCGTCAAGTTCAAGAATAACAAATGTAACTAGTAAAACATGATGCTGCTCAAATCAACAACAGTAGCTCCAGTGATGAAGAGGATAATGCCAACCCTTTTCATAAAGAATCGACCTTTGAGGAAGAAGTACCTATACATTGTTTTAGAACTTCTACTAATAGAGATTTGAGAATCAAGGTAGACATTCTTGAGTTTGAAGGAAAGCTTCACTCTAATGACTTTCTTGACTGACTCTACATAGTGGAAAGAGTTTTCGAGCTCAAAGATGTTCCTGATAAAAAACTTGTGAAGCTTGGTGTAATTAGATTGAAGAAGCATGCCTCTATTTGGTAGGGAAATTTCAACGGCAACAAGAAAGAGAAGGCCACAACAATATCAAAAAATGGTATAAGATGTGTCTAAAACTCAAGCATAATTTCCTTCTAGAGCACTATCAACAAGAAATTTTTATTAAATTTCATAACTTAAGGCAGAGAACAATGTCGATGAAAGAATATACAATGTTGTTCAAACAACTTCACATAAAGTGCAATGTCCATGAACCTGAAGAGTAAACTATAACTCATTATCTTAGAGGTCTCAATGTTGAAATTGTAAATTTTATTCAATTACAATCATATTGGAATTTAAATGGTGTCATCAAATTAACATTAAAGGTCAATAAGCAATGATCATGAAAAGGCTCAATGAGTTCATCTAGACAACAAGAGTTTACCTCAAACCATGAGAGACAAATTCAGTAACCATTTTGCGTCCAAAAGTAAACTTTTCCAAAACTTCAACCAATAATGATAAAAAAACTACTTTTACTTGTGCTTTTAATATCAACAAAAAGTGTTTTAAATGCCAAGGATTTGGGCATAGTGCTTCTAATTGTCCAAATTGAAAAATTATCATTTTTGTAAAAGAAAAAGTTATGGAAGAACCTAGTATAGAAAAAGTAAAGAATAAGTTAGAAATATTCAACGAAGATGAGACAGAAGAAGTTCCTGTAAACCATGGAGAAGCTCTTGTCATTCATCGTAACCTTAACAACGCTATGATTATTGAAGATGAAAGTTGGCTTCACCACAACATTTTTTATACAATGTGCATATCCCAAGAAGAAAAGGTTTGCAATGTCATTGTTGATAATGGAAGTTGTGAGAACATTGTTGCCACCTTCATGGTGGAAACGTTGAAGCTTTCAACTGAAGCACATCCTTGTCCTTACAAGTTACAATGGCTAAGAAAAAGAAATGAAGTTAAGGTAACAAAGCGTTGTTGTATTTAATTCTCTATTGAAAATAAGTATCAAGATGAAGTCTAGTGTAATGTCATTCCAATGGACGTATGCCACCTGTTGTTAGGACGCTCATGGTAATATGATCGTCGAGCTCACCATGATAGATACAAAAATATTTATTGCTTCTTCAAAGATGAAGCAAAAATTATGTTGACTCCACTAAAGCCAAAAGATCACCCAAAGAGACAAGAAAAAGATAAAGCACTCGTCACTGTGTTTAACCTCAACAAAGCTTATCGTAAGTCAAGCCACTTATACCTTTTATTAGTCTATAAGGAGAATGAAGTATCTTCATCCTTATCCAAGGATGGTCAAACAGAAGTGGTCAATAAAAGTTTGGAAAACTTATTGAGAAGTTTTGTGGGCAAACATATTCGCCAATGGGATCTTGTATTAGCACAAGTAGAATTCTCTTACAGCAATTCTATGAGCTAAACCGCTGAAAGATGTCCATTCGAAGTAGTGTATGGAAAATGCCTTCTTAGTCCCTTGGACCTTCCTCCATTACCAATTACTCATGAATTAGCACTAATGCTTATGAACATGCTAAGCATATCAAAAAGCTCTATGGAGAAGTCCGAAAGAAGATTATTCATCAAATTGCCAAATACCAAATGCAAGACAACAAGCACAAAAAGCCAACTAGTTTTAAAGAAGGAGACTTAATGTGGATTCACTTAAAAAAAGATCATTTTCCTAAGTCTCATGCAAAATTATCTCCTCAAGCTGATGGATCATTTCGAATCTTGGAACGTATTAATGAGAATTCTTGTAAAATTCATCTTTTTGGAGGATATAAAGTTTCTTCTTCCTTCAATATAGCTGATCTTTCTCTTTATTATGAGAAATACGAAAAAGACATGGATCATAAAGGCGATTTGTCTCCAATCTGAGGAGAATGATATAGGCTTATATTATTATATTATTATTATTTAGGTCCCACATAAAAATTATAAGATAAAATAATAATTTTAGTTTATTTGTAGTCCCACATGGGAAAATAAGAAAGCTTTCTTTTTTAGAAATAATTATATAAAGCCTTAGTGGGTTATGTGTTAGGTATCAAGTTGAGAATGAATAAAGAATATTTTCTTAAATAAAAAGTACTGATTCCCTCTAGATTCTTTTCAAACAAGCAATGGTTCGAACAACCAAGGTGCGAGTTTGGTCATTTTACACTTTAATGGGGTAAAAAATATTTTCTTGAATAAGCAGTACTTATTCCTTCCAGATTCTTTTTCAAAAGAGCAATGGTTCGATCAACTGAGGTGGGAGTTTGGCCATTTTGCACCTTAATGGGGTTTCTAACCTCGTCAAAAATGATGTCCTCGCAACGTCTCAACGTCAAATACGAACACAATTAAATAAAAGTAGAAAGATTCTATTTAGTCTAAAACCTCGAATTAAACAGGACATTTCCAAAATAAAACGAATAGAATAGTGACATCATAAATATTGTGAAAGTTATTACATATTCAACTTGTAAGAATGATTTTAATCCGAATTATTCAGTCGATTTTACTGTCATGGAAATTGACTTCCCAATTTGATGACAGAATGCTGGTGAATGAAAGGCTAATGAACCTTGCAAAATCAGGCAGGAAAGCATGAGTTAAAATAAATAGCGCCAAATTAATTATCTTGTTACATGTCCCAGGCAGACAATCAACCTTAACTTTTTCGACAACCATTTGCCATCATTTTAATTAGGTAGAATGAAGTTCTTAAGTCTTTCATAAAGCTCCAGAAGAAATAGCTTCAATAAATTTAAAAAAGAAAAAAAGAAAAAAGGAAGAGAGACAGAGGCTTGTGATTGAGTCATGTAAAGTTATAAAAATTCCATTACAGGTTGTCTATGCAAAAAGCTTTAGAGTTTTTTTCAAGTATATATAATGACGGCAAAGTGCCAAAATGAAAATGCTGTGTATAAGAAGGTTTTACAAAATGGCCAAATTTGGCATCATATTGTAGTGGTTTTGCCCTTTGTGGGAAGGTTCATGCATGGGAAAGGGGCTGGGGTATAGCCACTGTCCAATCCTTTCGAAGATCGTTGGCTTACTTTGTTGCTAAGAACTTTTTCTATCGAATGCAAAACTGATTTTGAAGCCTTACCGGTTCTCAAATGACAGCAAAAATAAGAGTTGTGGTGTCCACCTCTTTTTTTATTATTATTATTATTTCTTTGGTGTTGTTTTGTCATTTTCACACCTCAAGGACTGCCATGCAACTCAACTAAAAAAGATGAGCAATCTTTGTTTGAGAGTGTTTGGAAAGTTACAAGTAACTATCAATCACTTTGTCATATAGATATACACTCAGTACTGAAAGAAACATTTACAGTACAAATACCACTAAAGAAAAGCATGTCCAATTAATTCTGAATTTCTATCAAAGTCAATTTCTTTTCTTTTTTGTTTTTGTTTCTTTTTGCGAGTCTCTTCATCTGTATTGACTACATGTCTTGGCCACTAGTGCTTGAAATACAAGCTACACCATCTTTTTCATGTCTAGAATCTTTAAATCTTTTTATCTCATGTTTGTAAAGTCATTTTATCCAGGTTACTTAATCTGATAAATGGTCTTCAATTTGAGTTTAAGCATTGTCAAGTACTTAATCTTAGCCAAAAAAAAATCCAAAGATAGACACAGGGTCCTTATTGTTGAAGTTTTCCATTTGTAAAAGACTCATAGTGGTACAGAGCTATTGTAAAATACTTCAGCAGAACCTGTTATTTTCCAATTTCTAGGATATAAAGTAGACCACAAAAACAATTCTGAATAGAGAGTTCCATGTACTTAACAGAGGAAAACGGCAGTAAAGTTGCACAATGACTCAAAAGGAAAAAAGCTTTTTTACAACCCCAATCATGTAGATGAAAAAACTATAATCTAAGTTGCTTATATCCATATTGTGTTGGTGCATCAATGCATTAGAAACCATAAACTGATCTGTCCCTCCAATCTCAGTCACTTCAGCACAACCAATGCATGTGATTTATGAAAACCGTGTAGAGGATTTTTTTTTAAGGTTAAAGTAAAGATGTCACATTGTTTTCAGTAATTTTGGATAGAAGTGGGGGCATTTCATTTCAAGATCCCACTCTTGGTGATAAGAGGGAGGCTCAAAAGGAAATTGGAAACTGACTTTGCTATCTATAACTGGACGAGATAGAACAGTAGTAGAATACTAGCCTCATCATGTCAAGCAATGCTATCACTATTATTCTCTTGTTTCTCAACATCTCTTTGCTTCCAGCCATCTCTGCCTTGAACCAAGAAGGCCTCTCTTTGCTTTCATGGCTTTCAACATTCAATTCTTCTTCATCTGCTGCTTTCTTCTCTTCATGGAATCCGTCCCACCAGAATCCATGCAGATGGGATTACATAAAATGTAGTGATGGATTTGTTAGTGAAATCGCAATAACCTCCATCAATCTCAGTAACAGTTTTCCCACCCAGATCCTTTATTTTCAGCATCTTACTACTCTGGTCCTTTCACATGGAAATCTCACTGGAGAAATTCCACCTTCGATAGGAAACTTGTCATCACTGGTCACCCTGAACCTTAGTTTTAATGCTTTCACAGGAAATATCCCAGCTGAGATTGGAAAGTTAGCTGACTTGCAGTCATTGTCTCTGAATACAAACTTTTTACATGGTGGGATTCCAAGGGAAATTGGAAACTGTTCAAAGCTTCAGCAGCTTGAACTGTTTGATAACCATCTATCTGGAAAGATTCCTACAGAAATAGGAAAATTGGTGGCTCTGCAGATTTTCCGGGCAGGTGGGAACTCAGGTATCCAGGGTGAAATCCCAATGCAGATATCAAATTGCAAACAACTTTCTTTTCTTGGTCTAGCAGATACTGCTATTTCAGGGCAACTTCCAAGTAATATAGGGGAACTGAAGAATCTCAAAACTCTTTCAATCTATACAAGCAATCTTAATGGTCACATCCCACCAGAAATTGGTAATTCTTCAGCTTTAGAGGACTTGTTTCTTTATGGAAACCAACTTTCTGGTCAGATTCCCGAAGAACTGGGTTTATTGAAAAATCTCAAGAGGGTGTTACTGTGGCAGAACCAGCTAAGCGGGAGAATTCCAGAATCTCTGGGCAACTGTTCGGGTATGGCTGTCATTGATTTCTCATTGAATTATCTAAGTGGTAAAGTTCCTTTGTCTCTTGCCAATTTAGTTGCATTGGAGGAGCTTCTTTTGTCTGGGAACAACATTTCTGGTAAGATACCTCCTTTTGCTGGCAACTTTTCGAGCCTAAAGCAACTGGAATTAGATAACAACAGATTTTCCGGCGAGATTCCACCAGCCATTGGACAACTAAAGGAGCTTTCTCAGTTCTTTGCCTGGCAGAATCAGCTTCATGGAAGCATACCAACTGAGCTAGCCAACTGTGAGAAACTTCAACATTTGGATCTTTCCCACAATTTCCTTACTGGTTCTGTTCCGAGTTCTCTGTTCAATTTGAAGAACTTGACCCAATTGTTGTTGATATCAAACAGACTTTCAGATGAAATTCCACAAAATATTGGTAATTGCACCAGCTTGACCCGTTTAAGGCTGGGATCAAACAGCTTTAGCGGTCATATTCCATCAGGAATTGGGCTTTTACACAGTTTGAGCTTTCTTGAATTGTCAGAAAATCAATTTACTGGAGAAATTCCTCCTGACATTGGCAACTGCACTCGTTTAGAAATGGTAGATTTGCGCG
Organism: Theobroma cacao; assembly: GCF_000208745.1. Taxonomy (NCBI): domain Eukaryota; kingdom Viridiplantae; phylum Streptophyta; class Magnoliopsida; order Malvales; family Malvaceae; genus Theobroma; species Theobroma cacao. Next base: position 9,864,227 of record NC_030857.1, on the reverse strand, counting down.
GAAATAAGCTCCAAGGTACAATTCCAGCGTCTTTTGAATTTCTTGCTGGTCTTAACGTCCTCGACCTTTCAATGAACAATATAGGAGGCACCATTCCTCAGAATTTGGGGAAGCTCACATCCTTAAACAAAATGGTAATCAGTGGAAACTACATAACAGGTTTTATCCCAAAGTCACTAGGAAATTGTAAGGATTTGCAGTTGTTGGACATTAGCAGAAATAAAATTGCTGGTTCTATCCCAGAAGAGATTGGTCGATTGCAAGGACTGGATATACTCTTCAACTTGAGTTGGAATGCTTTAACAGGACCTATTCCAGAAAGCTTTTCAAATCTCTCAAAACTGGCCAACTTAGACCTCTCTCACAACATGCTAACTGGGAGCCTGAGGGTACTAGGTGGTCTTGACAATCTTGTTTCTTTGGATGTCTCATACAATAATTTTTCAGGTATCCTTCCAGATACTAAGTTATTCCATGATCTCCCCTCCGCCGCATTTTCTGGCAATCAAGAACTCTGCATTAACAGAAGCGAGTGCCACTTGAGTGGAAATCCCCATGGCAAAAAATCAACCAGAAATCTCATCATGCGCACTCTTTTCAGTGTAGCTGTAACTATTGTAGTAGTCATTGTTGCTGTGTTTTTGTTTATCAGAGTTCATGGAGCCAAAAATGAAGATGATTTTTTGGACTGGCATTTTACCCCATTCCAAAAGCTTAACTTCTCGGTGAATGATATTTTGACGAGTCTGTCTGATTCAAACATCGTTGGAAAGGGTTGTTCGGGCATGGTTTATCGTGTTGAGACACCCACGAAGCAGGTTGTTGCAGTGAAGAAGCTATGGCCAATAAAAAAGGGTGAGTTTCCCGAGAGGGATTTGTTTTCTGCAGAAGTTCAGACTCTTGGGTCAATAAGGCATAAAAATATAGTGAGGCTACTGGGATGCTGTGATAATGGAAAAACTAGATTACTCTTGTTTGATTACATCAGTAATGGAAGTTTGGCTGGATTACTGCATGAGAACAGGGTATTCTTGGACTGGGATGCAAGATATAAGATCATACTGGGAGCTGCTCAAGGTTTAGCTTATCTTCATCATGATTGTATTCCACCAATAGTTCATCGTGATATCAAAGCCAATAACATCTTGGTGGGACCACAGTTTGAACCTTTCTTGGCGGACTTTGGTCTGGCAAAGCTAGTTGATGCTTCAGAAAGTCCGAGAGCTGCCAACATAGTTGCAGGTTCTTACGGGTACATCGCTCCTGGTGAGTACAATCAGGTTATTCAACAACCCATTATGCGACAAATCTCCCATGATTTCTTCCTATAAACCTACATTTTGTTTTCAAATTTCTTTGCAACCGATATCAGAAAGAATAAGTGACTTATTTTTCAGAAGATATATATATTTCTTTATGAGATATCTATCACATGGATTAGTTTATAGCATGAAACAGAAGTCATGTCTTTCTATCATTTTACTACTAACATGTTCCTAGCTTCGTAATCTTCCAGATTTTGAAATCTTCTGGGACATGTTCCTATTTCCATCCTGTATTCCTGTAGATAGCTAATCCTGACATTATGACAATTTGCAGAGTATGGATACAGCATGAGGATCACAGAGAAGAGTGATGTGTACAGCTTTGGCGTGGTGCTCCTAGAGGTTTTAACAGGAAAGGAACCGACCGATAACCAGATTCCAGATGGTGTCCACATTATTACTTGGATTAACACGGAAATTCGAGAAAGGAAAAAAGACTTCACAACCATTCTTGACCAGCTGCTCCTCATAAGATCAAGTACACAAATCCAAGAGATGCTTCAAGTGCTCGGGGTGGCTCTCCTATGTGTCAATCCATGTCCCGAGGAACGTCCCACTATGAAAGATGTAACAGCAATGTTGAAAGAGATCAGGCACGAGAATGAGGATTATGAGAAACCAAATCTCCTCGGAAAAGGAATAGCAAACAACCCGGAGGCTGCAGTTCATTGCTCTAGTTTCTCTAGATCATCTGAGCCTCTGATTAGTTCACCTTCTTAGTTGCCAGTCTCCAATCTTTGTGCATTAGTTCATTGGTATTTTTTGTAACCGTCATTTGTATAGGTCTCATAATATGTAGCACAACTAGGGCTCTCTATCTACTTTACCGTTAACTCAACGGCTGCTTCATTAATTTGAATGCATTTCTCAGTATTCTCATATATATTCTCTCGAAAAGCAAAGAGGAGAAGGTGAGTTTATCTTTGCTGCATAAAAAATGCACGTCAGTTGCTCACGACAATCAAAGAAACGGACAACCTGATGCATCGACCAAAGACGATGATCTTGAGGAAAAGGCATGAGCTTTGACAGGATAGAAGAGACGACAAGCTTTTCACTCACTTGTAATATACCCCTTTCCTCTCCTGCTTTCTCTTTAGGGGGGGAGTACCTAGCTTTACATGAACCCAGATGGAATCCTTCGTTTCCTGCGAAACATGTGGGGCGGTTGTCCTCATAGACTAAGCCCCAAGAAGATACAAAACATGGAACAGGAATAATGGCACTTTATAATCGGACCAACTATTTTTCATCTGTTTCCCCAAAGTAGGAACATTTACAACTGCTAAGATATGCAGGTGACCCAGCATAAAGAAGATCCAAATGCCATCAAGCTGGGTACCTATATTCCAAATGACAGGATAATATATTTATACCGAAGCTTAAAATCTTTCAATATTATCACTGTCATCTACTGTATATTTTCGAGACCAAAATGTCATCAACCGTCACCTCAACAATCAAATGGCATAGATCACGGAAAGTAAACAATAATTAAAAGTGCTACAGTACAAAAAAATCAAGCAACATGACTGCTCATCAGATAGAGTTTTCAAGTAGGGGACCAATAGGGGAAGGCTTTAGCTTTCAAGCCCATTGGGTTGTCCTTGGGGAGCTGGCCATTGAAAAGCTAAGGGTAGTGACACAATCTTGGTTGGCATGAGCCAGATAGAACATGAAATTATGGAGCTGCAAAAGGACCACCATCTCTCACAAGCTTACCCAACATCTGTTTCAGTGAAGATACAGAGACCTTAAAGCCCCAAGTTCTTGAAAGGGTGCATTGCTCCTAGTCATGTGACTTCAAGCTATCTTAGGCCCACAGATGGCTTATGCTACCATATCAATCTCTAGTGGCTAAGAACGCAAGCAACCAATGACAAAAGTCTTACGTTTTATGGAACTTTTTCTTACAAGCAATCTGAACCTTATTAACCGAAATATTAAAATACTATTATTTGCAGACAGCCCATCTAGGTTCAGCCATACATTACTTTATCTTCTTATTTTCAAGCAAGAAATAACAAATTTGAGCATTTTGCTCATCTTTTTTTCTTTCAATTGGCCAATTATTGTTTATACAGGATTTCTTTGGATTTAAATCAAATGACAACAAGCAAGCGAACAGATTTCCTTTTTCTATTTTACGTAGAAGCCAAGTGTGAAAAGTTCAACTGTCTCAGGAAATCTGAGGTTCAAATTTTTTATGATCCTGGAGTTTAACGTATTCCAGCTCATCCCAGAAACATGATATAAACAAGCAAGCAAATCATAGAACTGACCCATGAACAAGAAGGAATCAACTTAATTAGAAGGGGATAACTGCCTTTTTGGTTCGAGTTTCATCTAAGAGTGTGGTAGGGCCCCATTAATCATTCAACAAACATTACAAGACACTTAGGATGTACTCTAATAAACAAGACATAATCAATCTGAAACATATCGATTATGACAGATTAACAGTGGTAATATATATGGTAGCCAGAGCACACTTCCATTTTGTAAAATAAGCAACTTCACAATGTACCAAAAAGAATATGCAACTTAACTCTAGTTGAAAACTACACCAACAACCAAATTAGTCATTCGAAATTTGTGGCATTTCTAATGCAAATGCTTAGCAGTCGCTGTAAGAAGATGCATAAATATGTCCAGAGACATTAACTGTAGGCTTAGGTTTTAGTATGGTAGAGACTTGTAAAAAAATAAACTGCCCATGCCTGAGCTACCATATGTCAACATGCTTACATTCTTGCCTGTGTTTATACGTTTATCTTGCAGTATTTGCATGGTAGGGAAGTTGTAACAGTGAAGATATAACATTTAATTTGGCACCATGGTAGGATGAATGAGGATGTGAAGGGAAGATTTCATAGTTGTCAGTAGCAAAGCACCATACTATAATGACTAATTGTCAAACCCATCTCACTGCACCAGTCAATTTTTGCACCAAAAGAAAAAAAACTACGATTACCTACCATATTTGCATATCTTATCTGCTGTTCCAAAGAGCTTTTTGCAAAGAAAATGATTAAATTGTCAGACTGTTGGTTAATCTTACTCTTGCACTTCTTTCAATGTCTCCCAGAAGTATGAATGCAAAACTAGAGATTGCTGTCTGATAAATCCACGATTCTTAAGGGATAAGAGTAGCCAAGAATTTAACTGCAAGTGATATTGCATGCCAACAATGATAAGCCTGACACCAGTAACCAGTAAACTTTGTAACAGCTTTTAATCCATATGTAGAGCAATTCCTATATACAAAATTACAAGTCAGATTACAATTACATGTTGAATCTTTTCATATCCACTGTGCTTTCAGGATTCCAAAGAAAGGAACCTGTTGGTTCATGGAACTTTATGACAAGAAAAATAAGTTGCACTCCAGTATTATCTATTTGCACTAAAAGGAAATGCCACTTCTCTTAGCAAATGTACACTCACAGATTATGTTCTTTAGATAACTGAATAAAATTGTTGCACGCTACGAGCTTTTTAATGGGTGCCACTTTATGCTGCATCCAACACTATTAGCAAATGGGAAATAATGACTTTTAGTGTGTAACACGTCAAGTCAAACTGTTAAAAGATAAAATTAAAAAAAAATGGAAGTACTAAAGGAAGAGCGCACCTTGGTTTCTGAAATGATGGTACTGGTTGGCCACTAAGAACACGATCTATAGCAAGGCTTAAGTCCCTAGAAATCATTAAACAAGCAGATTGATTAGTAATGCAACAGGAGGAGAGGGGAGTTAAATTGTTAATTACATATTTAAGCTTAAAATTACAAAAGCCAACCTTCCAGTAACAGGAACATTATTACTTGGCCGTGAATCATCAAATTGCCCATGATATACCAGCTCAAATGGCCTCCTGCCAGCCTGTTAAAAAGGAAGAAGTTAGCAAGTTATTGTTATTATTATTCTCAAAATACTTTTACATGACTCCAAGTCTTAATCCCACCGCACAGAGTCTTCTAAGTAGATCATGTTCTGATTAATCACAAATTTTCTAACATTCAAATCTTCATGGCATGGCAGACTGCCTACTTATCATAGCCAACCTGCTTAGCGCTGGTTGCCTGTAAAGGTAATCAAGAGCAAAACCAACAATTTGTGCATTTTTGTGAGAAGATAAAATGAGTTACACAGATTGTGGTCACCTTTTTAAATAGAAAAAATTCTGGTGTACAAACTGCTCCAAAATCTCTTGCAACATCTTGAGTCTGCAGTTAAACATATTTAACTTAATCGATACGAAACTTTTAAGGAGAAAATCAATTATGAAGCAAACTAATGTTATTCAGATGCTTGAGTAATCAAAAGACAGATAAGTACACCTCAGAGAAATGTGCCAGATTTAAAGCTCGAATAAGAAAGAAAAAGATATTAAGATATTTAATATCTCCTTAATCATGTTAACATGCCAGATAATTGTGGAAACAGAAAAGAGATTTTAAAGTATTCTTTTGTAGTACGCTTTCTGTCTTATTTTCTTAGTCATATTCTTGCAGTCCTAAAGTTTTCATATTCCTTGTGGTCTCAATTGACATGTTTTATTTTAGGATAAAATACCCCCACACCCTTAAGTTTTAATCGAAATTCCAGGCAGGTCCATTAGTTTTTGAAATGGATAAGGGAGCACCAATCGATGCTCTCCTATTTTTTTTTAAATTAATAATAATAATTTTTAAAATTAATAGAGAGTAAAATTGTCATTTCAATATTACCACGCCATCAAACTAATGGAAACACTAATGGTTGACTAACGGCTAGACCTATTTGTCTGGCAAAAGATATCTTTTTGGGGCAGAATACCCATTTTGAAGACTAATGGACCCATTTGGAATTTCAATTAAAACTTAAGAGATGGGGGTATTTTACCCTTTATTTTGTTGTAAAGGGATGCCAAAGTTTCTCTCATTTAACCAATTTTATATCTGATTCACTATTGTTGCAATGAAATAACTGTAATATTTTTTAAGCTACATCAGTTAAAACAAGACCATTTGTGTTACTACTTCCAGTACAGCTACAGTTATCTGTACGCTAAAACTAATCAAGGTTTGTATTTTACAATTTTCAGACCTAATTAGTGTCTACTTATAATATTTGAAGTTGCTTTTTAAGTTTGTATAGTCTTAGAATCCTGCAGTCTGAACAGTGCTTAAACCTACTGAAAATCCTAGGGAAGATCAAAATTTTAACTACACCAGTACCAATTTAGGCAGGACATTTTGTGATTGCATGTCTATACATGGCATGAACAATAAACTACAAAAAATGTGCTTGAGATTATACAAGAAAACAAAAAATGGCAATGAAATAACAGGCAAATTCAGCAATCTTAAATCTATAATAACGTTGAAATTTAAACAAACTGCGAATTTTATAACAATGGAAGAAGCATAGTTTTCGAGGTAAAGATAAGAGGCATATTCTAATAATGTTTCATTTTTTTATACAAAACAATTACAGAGAGAACAAAGGGTAGCAATGGCATACCTCATCATATAGGTAAGGGAAAGGATAATTATATAGTTTCGCCTCTTCTGCCATAAATTGTGGCCCATCCTGTGAACAACAGTTCATTCAGAGAAACCATACGACAGCCTCAAAGCAGCTTTATTCTCAAATTAGGGGATAAGTGGAACCTGAGGGTGAGTGGCTACAGAATTCGAAGATATTGCAACAACTGCAAGCCCTTTCTGTAACAGAGTGCAATATATATTGTAATTTTAATCTTGTACTGTCATTTATCTTTTCAAAGTTCCTTTTGCTAACAGGAAATGAAGCAGGATGCAAAGCCCAGCAAGAGGAAGAAGACTTAGCTACCTTCATATAGAAATTTGAAAGCTTCACAATATCCTTCTTAAGGTGCTTAACAAATGGGCAGTGGTTGCATACAAACATAACCTGCAAAACAACATGGTTACAATAAATCTTATGATAAATACATGTCAATATAAAGAAAACAAATGCGGTTAATCCTCAAGAATCAAGAAGCTCATTGTGGCATCTTATTGTTATAATTATTAATTATTTTGAAAATGATAGTGTAATACTTATTATTATTTATGTTCTAAAAAATATTTCATTCTGTTAAGTGGTTCAAACTTTCCTGAACCTATCTGTAAGTGGCACCATAAACCAAGTCCATTTGCTATGTTGGTTCAAACTCACAATCAATATATATATGTGTAATCATAATCATTCAACTCTAGATAACTCAACAAAACTATGATGTTTACTGTCAGATTTTCAGAATATCCCATTAGTTTAGCTAGTATAACTGCTCGTGCTTCTTTACATCAAATATGAAGGATGCACTTCACACAGGGGTATATACAAGCCAAGTTAAAAAATATATGATACTAGTAAATTTTGGTTTGTTCAAGTTTTAACTGGGACAAATATTTGCCTACAACCTTTCCTACTTGTATGAAATTGGCATTGTCCATGGGAAAAGTGTAGCCCTCTTTCATTTACTACGTCTGCCTCATTAAGAGATACTAGATTCAACAAACATGAGAATATATGGTTATACTTCCATGTAAAAGGGTGCTAAATATAGTGAAAGGTGTAGAATAGATGGTTGTACATTAAGACACGTGAAAAAAAAAAAACAGAGTTGAGCAGGGATGTTGAAGGACTACTCTGGACAATCCACTACGTGATGTTTATTTATAAATGCACTGTTTACAAGCCCCATGACATTTACACTTTTGCCTTGTGTCAAAATCAGCAATTAAGGTTCCACCTTGGAATATGCCCTTGCCACATAGTTCACAGATTCAATTAAGTGGACCAAAAGAACTCCAGCTATTCCTAAGCAGCAGATACAGGCAGACATTCAAATCGATTTAAAAAAAAACCTCCAAAAATACCTTTTTATCCTTCTGGATTGTTACAAAAAGCCAATGTAGTAATTTTCCTATGCAAATTAACAAACCTAAATCCAACCATAGCATCATTGTCAAACTGCCATCCATGAGTCAGCACCTGAAACTGAAAGAACAGGTGCTTGTTGCAATGACTATTTGGAGCTTCTTTTTTTTTTTTCTCAATCACCATAAAATATATTAAGTGAAAGAAATAGCAAGTACAATAAAGCCTGGGTTTTAACAAAAAAGAGACCCCAGGCAGCGAGATATAACCTTCTTGCAAAGGTAACTATTTGGAGATTTTACATTCTGGAAATTTAACATTCTTGAATAATTGGCTGAGTCACAATTATTTTGAACACCAAATCAAAATGCCAACACCAATGATGTTGATGCAACGATATCATAACCATGATATTGGTCATTTGTTCAACGATAATTCCTGTCACAATCAGTTTCCTTTTAAAACCAGTGATGCCACTAGGTCTTAAACTAATACTAATAAATCCTTGCATTTTCCAATTGGAACAAATCATCTCTTTTAGAAAAATAAGCAATGCCCCTTTCTAGTTTGAACCCTTATTTTGTCTTTGCTTTCCCTTGTCAAAAACCTCAGTTCTAATTATGCACTTACTCTCATCTTGTGACAAGCATAGTGATATGGCACTGACACAATCCTTCTTCAAATAAAGCATAACACATCATAAACTGAGCCATTGCTGTATAAATAAAGAACGATGAGACAAATAATATACATTCCACCTGACAGTCACCCCATTTTCAATCATGTCAACTCTTACCTCAGTTTAACAATACCCCAATTTATGAATTAATCAAATCCAATGCACCTTTCTCCTAATGATTCACCTTAAATTTTTCTAAAACTCAATACTTTCACTATCTTATAAGAAAACAAACAGGAATTTCATATCTTATGCTATTGAAAAATGGTAACATTGAATATCCCAAAACTTAGAATGCCTTACTTTTACAAATTTCATAAAAGAAACATACTTCAACTACCTTTAATGGAAGCTCAATAGATTCCAAATAATCCAGAAAAAGGGCGTAATTAGAGAATAAAACACGGATTCTTTTTGCACCCGTCCATCAAAAGAAAGAAACGAAAAGACCAAAACATAAATAAATAAAAAAAAGAAAACATTGCAAGAAAAATATGAGTTATTACCAATAAAGCAGGATATGATTCAAAATCTTCCAAAGTCCAAATCTTCCCAGTTAGAGGCTCTGGCAACTGCCCTCCAAAGGAATTAAAATAATAGTAATAAAATACAGGCAAAAAGATTAATGTTTTCAACGTGCAAAATGTTTATGTTTCGATAAAAAAAAAAAGAAACCTGGAAATTGGGAGCCCTGAAACCAAGGGAAACGCCTTCGGACTCAGCTCTTGCAGCTCGTATAACAAACAGCTTTTTTCTGTCGGGTTCATTGTTCCTTATCCGCACCGGCCACAAACCCAACTTCGAAGATGACAACGCCGTTACAAATGATGAAGCCTGGATAGATGCTAAACTGCGCGAGACAGACAGTAAACGTACGCCTGTTGTGGTTGCTGATACAGCTCGACCAACAGCAACCGCCATTGCTTTTTTTTTTTTTTTTGTTATAGAAATCTGCTCTAACGGCAAGGAAGCTAAACTGACACTGAAAAGAATATAAAAGTTAAAGCTGTCATCTTGGGTACATGACAAGGGTAATCTTGTCTTTGTGCCAAAATGAAAACATGGGTTAATCCAGCTAGGTTGGGCAGGCGAGAATTAGCCCAATGTATAATTTTTGGGTAATCTTGTCTGTGTGCGACATGAAACCCATTATATACGGGCTCGTAAAGCCCTGACAGAAAGTCCCTTAAGACCGTCTTGGAGGTTGTGCTACTCATAATTACCTTGGTTTTTTTCTCAAGCAAAAAAAAATTATTTTTTTAGCAAAAGTAAATATTACCATTTTAATTCCCCTTCCATAAGATAAGATGTATTAAAAATAAATAATCTTATTTCATGCCCAAATCAAGTGATGTTACAAGTTTGGTTCTAGATACAAACCATACCCAATATAAACTCTAAACATCTTCAACAAGTAATTCCTTCAAAATTTAAATCTTGTCCCCGTCAACTTTTATTTGTTGTAATTAGCACCAGAGTTTTGTGATAATGTCATCTTAACAAATTGTTTTATTTCAATTTTTTTTAAGTTGAGATTTTTTAAATAGTTTTTACCAACAAGGAATGATTACAAACACAAGTTGCAAATATAATCTTGGATGCTCCCTTAGAATATGTGAAAAGTTTTTGCTTAAAATAACATAAGTAGCATTGATTCTTAAATTAATTTTCCTATACGAATCTAATAGCATAATTTGTAGGAATATATAAATGGAGACATTAATATGGTTGCTTGATTTATAAATGATAACTCGATGAGTAAGATTAGAATATCGTGCACTTTTTTATTATGTTCTTAAATCTCACATTTAAAAAAAAAATTGTTGAAGGGACATATATATAGTAATGGATTCATGACATGATAATTTAAATTTTTGGGTTTAAATGAGATTCTAAGTCACATATTTAAAGTTTTGCTTGGTTAGAGTGAGAACCACAATGAAGAAAATGTGAATATATATATATATATATAGATAGATAGAGTGATAGATTTATGAGCGGACAGTTGCTTAGTGGATTCCTCGAGGCGTTCAAGCACACAACACCTTTCTTTTAACGGTGAAGTAGCAATATATGATTTGTCATGTATCGAAAATACTTCTCATAAACTATGAGCAACTATTGGCTGATCATACACGGAAGAAATACTACAAGTGAATACAAAAAGCAAACAAATGTTGTCAGCATGTTAACACCTTAATTAATCAACCTAACACCACTTGAATGGTTATTAAGATTCTTAAAAGAAAAGAACTCACACTAATTATTTTACATCATCAAGTGGCTTATTTTATCTTCTAATTAATACAGGCGCAGCCTGTATTGTACTCTCTCTCTCTCCCTCTCTCTCCCTATGTATATATATATATATATATATTGTTATCTAAACTATTGTGGGGGTTATTGCCCTCAAAGAATCTTATCGCATTCACACTTTGAGCTTTGTGATACACATCTTCAGAAACCATATATGTAATTATTTTTATTTTAACTCCTATATGTTTATATCTTAATCCAAGTTCTTGGAATAGCTGTCATATATGTATGATGCAAATTAATTTGGACTTTTTTTCTTTGCCACAAAAAGAATTTGGATCCTCACTGAAAATTTTCTTTTTTTTTTTTGTGGGTTGATGTTTAAGGTTTTGGGGGTGGGGGAGGATTTAAGGTGCTCCAATTGAAGAAGGGTGTCATTTTCTAACTGTTTTCTTTTGATTATTGTTAATTTATTTGATCTCAAAAGGTATCCATTGCATTTTCACACCTGCCATATGTCAAGCATTCTCATCTACTTTTTGTGATTAAATTATAAATCAGTTTTCAACCCAGGTTTTAGGAAGATAAACATTCCACTTGATAGCTAATGTACCAGCTAGCTACAAAAGTTCTTGATTGATGACAGTTTACTATTAATTAATATCTGCAGACTTGTTCCCTGTTAATCTTACACAAAAAAAAAAAAAATCACTTTAGAAATAGAGTTTATATTTGATAATATATAATTTTTGTTATAAAGTTTTACTTTATTCTAAAAATATTTTTATTTCTCTCCAAACACCCTCTCACCCGATCTCCAAATTATCTTTGATTTCTTTACTTTCATACAATGTGAAAGTTGATTGGCCTGGCTGCGAAGCAACCTCAGCTCATGAACCATGAGGTGTCTGTACAGCAGATAAATGGTTCAACCTTTGCCCTGATTTTGTTCGGCAATCAAGATTCTACTTCTCCATTGTTGTATTTCTTCATTCTTTCTCGATTTTTTGGGTTGGCTGGTTCTGCTTCTCCAACTTTGAACTTCAAGCCTACGTAAAATCCAAGAAAGAATTTCGGAAATCTACCATGATTATGTGAAGAATGAATATTTTCAATTCATTCATGATTACTAGCCTAATTCTCACTTCAACTATGGATGTATCTTAATTATAAACTATGTTTGATCCATTCAAAGTTGGCAAAGCAAGTCTTGCCATTTTAATCCTAAAAATTGATTTTTCATCTTTTGTGAGTACTTCATTAAATAAAAAGTCTTGACAGATTGATTGAAATGAAATTAAAAAAGAAATAAAATTATATTTATTTTTTATATAATTAAATTTTTAAAAAATTATAATGTTTATATTAAATTCGTAACTAGCTTAATTTACTTCTATAAAAAAATAACATTTGATATGACGATATAAATCCTTAAACATATCGAACACAAAGTCTCCTCATTTTTCCTAAAAGAAAAGGACACAAGCCCTTCTTGGCTATAATGAGACTGCCTAAACCTCTTCTCAGCCTAGGCAGGTAAAGTCTACTGATTATGACCTAAGGCCAAATGCAAAATGGTGAGTAATTTTGATAGTATAATAATTAGTAGAATGCAAAAAATATTTGATAACGACCTGATGAAGTGAAACACCTTGGTTTTCCTACTAGTTAATTACTATGGTAATTTCGTAAGCATTACTTCTAGAAGAATGAGCATATTATGGATTCTGCCTATGTTTTATTTTTTTTTTCTCTTTTTTTTTTGGAATTTTCTACATTTTAATAAATGCAACATGGAGCTTTTCAAGTTTTAACTATTCCTCCTATTTTTCACTTTTCTTATTTTCCTTATTCAACATCATATAACAACTCAAAAAAAAAAAAAAAAAGAAAAAAATAACAAAATTTGCAGCCATGACCACCTATCTGGTCACTGCACCAGATCCGACGGTCGTTCTTTTTCTCTCACTTCTTTCTGCCTCAGTCTTCAATGGGTCAATTCAAAGCTGCCAAAAAGATGGATGAATCTTCATGAACAAAAATGTTTTTTTATCGATGATTAAATTAATATTAATAATATTGTAAAATATAAAAACTAAATTTGTAGAAATTATAATAAAAGATCAAATACAATATTTTCGTATAATATAAAAATTAAATTCAAAATTTGGCAGACATTTTCAATGTATCTATATATGAAGACTACACCTGTAATAGTTTGATTATCGTGTGAATGAAGGTGCCACTAAATTCAATACAATTGATGAGTTTTTATTTTTATTTTTTAAAGGCTGAGTTCAGAACTTGAATCAAATTTCAAACCTTACCAAATAGTGAAGGATTGAGCAAAAAGTAGGATCAATTAGCTAACAGGAAGATAGGATTTGAAGCTTATAATAAATTATGCAATTAATTTTTATATTTTGGTAACGTAGGTGATTTCGTTTTTTCACAATAATTTGTAAAAATTAAATTTTGATAATTTTTTAAAATAACAATGTCAATCTAATTATTAACAATATTAAAATTTTTTTGTTATTCATATTAACATATTTCTTATTAATGTGACAATGAATATGATGATCTTTTAATGATGATGTGATTTTTTTTATCTATTTCACAATATTTTTTTCACTCTTTTAAATTATGGAGTATTTTTTTTTTATAATTAACAGAAAGATGATTTGAATCCTACTCTTTAGATAGGAGGATAATGCATGGTCATACAATAAAATAAAATAAAATACTTCATCTGGATATAATTAAGAACCAAAACCATTCGGCATTGTTAGGTTACAATATTCTACTCTTAATATCTCAGTTGGTAACAAAATTTGACAAAATTAAAATGCAACACTTCACCAACGATATGACGCTGATAATATTGTTGAATTTAATTTCCACCGCTGATGTTGGACAAAAGATTCCGTGGTGGAATAAAAATGCACTATTATAAGTAATGTTTATCGTAGAATGTTGTTGACTTTTTGGGAATATGTCCTTTGTTGTACTATTACATTTGCAATCCAAGGATGCCACACTCACTTGTTGACTTTCTGCCACTAATGCATATTGGTTCCAATTTTCTTTATGCATAAGAGGCAGAACTTGTTGCATCTGGATTTGGTTCAATAAATGGTTATAGATATATATATATATATTCTTTGATTTAAGAAATTCATCTTTCTTCAATAAGAAGAATAAAAAAAGGTTTGCTTGTTCATAGAACTCAAACTTGACCTATTTTATATACCTTTTATTGATGGAAGTTTTTATTTTTTGACTGATCAATGCCCAGTTTTTGTTCTAGGCGCAGTGAACTGCAAATTATTTTTTGCGATGCAGTTAGAGACTTTACCGTCAATTGTTTTATGTAATTGTCCAAATTTCTCATGTCCAAATCAAGTTATTATACCACGAAAAGTCTTCTTCTAAACAAAAAAAAAAATTGAAATGACAAATTGGTTGTTGAATATATACATTCATTTTTCAAAAAAAAAAAATACAAGATTAAACTCCGCATTCCTCTTGAGCCTTAATTGAATGTATAAAAAGCAAAAAAAAAAAAAAAAGAAAATGTAAAAGACATCTTGTACATTACTATTGAATCATTGATGAAGTCTATCTAAGATGAGATCTCTAGGCATGAATGTGTTTGATCATTATTTTCAGAAAAATTAAGGAATACAGAAGAGGTGGGTGAATTATTCAATAACCTTTATCAGAAAATTTCATCACTTGTAACCTAAGAGAAACAAGGAAAAAAAGAGTAACCTAAGAGAAACAAGAACTTTGATTTCCTTAGAGTTTAGGTAAAGCACTGCTCAATAAGATTTGTTCCCTCACGCACCAGCACTAGAGCCTATTAGAACGTTTTAAATATTTACATAATCAAAATATTGATCTTTTACTATTGAGTGAAATAAGCTTCAAATATTCTTGAAGGATTCCATTTCTACAAGCAGGGTTTTAAATATCAGGTCTGCAAGCTATATATATATATATATTAGCCTATAAGCTTTGATTTGAATGACGTAAGAGAAAATTAATATAAAATGTTCAACCATATCCATTAGTTGAATCATTGCTTACATAAATGTTTAATAATAGTGATTAATTAAATACATAATTAAAAAAATAGAACAGCTTAATTAAAGTTGGAAAACAGGTTCTTTAGTTCCTTTGAGATGCCTAGCCAATAAGCTATATCCATATCGAGTTAGTTGCTTACCCGAGTGAATAAACAATAGGGAAAATAAAAAACACAAATAATTATTTTTAATGAAATAAAGAAGTGAAAAATGAATGAATAAATATGGAGGAAATATCTTTAGATTTATGAATATGATTGCAAATAATTAATTAATAAACTCAATTAAAATAATTATAAACTGGGGCATCTATGAAGAAAAAGTGGCTTGCTTCCCCCCGGCGTGGTCTATGACAGAATAACAACCAACAGAAAGTGTAACTGTCAAGCTGCAGATATATATAATTCCCAGAAAAAAAAAATTGCCTTTCCAAATGTTATTATGAGCTTATTTTCTCATTGAAGAGTCAACCTCTACTATCCCAATGGTACCTTAACACCATTTAATTTTAGATTTTTGGATCAACAACCATCTAAACCAACATTACCATAACAAAAGAATTTAAAAGAAAACAAAGAATTAGCAAGGAGACCTTTAAATATAGGCAACAGTATCCATATTTCCTGCTTGAAGATCCCAAGTCTTGAACTTATTGTGGTGAAAATTTTGTGTTTCTTTATGAATTGCAATTCCTAAGTTCAGATTGTATAAAAGTAAAAAATTCAAGGAATATATTATAACATATATAAATAAATAAGAAACTTAACTTAATATAATTAATTACTCACTTCAAAAAAAAAAAGAAACTAAAAACAAGTCAAGCTATTTATGTCTGTATCATTTTGAGTACCAGGGAGGGGAAAAAGGAAAAAGGAGTTCATGCTATTCTCAATCATCCTATGAATTCCAGGTTGCAGATTATTTTTGGTAGTTACAGCAACTTGCATAACACAAATTATCTATGGGAGGTCCCTAGAAATATAAAGAGTGCTACAACCCTTTTCCAATGGTACCACCCCAACAAAAAGCAAGATATATGGAAATTTCCCTTTTTCACTCTTCTCAAACCTTTTGAAGAAATGTTTGCTTTCCAAGCCCCCCAAACACTAATGCTAGTTCAACTTCTCAAGTTAAGGGCTGAGGGCTTCTCAACCTTATATTCTTCTATCTAAAGAAGACATATGATTGAAAACATCCAACTTTCTGCCCTGCCAGTATCAAAATAATGGATATCAGCAGTCTTTTGTACTCTTTTTTTTAAAAAAAAAAAATTGGATTTTTAATGATTTCCATTTCAAAATGAGAAAATTAATTCTCTAAAACTTTCTTCGCTAGAAAAAATGTCTTAATTCCAATCATATAGTAAATGCTTGAGATTGTGGCACTACCCTAATGCTACATAAATATTCACAATTGGTATTACAAATTATTGGTGAAGTAGCATGGAGTTGGACTCCATAAATTCTCAGCAACATATACTTTATAATAGTGGTGGAGTCCAGATTTCACGTTTGAAGGGACGAAAAGTTAAAGATAATGTTTATAAGTTCAATGTTTGACAAAAATATAAAGCAACTTAGTTGAAAAAAATTCATATGAAAATTATATAAATAAATTCTAAAAATTATTCAAAAAAATCAATGTTAATAATTTATTTAAAATAATTAACTAGCATAATCATAAATAATTTAATAATGATAATAATCTCAATTTCTAGATAAACTTAACAACAAACAAAAATGAACAAATATAATAGCAAAAATTTAAATGGGAAGTAATCTCCTAAAAAATATTAAGGCTATCAATAAACAATTCAATAGGGAAGCAATTCCCTAAAATTAATCACAAAATTTAAATACAATATCAATAAAGAAGCAATTCCAAATAAAAAACTTAATTGTTCATAAGAATCTAAGCAAAAAAAAAAAAAAAACACAAAGAATTTGTAAGAAAGCAATCAAGTAATTTCTAAATAAATAAGTAATAACTAACTTTAGGCGCTTAACCAAATTCGTGTTTTGTTACCTTCAACAAAAAATGGTTTAGACAGTAAATCCTAAATCAAAATCACAAATAAAAATTATTAAATAAAAAAATTTAAAGTTGAAAATATTAAAAATAAAATAAGTAAATAAATCAAATTTATCAAATATGATGATATGAAAATTGAGTTACTGACTAGAGATTTCTTGCACAGAGAATGCTAACATGTAAAAGAGTAAAAAAAAAAAATTTTTTATTTTTACAGTATTTGGTAAAAAGAAAAGAGAACAAAAGGTGATGGTTGTGAAGTTTTAGAAAAGTGAGGTTTGAGATTAATTCTATTGCAATAGGTTTTATTTTAGTCTTATTAAAATTAATTGTCGTGGACATCTCACCAAATAAAAAATTATTATTAAGATAAAATTATAAAATTTTTAAAAAATAAAAATATATTAGAAAAGCTTTAAAAGTTTTATAAAGAAGAAATTATAAAATTTAAAAAATATAAAGCTAAATTAGCCCCCCTCCCCTCCGCCTCTGCTCTATAAGTAATATTTCTGTGAAATGAATTTTTAGATAAAGTTTCATATATACGGATCATAGATTTGTAGATGGCAAAGACCTTAAAATCATAGAGCTGTAAATTTGAATCCATGCTGAAACCCTGTTGACAACAGTTAGCTGCTTTAGTTCATATCAGAATTTCTGGTGTGTTTTGCTCCCCAGCCTTTTCGGTAGGGCCAAGATGATGACAAATATTCTCTCATACATCGGACAGAAAAGAAAAAAAAAATTGTTTTAGTTCAAGGACCCACAACAGTTTTAGCTACTCATTGAGATCAAAACTCAGGCTCAAGAGTACAGTTGAGATCTTAAAACCCACCCGTCTCTTGTATACCGTAAGATCACATTCAAATAGCAGTGAGATGATAGCTCTCATAGATAACTCCAAGGTCAAATACGAAGTCACCATCAATTCTTGCAGATAAAAAAAAAATGAATATTAAACAATAATTAACAATAAAAACAACAAATAATAATAATAATAAATGGGCTTCAGGTTAGAGAAGCTACATGTTGTCCAAACCAGCCAGTATTTCTGAAGTAAGAAACGAGTTTTGTTAGTTTAATTCAATCATACATCTCTTAGAGTAAATTCTAAATTCTTAAACCTCTGAAGTCTCTGCCTACATAGTCCATAAAAAAAATTCAGGAAAGTCAGCTGTGAGCCATATAAGGTTATCTAGAATCAAGAAACAAGAATCAAGAATCAAGAGAGGAGATGGAAATTGTTAAGAGACTGAAATGAAGAGAAAAAGGGAAATGGAGAAAAGGTCAGAGTTAAGGTCGGCCATTGACGAGCTGTCCATGATAGCCAAAGTTCAGCCTGGTGATGATCTTGATGCAGCCCATATAGCACCCAAGCCTTTTCTTCATGTCTGTACCTTGATTCTTCAAGTTCTCGGTCAGTTTCTCTTCTTCTTCTTCTTCTTCTCCTCTCTCTTCAGACATGTGGGTCTAAAAATATCAACTCAACTTTCTTTTCCTGCATTTTTGTTCTCTTGCAGATAAGATAGGCCCAACTATGGCTGTCCTTAGACAAGACATTCATCAGAATATCCAGGTTAAAAGTTAAACTACAGCATAATGGAAGCATCTTTCTTCTTAGATTTCCACTTAATATGCATACTTGACTTTTCTTGCATGACAAGAACGCCCTTGTGACTTTTCAACCAACCTTGCAATTCTGGCTTTATTTTTGTCGTTTCACCAATTCTTCCATGGGCATTCTTGTCCCTGCGAGGACATGTTTTTGTCATTTTCTTGATTATTTGAACATTGATGGAACTCTCTTTTTTCTTCTCTCCATTTTTAGAGATTGGAGATTCTCTGCGAATCCGATCCTACAAGATATTCAAATTTGATTGAGATGTTGAAAGAAGAAGACAGTGAAGGCAATGCAAGAAAAGGTACCAGCTGCAGTAGAGCCTTTCTCTGGCTTACCAGGTAAGCAGATTATATTTGTAAATAACTAACAGTTCTCTAAAAATATTCCAATTTAATCATAGCTAGCGAAAAGGTTTGCAGATATGAATGAAGCTTTTCTCGAATAATTTAACTTATTACTGTAGATTCAACTTTGCTTTCTGTGATATTATCATAAGTTAAGATAGTCTGTCTGTCACTGATGGCTGACATATCTAAGTTTAATGAAGGGTCAGGGTCTGCTATCTTTGACCTTCTCCGTTGTAGGTCTTTACTATGTTATGATTTGTCTTTTACTGACAAGCTGTTATTTTTTTTTTTAAATTCTTTACCAATTTTCATTGCCCTAGTTGAAGTTTCAAAGAATTATGCTATTTGCTCTGTCTGTGTCCCCAGTGTTCATGCTTTAGCAAATGTAAGTAAATAGATGTGGCTCATGCTTTAATGACATTGTTAACATGCATCATTGGCATCTGCAAAAGCAGAGATGAATACAGAGCCAAAGCTTCTCTTGGAAACTTCTTAGCTCGTATTGGTTTCAATTTCCCGAGGAAGAACTTTTATGAGCACACTTGAAGACACATAGATATACTTCTTGCTCTTGGTCTAATATCATTAGTTATGCTAATAGTTTAAGGAGATATTTAATTAAAAGCAAATAAATTTATTTTTTCTTTCTTCAGGTCAATGGATTTTATGGTAGATTTGTTAAAAAGGTTGGTGAAGAATCCTGGGCAGAACATGGAACAAGCAGTTGAAGAATCCTATAATATAACTTTGAAGCCATGGCATGGATGGATTTCATCGGCTGCTTTTAAGGTATCTAAGCATTCTTTCTCCTCTGCAACAAAAATTTCCCCTCAGATCTTACTGCCTCCTGAGTCTTAATGATTTAGCAGTTCTTTTTATTGACCTAACCCACTTATTCAACAAAAAGCTTTCATTAGATGACAGGATCTGAGGCTAAATTTCTAGCTTAGGAATAATATTCCAGGACTGCCTAGAATTCTATCTTGACTGCCATTGTTTCATTGACACATGATGTAAGTCATCAAATGTCATGTTCTTAATGTAATGCTTCAGCATTCAGCAAAAGTACTATAACATTGCCTTAACTTGTATCTTGCCTTCACGTGAACTAATAGATGGAAAGTTTACAGGTGGCGCTAAAACTTGTGCCTGATAATGAAACATTCATTAGTCTCCTCATGACAAAAGATCAAACTTATGACAACCTTAGAGAGGATATGCAGACCTTAATTTCATTACTTGTTCCTATACTAGAAGAGATCCACTCTATCCTGGTGAGGAAATATATTTGTCAATATTACTCATAAATGAGTTATCCAGCTTCTAGTTCTTTGTTTAATGCTTATTTTCTTAATTGTGCAGAACGTTTACCGATTGGGTAGGTTAAAGTCTACCTGAGGAGAATATATGGGGGAAAAAGGCAAGAACAAACATATAAAGCTTGGTTTTCATATAGCATGTAGTCTTCTCCAACCCATTTTCTTTTGCTTTAAAAATACATCTGTAAATAGCCTTCTAAGTTGTAAGCAAAAATTTGCTGTAACAGCTACGTTTTCTAATGTATCTAAACATCTAATATAGATAGGATTCCCTAAACCACTCTTCCATTCTTTGTACAAATATTAGCATCATCAGGAAAACAACCAATTTATTTTAGCCTTGAATTGGTATTAAAATGGTACTTTGGGGGCCTAACTAAATGAAAACTAGCTGGGGCGCCTGAGGTGAAAACTGTTCAAGCACAGCATTCATTCCCAGTCTAAAGTCTTTCAAAGACAAAAGTTGGAAGTAGATTTAAGAATCACAGAATGGATGTCAATGAGTAATGGGAGCCTGGAGGTGCCACCTCTTTAGCCAACAATCATGTAAAAGAAGTCATGTACTCACCTAGGCTCAAAATAGAAAATTGGCTGTTTCTTCTCTCAGATTCCTTTTCCAAGGTAGTTATATGATTCTGCACCTTCCAAAAATAAAACATTTCTCAAGGCAGTTAAGTTCAGCATCTACATGCTTCAAACTAAGAGAGAGTTCTCAAAGGATAATCCCCCTAAATCTCTTAAACAGACGTGCAGAGTCCACTGCCTAATTTGAAAAATAAATGCAGGAATTTAAGTTATGCACATCCCCTGTATATGAGTTTCCCTTCTCTTATCTCTTGATCAATTAGTAATTGCAAAAAGAGAATGCGTAATTGTGCTCAAGGAACCTTATCCAAGGTCAACTTTTTTGCTGAGGTGGTAGCAACAGAACTTCTACTACCCATTTGGAGCTTTGTGGAAGTTTAATGTTGTTAAGGAACTCGAGAATCCAACTGAACTTTTTCAAAGATTCCCATCTGGTCCAAGCCCAAATTGGGGCCATGATTTGCAATGAGTGCGGCAACCAAACCAGCATTGCTTGCTATGCTTGGTTCTGTGAACCACGGCTTGTCCCTTTCATCAGAGAAACCATCGAAGTGATCTGGTCCGGCTACCATTGCTCCCAAAAGTATATTTGGATTTCGATCTTGAGAGCGTAGCCATCTATTACCTTCAGCACAAGAGTGAAATTGACCATCCCAAGGAATTGATGCACTCCTATGGTGAACTTTTGTTGGATAGTGATCTCCAAAGCCAACCACGTAGCTCATCTTCCTGGGATTGTCTCCTAGAATGTAATTAACCTGTATAAATGATGAAACAATAGGCTTATGAGTACTAAAGGATTGCTTTGTTGCATGATTAGGACCTGCATACTTGTTATAGACTGATATACACTTGCCTGAGAAATGGAGAAGCTCTGCAACATTTCCAAAGAAAAACCATCACACTTGGTGCAATTACCACCAGACCTACCAAGAAGAGTAAGGTAATCTTTGTATAATTTACTCAAAAAAGATGCTGTTGCTGCAAACTGGAGTGGTTCACCATAATCAGGCCTTAGGAGGATCAATCCACCTACAATAAAGTCATGCGAGATAGAAAAGATAAAATGTCTTCAGAAGCATACATCCATTTGCATAACACACATGAAAAGATTCATCCTTTGAAAATATTTACCAGGTGTTCTATTGAAGTTTTGCTTTGAAAGATAAGAACACATAAGCTGATCAGTCATTTTGGAGGATAATCCCAATGCTTTTTCATAGGGAAATCCAAGATCATGAAAGAACCGAAGTCTTGTTAGCAAAGCCTAAAAAAAAAAAAAATACTTGGAAATGAATTTAAAATCCATGAATGCATAAAATATAGAAATTGAACCTTAATAAAAACAGCATAAAAGGTTTTTACTAAAACTACCGCAGTGGCAGTAAGCTTATTATTCCAATAGAAAATCCCTTTGTCAGCTATTGTTTCATTATTAGATGCTGCAGCAAAGTTTGTGGTGGCATAGTCAAGATACGTATAGTTCCCAGTGGCAAAGAACAACCAAGTTCCTCCCCAAACCAACTCATCTTTGTACCCAGATGAGTTATAAAACTTTCTTGCTTCTCCTCCACAAGCATCAATAGTCGTGTAAGTTACAGCTTTGTGAATCTTGTCTTTCTTTTCTGTAATCCCATATAACTTCTCCGCTGCTTTTGTTAATCTTTGTGAGTATTCATTCTCTTCTTTGAATACTATTGAAGCTGCTGAAAGTGCTGCAACAATTTCCCCTGCCAAATCAGAAGCCGTCTCATCACAAACTGAAACAGGTCTCTCATAGCTCATGTCTTCAGGCCTTTGCCAGCAATTTATGTCATTAGAGCCTGGATTTTGAGTGTCATTACCAGCACTTCCAACCTAAGGGCACATTCCAGAGAACAATCTCAAATCTCACCAATATACCACTATGAGTAAGATTTAAGACACTAAGGTTTAAGGCACATAATTTATAAAAAGCTTGCCTGTGAATACAAAATGGTGGGTTCAGAAGTAGCATTTGGAGCAACAAAGACCTTGAGCAAGTAGTCACTGCCCCATCTGATTACGTCTTTTATGTGCTCAAGCTCACCTATATCTTCATATTTTTGATGATATTCGATCACTGACCAACTCAACAGCGTGATGGTATAAGCTGTAGGGAAAGTAAACTTTATGTTGTTTCCAGAATCATAAAATCCACCCACAAGATCAGCACGCGTATTTCCTGTATTCCCATCACGCAATCCTGAACTTCCTCGGAATTTTATTGGACTTTTACTTGGATAATTCCCAGCTGCAGAAAAAAATTGTACTGAGTTGTGTGGACATCAATTGAAACTAATGTACAAGAACAATGATCTTAACTGTAACATAATGCACATGGATACAAATTCTTACACTTTTGTGCATCAAAGAATGTTATAGCTTGGTTAACTGCGAGGGAGAGATTCTTTGCAGATTCATGGTGATGATTTTTGCGAGGCAAAAAGTGCAGCACCAGGCCAAGTGCTAGGATAAGAAAAGCTACAGTCGATGAAATGTAAAGAAATCGCTTGTAGTGTGTTTTGTCTGTGATAACAAGCTCATAATCATAGGATTTAGAGTACGAAGAGGGAAGGGAATCATAGCCAGTTGAGGACTGTGGTAGAACTTTGAAGTCAAGTTCTATAGAGTTCCATTTGCTTGCTGAAGGAAGAAGCCTGCCTGCTTCGGATATTGTATGAACATACGTTGCAGAGTACTTATCTGCATCAGATGCTGAAGTACTTGAGCCTGTCATGGTTGAAGAAGAAGCTATTTTCCAGGAAAGGTTTTACAGAGAGAAAAGAGAAAGAAAATTGTACTGCCTCATTTTTATTTGTCTTGGCTCATCTGCAAGCTTCTATGTACAGTTGTTCCTTTCCAAAGTTGAATAGAGACCCTTTTCAGAGAACAGCTTTTTTCCGAAAATTGATTAATCTAGATCCCGAACAGATATAGAATTATACGGCAGTTCACTGGCAAAAGCACACTATTTTCATGCTACCATGGTGTGCCACTCTTACTATCGGACTTTTGGGATAACACTTACGATGATAGTCTTATTCCTATAAAAAAATCTAAGGTAATTACTTTACCTTTTTATCATGATAAATTGATATTATCAAAATTATTAGATATTAATATTATTTGATAAAATGTTATCAAAATTATCTTGATGAGATTTATCAAGTTATCTTTTTAAAAATAAAAATTTTATAAATAAGTTTAGGTGTTTTATCACTACGAGTATCTTAAACGTACAATAACAAAAAACCTCTCCTCCTTAGAGAAAAACCATTTTCCCTCTATCTCCATTGTTTAGCCAATTAGGTAGTGTGCTCAATTTTGCTGTAGTTCTCCACATCAAGTTTTGAAAATCAAAAGGTAAGTAAAGATGATGGAAATAAAATTATTTAACAATTTCTTTTAATCATTATGTTATCTTAAACGTTCCTTAAAAATTATTAGTAATATATCTCCTTACTTTAATTATTTGAGCTTAATTTTAATTGCATGAAAAGTCCATGAACATATCAGTCATTATAGCACAAGTAGAAACAGAGTCACAAACAAACAAAGGATAAGAAATTTTGATGGTAAAGAATTTATCCATTTTGACGGTGTTTCCAATGATACCATGGCATTTAGTTTTAACAGGGGAAGAGACAAGAGACATGCCCTTCATCTGGCAAGCCTCTGCCGGCAACTCTGTACAACAGCTAGAGCTGTCATCTTGTAATATGCCAATAAACAGTCATTAAGATCAATGGCACCTTCTTGTTCTTGAGTCAATTACAAACAAGTTTCAATTCTTGCATTTGTTTTTTGCTTTAAAGATTGAATTTCTCATTAGCCTTCTACTAAATGTTCCATAGTTAAAAAGGTCATTTCCTTTCCATGGTATGTTTAGCAGGCTAGGCACGATCACAAATCCAAACTTCAAACTTGGGCTAGTATTGTAACTATTTGTTATCTAAATGAATTTGAGGCCGGGCCACCTTGATAAACAAACACAACCTTGGGCAAGGTTGGATTTGTTTTCGAGGCCTAAAAGGGGCAACCCAACAATAGGTCCCTGTTGTTAGTCTTCCTCAACCACCCCAGTGAACAATTTCAACGTCCCAACTCCGTAGTCCAGGTATATTTATTAATCTCTCAAATTCTGGATCTAAACTTTCTACCGTCCTTTTAACTCTCTCCCTGGAACAAATAATCAAGCAGTCTCATTAAAAGGTTAAAACAAAACGCTTCCACCAATTTGCATCTTTGACAATCTTCTGCCAGGTTTTTGGTGAGTGTTCTCTTTCTACCTCTCCCTAGTTTTTCTTTCAACTCTTGGAATTCAAAGAGAAACGAAACCCCATTTCATTTATCTCCCTGAAAATTCATTTCTACTTGCCTAAGCTGCAACAAGACTTCAGCTTTATTGATCAAGATCTTTGCTTTACATAGTTTATGCTTGACTTCGTGGAATTCAATCAAATAAGGTCACGATCTTTATTCATTAATCTGTCCATTTACCTATCTGGTTATGCTTAAAACACATAAATTTCGAAGCTTTTCAGCTGGATTTGTATTATCATGAATAACTATCCATTCGGGTCAAATAGTCCTAAGTCCTTCAATGCATATCCAAGGGGTGATTTTGATCTAGAATCAGGAACTATCAAAAGAATCAGAAGGCCTAGAAATTCATCATTTTACCCTATTAGAATGATTAAGTCCTTCGCTAACCGGCTTCATTACTATTACAAGCTACATCCACTTCTTGTTTTCTTCATTTCCTTGTCATTTGGGGTCACGATCCTCATTGTTTTATCTCTATATGAGCACCACTATAGGATGCTGAGTAATTATAGGAAGCTTGATGATGGGTTCAATATTAATTATCCCTTTGCCAAGCTTAAGAATCTTGTAATGGTTGCTGGACATTCGGTTTATACAAGTAGTAGTTGTGGGAAAGTTGATAAGGAGGATTCTTGGTTTTTGGAGTCTTATCAGAAGAATCCAGGTCAGGCTGCTACTTTTTTGGCTCACATAAATGAAGGGATAGAAATCACGGCAAGAGATGGTGAGGCTTTGCTTTTGTTTAGTGGTGGAGAAACTCGAAAAGATGCTGGTCCTCGAAGTGAGGCGCAGAGTTATTGGACAGTTGCTGAATCCAAAGGATGGTTTGGTATGTTCACTTATTCACCCTTTTTAATTTCCTGATTATACGCTGTCCTGCCATACCTCATTTCTAGTTCGTACGTTGCCATCGTTTGAAGGATGAGATGTAAGCTTGACAACTTCTAATGAGTTTGCTGATTGTTTTCCTGGTTATTCTTCCTATAAATTTGTTACGTTTTTTATGCAATATCATGTTTACTGATTTTGTGAGCATACCTAGATTTAGTTCCAGTAAGTTCATGATTCTTTAAATCCAAATTCACAACCTTTTCATAGCACCAGTGAGAGTTCAATTATCATGATTTTCAAGGTGCGTCTTCAATCAGATATTAGTGATGAGAATAATTATGGGGCAGTTGTTTCTTTCAACAAAATGCTTGGTTTAGGTGAGTTAGTCAGAATACTAATTATACAAGAGTTTGCCTCAAATTTGGCCACATATTTATTTTGAATATATTGATACTGGTAATGTTGTTAGACTGGATTCCAGTTAAGCGACGCCTTTCAAGTTTCAACTAATAGGACATACTTATATGGGCTAGCCATTTCATGCCACTCCTATAGAAACTCCTAATGTATATACCTGGAACTGATGTATGTAATCAAATTCTCTCATGTGAGTGGTTAGCTTGTATTTTTTATACAATTCGGCACCTTTTGTTGGCTGTTCATGTTGTCTTGTAGAAGTCTTTACTTAGTAGATATGAGGTCTTATCAGGGAAACTCAAATTAATCTTCCTGTCTGATGTATTCACATTTCAATGTGTATGCTTCATCATTACTACGTGGATGAAAATTTGGTGGACAAGTAGTTCTAGTTTTTCATTTCTGTTGTTGATGCTGGCTGTATCATCAGTTTTAGCTATTGTGGACTGAAAAGTTAACCCAACAGCATGTTTGAAGAAGGAAAATTAATGCTAGTTCATAATTAACCTCCAGGATGTTCTAAATTTGCAACAGAAATGTTGCAAGTGAGACATGCTTATGTTGATTTGGGGCTTCTTTTCTTTCTTTTTGAAGGGAAAAATGCAAGGGCAAAGGTCCAAGCAATAATAGAAACAAGAAAGAAATTTTAATGCCTGGAATCTGTAATACTTTCCTGACTCGAGTTATCAGAAAAAGTGAGAAATGAAGCATCAAGTGTTTTCTTGCTCTTTCGTTATGCACTTGGTGCTTAAATCACTAGAGCTGTTTGTAGTACTCTCATTTTGCTTCACAAGTGGAACAACTTCTCCCCTTTTATAGTAATAAGGGATACCAGCTATATTGTATTATGAAGTAATTTCATGTTATCTTTGTGAAGTTGTTTTTTCCTTTTAGTTGTAATTCTATGTTTATAATTATGCCTTATGGCACTAAAGAACTCCCTTGATTTCTTGATCTATAAAAAATGAGTTTGTCACTGCAATTTCCAGTTCCTAGTCAAGTTCTATGAGTTTGCTTCTGTCCTGTCTTTATTCCTTGAAATTGTTTCTGCAGCATGAATGCTTTGAATCATCTGTCTCATTTTTTATATTTGATTGTTTTTCAGGGAAGGAAGAAAGTGTGAAGTGGAGGTCACTAACAGAGGAGCATGCAAGGGATAGCTTTGAGAATCTTCTCTTTAGTGTTTGTCGGTTTCGAGAGCTTACTGGGACATACCCACACAACATAACTGTAAGCAAATCCTACTTCAACCTTTCTGAATTTTTGGATATTTCTTTCTTTTACTTCTCCCTTCCCCCTCCTCTTCTGACCTATCAGCATGTTTAGATAGAGTGAAAGAATAAACTAGAAGGTCTTCAGTGAACAGTTTCTGTTTTCTGTTAAACTAATGCTCTTACTCTTGGTACAAAATTGCTATACATAAGACTAATTATGATTTCGGTTCCATTGATAAGGTCATTGAACACAACAAAAATCACCCAGATAAGTATAATTGCAGCCACTTACAGGGAATAATACATTTAAGTTCTCCAAACACGTCAATTTTCCTGCATACATAGTCAAGTCAAGGGTATCCAATGTAGTGCTTGATGATCAAATCAGAAAGGTATTGGGTGGGTTCCTAGAACATCTTGTTGTGATTTAGAACTTAATCCAAACCACTAAGTTGCAACAGAAGACAATCAAAGTAACCGACTTCTATGTTACATGGACTTGGGTATGAATGTCGGATATGGTTATGTGTCTGCATTTTCTGACCTGCCTTTTGCTAAAAATCTCAGTCTCATGGATTTGGCTAAAAAGTGCCAAAAAATAGGATAGAGATACATGGACACTTCCTAAAATTATACTATTTGTATGGTGCCCTAAGCTGCTGAGTCCGTAACATAGACCAACTTAGAAATTAGATTGATCAACTTGAAAACTCAAAAAACAGTAAAGAGAGAACGCATATTGTAAATGTGATTCAGAAACCTATTCCTTACGTCCATGGGCACAGAAAGAAGAAATTTACTATTAAACAACAGAGATTGCAATTGTCAAGCTCTCTTGAAACCCCAATTACAATCTCTTGTTAGTCGCTTGGGATTTCTGCATGTTTGCCACTTCCTTGATGGTGGTTACACAACTTAACCCCAAAACTCAAGAGAAAGACCTCTTAAAATTCAAAGCTCTCCAAACTTTCTACTTATCCTATTTTCTCTGCCAAGAACCTTACTCCTAAATATTCCAAAATTGCCCTTAAAAATTGCCCTAAAGAGAAAGATCTCCTCTTGTTTTCTTCGTCTCACTTTGCTCTTCATTAAATGCAGCTTGTTTGTGCACTATGCTAACAAACACCACATACTTTATCACCAAGAGACAGAGAATACAAAGCTCCCTCACTGTTACACACTGTCACAAGCTTCACCTTCTTGCTAACTCCATGGCCTGACTGTCTCAAGGATGTGCAAACAATTCATTGGTTGTACATTCTCTCTTCGTAATCCTTGGGATAAAGAAGGATCTTACACTGCAACCTCATCACATCCTTGAGAAATTTGTTGTTAAAGTGGCAGAAATTCCATCCCCTTGAAATCAAGATTCTCAGCCTCCGCCATATTCATGTCTTGTTGACTTTTTCAATTGCTTTCCCTTTGTTGAGTTAAGGGTAATCTGGGAAAGAGAGCAATCTGGGAATGAAAAGAAATTTGTGTAAGGTGAAATGGAGATTATGGGGTGAGGTTCTGGGCTGAGAAAAAAAAAGGTGAAAGTTAGAGAGTTTTGAGTTTTAAGAGTTCTTGCTCTTGAATTTTGGAGTTTGGTTGTGTGACCACCGTCAAGAAAGTAAGAAACACATACAAATTCTAGGTGAGTGACAAGAGATTGCAAGTGAGGTTTTGGGGAGAGCTTGACCATTGTAATCTATACTCTATGATAGTGAATTTCTTCTTTGTTGTACTCATAGACATAGGGAATAGATTCCTGAATCACGTATATTATTTGTGGTCTCTCTTTACTGTTTCCTCTTTCATTTTGGGTTCCTTTAATGGTTATTGACACAGGTTGGTCAATCTAATTTTTAAGTTGGTTATTTTGATTGTCTTCCACTGCTTCGTAGTTGTTTGGATTACGGTCACAACATGTCTTCACATGGTTGAAGACATTGTTTCACATGCGTCCTTAGACATTAGTTAGAAGTATACACATTGCTCCAAATAAAAGCTTATTACATGTTCTTCCCATTTGTCAAGGAGCTGATGATGGAGGTGTCATATCAACTAATCCCAATGTGCCAAAGAATCATTTTGAGGAATAAAGAAATCATTGCTCTCTGGAAATAGTATACCTCTCAAACTTGACCTCAATATTCTGCTTACTGTGTATGCTAGTAGAGGCTCGCTCTGCACTTTGTACACGTTTGATGAGGGGGATGGAACCCCCTTGGTTTCCTCACATGTTACCCAGAAGTACTTGGCTATTTGTTTACTTTTTTAAATATGTACTTGCTAGTTCTTTATTTATAACAAGTGCTGTCTTGTCCTCCATTTTTGGAAAGAAAATTGATCCTAATCCTATTGCATTGGGACCAGGTTGTAAGTTACGATTTCAAGGAAGAGAGGTTTGCACACTTGCATCGCTCTGCCATTGGCTTTCCAGAGTCACGGTTCTTCTACACAGGCACCCCAGCTTCAACATCTTCGAAAGAAGCAGCTTTGAAAGGGGAGGCATTGGTGAGGATTCAATTTCAACAGGATCCATACGGATGTATCGGACCACTTAAGAGGAAAAAAGTAGGCCGTGATCCCTTCCATCGGTCAATCCCTTATCCCAATGGATGCCGTGAAATTGAAGGTCTGTTTAGATATTGCGGGGCTGCTCCTTATCCAGGTTCTCTGCCATGGGCATTGTAAAATTAGCTATACCATAGTACTTCTTTTCATAGCCTATACCACACCTAGACCTCCAAAACGAGATTAAATAATTTTTCAATTACCGAATTAACGGAAAAAGAAAAGATGGATTTGTGATAAGATCGCAACCCTCTTTCTCTCTAGTTCTTCCTCATTGTTGCCACTTTAGATTGTAGGATCATAGTTGATGGAGGAATATGTCCTTTTTTTCCAGTAATCTACTGTACCACCTGACTGCATTTTTGTAGTCCACTTTGACATGGCAACCAACCCTTAATCCGAATTCCGTTCAACTCGATCTAATTAAAAAAGTATATAATTTGAATTTATCTAAATCAACTTGATTCGATTAATAACTTGAGTTGTCTAAATGTAAATTTGACTTTATTGGTGGAGTTGAACATGGCATGTCCTGTTTAGTGGATTTTAAGGTGTGTTTGTTTTAACGTAAAAGATTTTCAAGTCGTTTGGATATTGAAAATGAAATTTAAATAAAAAAAAAACCAGTTGGCTTTGTAAATTTTCTTACGTTATCGAGGAGCAAATTTATTTTTCATTTGTTTATGTCAACAATAAAAAATATTTACAGTTATCGTACGGACCTTTAGATTTGTTTTGCAATAAAAGTTCAAAGGCAATAGGATTTTTGAAAACAAGTAACATGCTTCGCTCATGTGCTATTAGTAAATATATTACGAGGTGCCTGAAACCTAGGTTGCAATTTTTTCCTTTTTAAAGAAACAAAAGCGAAAGCACAGAGTCGGCGAAGGTCATTCCCGTTTCTCTCTGCAATCACACTCCTCCGCAAACAATCCCTCTCATTTCCATACCTCCAGATTCATGTATTCATCACTGCTCTATTCCTCAAACCCAGATCCATTAAACCTAACCCACCGAAATCTTTGGTTCACGAATCGTATCCCAGTTCAGAAAGTGTATCCTCCTCTTGTCCTCCGTTCCCCTCCACAGAATGACAATTAGACATGGGTATATAAAAATGTTCACAATCTCATGCAATGGAATCAGTATGGAAAATTCTTCCAATTAATATTAGGAAATCTGGAAAGAAACACACAACAAAGTAAATGGAAAAGAAGCCTTTTTGGTCCTTGACTTCTCTTTCAACCACACTGAAATGCCCCATTAAAGCATTTGCTTATTTTTTTTTGTAGTAATACTATAGGAATTACATAAAAAGATGCAGAATCCAGCAGAGCTTGTTTTATTGTTTTTCTTTTTTTTTTTCCTTTGATCCAATGGTTGAGTTTAATAATGGGAGTCAATGCAATGGCGACCTCAAAGAGGGTTTGGTTTTGATTTACATTGCAGAATTGCGGGAGAACTTCTACCCCGTGTTCCTTAAGAAGGGACAGCTAGAAGCTGCCTCTAGAGCAGAACTATCCATGGTAGCACCCTTCAGCAGACCTCCCAGCAGTTCCCCACGATCGTAAAAGAATTCCACTCTCACAATTTTCATCTCTTCATCCACCTATTTTACATGTAATAAGTTTTAGTTCATACACAATTAGCAAGAAGGAAAGGCTAGAAATATATAAGCTAGAGTAGATACCTCAAAGATAGCCATTCCATAGAACTCTACCAATTCTCCAGTCGGGGCGTGGCCTTTGAAAGGACCTTCATTGTAACCCCAGTGCCTGAACTTGTAGACGATCTCCGGGGGCCCTGTATAAACCTTAAGAACCTCCAAGGCAAAACCTCTTGGAAACGTTGTTGTGAAAGCCCTGTGAGATGATTCTGATGTTTCCTTATCCGGATCATAACACCTGAACTCCTCCGGAAGGGAAGTTTGCAACTGCGGGTTATAGCCTCCGCCAAGCTTCTGTATCCCTTCCATGGTTAAAGCTTCCTTACCTGTACACAGATTCGAAAACAACATCCTAATGACAAGATGAATTACTAAAACTTGTAAAATGAGGACCTTGATTGAGTTTCTGGTATTACCATTTAAGCTAAAAACATATTTCTTTGTATCGATTGTTTTGAAATCTTCGAGGCGTTCCTTGTGGAAAATTTCCATTTCCCATGTCTTTACAAGGTTCTGCACCTTCTCCTCTAGTGATCCGGGAGGCCATACCTTCCGTAAACAGATTAAAGATTGGTAAGAATACATAAATAGACAAGCAAACTAAGAGGGAGAAGGGATCAGAAAGAAGGAGAGACCTTAGTCCTTTCTTCTTCAAAGAGCTTGTTCACAACATCGTAGTTTGGAGGAGCTCCATACCTCCATTTGGTGTTCTTCTCTTCTTCTTCATGCAGATAAGAACGATATTTATCTCCCTCAACATTTGAAAGTTCCATTTCCTGAAGAGTTCAAACTAGGAAGATAATTTCTTGCTTATCTGTGGTAAAGAAGGGACTTGATACATATATATATATATATATATATATATATATATATATATATANGTATATATATATATATATATATATATATATATATATATATATATATATAGGCCCAATGTTTACCTAACATGATATTTGAATAATCTTCTAGCGATCAGACCGCTGCTTGTCATGATAAGAACATGAACATCAATTCATTAAATTACGTAGTACATTTTGTTTTTAAGTATCCATTCAATGCATAGACAGTTTGTCAGAAGAATAACAACGTTGTACACTGCCAAAAATTGGTGAACATAAGATTCCGTGCTAATCTTTAATTTATTTGAAGAAAAAGAAATTCGAAACTATCAGCAAAATATATACACAAAATGTTCAATTGAATTATATGCTATTACTAAAAAAGGAGAAATTGGTAAGTGGCATGGTAAAATATGAATTTTCAATAACAACAACAACAACAGATCAGTGTGCGACAATAACCATAACGTCTTGATATTATTTAATTCTACTGATTACTAGGCTAAATGTGAAACTACTACTCATCATAGAAAGAACAACAAATACAATATATTACAAATTATAAAAAGGAAAGATTGAAGGAGATGATTAAATAGTTTTTGAAAAATACTTTAATCCGCCAACTGTTGTTTTATAGTGAAGAAAAACAAAAAATGTTTCTATTGCTCCTCTGAAGTGGATGGGGCAAGCAATTAGACCCGGTGAAAATTGGGTGATGAAGGAACAAATGTTTGATTATTCCAATAATGCATTAGTTATTGTCATGTGGGATAGATGTTTGTTGTCGCAAAGGAGAAGTCAATTCACTCACAATTTAAAATTTTGATTCCAAATGTGTGGAGAGAAATTCTGTATGCGCTATAGCTAGGAAATTTCTTACCCTTCATTGACATCGATCAATTTCCCTTCCGTGTGTTTGCAAGTTTAGGCCGGCTAAGACTCTTGACTTGGCACCCCATGGTTATTGGTACTTCTCATAAAACTTGCTGATTACTCTGACTGCAATTTTAAAATTTCAGCCGCTAAATTATAGGGAGCAAGAGCTAAAGACGAGCTCCACTAGTTTCTCCCTGTCCCGGTCAGCACCTTTGGTACGTGCAGAGAATAGCTAAGCTATTCCCAGTTATTATTTGCTTCCCTTATTTGGTTGGCAAAATTTGATAAAAAATAATAATTCTTAAGTTTTACCTACTCTCCAGAATCAGTAAAAAGTCATTTTTAACTAAACCCAACCCCCTCCTCTTGGGTATTAACAATTTTATGTATGATGGAATAACTTTCAAAATCATTATAACCAAATCACCTCCCATAAGTTTAAAAAATGACAACCATATCCATATAAAATCATTTTTTTCTTTCTTCCTCCTCTCCCTCCTCCTCTTCCAGCTGCATTGTTCTCTTCCGCGCTTTGCCAATCGTCCCCACCTCTCTCTCATCCACCGTTCCAGCTGCATTGCTTTCATCCACAGTCCATTTTTCCAGCTTCGCCTTTGATCATGTACTTGTTTGATGTAAAGGAAAATGGGTTGAACTGAATATGTTCAAGAACCCTTTTCTTGTTCAGTGTAAAAGGTTCTGGGTTTAGTTTGCTCCTGTCTTTTTTTTTTGTTGTTGGTTTAATGTCTTGGGTTTGCAACTCTCTTCATTGAACTGACCAAAATTATTAAAAGGTGCATAACATTCTGTATAACGGGTAAAAACTTCTTCCTTAGTGAGTTTTCTTTTCATCAAATATTGTATATAAAAAATATTATTTGAAAAAAAATATTAGATTTGGTAATTTTGGACATAACACGTTAACACGACACGAGAATGTGCGGGTTAAACAGATTTTGGGTTTAGTCTTAACGTGTTTCGTGTCTAATCGTATCAGACACGATAAACACATTTACTTAATCGTGTTATAGTGTTTATACGTGTATACGTGACACGTTTATTAACTTATTAGAAATTAATAGTTAAAGATTATTTTAACTTTATATAAATAGTTTTAAATAATTATTTTAATAAAATTTTTTAATTTTATAAAGATAAGAATGTAATTATTACGATTGAAAATTATGAATAATTTTTAATATAATTAATATTTGAAGGTTAGATGTTAATGCTGTATTTTATCATATTATATGATAATAAATTTTATATTTGTTATTTATATTAAATTTTATTATATTTGATGTTATTATTATTTTTGTTTTGATATAATTATTTTTATAATTATGGATTTCAAATTTAAGTAATACAATTATATTTAATTATAAATATTTTTATTTAATCGTGTTATTAATCGTGTCATGTCGTATATTGACACGTTTAATAAACATATTAATTATGTCGTGTCGTGTTATATGTTTATTAAACGTATATGTGTACGTGTTTCAAATTTAAGATACGAATATTAAACGTGTAGTGTTCGTATTAAGCCTTAACGTGTTTCGTGTCTAATCGTGTCTAATATGTTTATGACACGAAAACACGAATTATCATGTCTAGAAAATATTACCTAGATAAGTTTCTAGCAATTTTAAGAATTTTCTCGTTCCTTTTTGTCTGTGTCAAGATTGAACTTTGCATCAAAATAATATTCAGGCAATTACCCAAATCCACATATATGGATTTGAAACGAGAATTTTAGGTATTTTTGCTTTAGCTTTTTCGCAAGACTAAAAGAGTAGACAAAGTCGAAAACCAAATACCCTGAAGCAGGAGGCTCAAAAGTTGTTGATTCATTAATTTTGGCACGGTTTGCTTGACAATGATAATGACTCCTTTACTAATGTTCAACCTAAAGTTTGCAAGCATCACTTCACGGTTGATGAAGTGAGTGATATTTGAAAATTTAAAATTGTACTTTTCTTTCCTGTAAAACCTCAATCTCACCATTAATGACAATGTTTCAAGTTTATATTTCTGTGTTCACACTTGACCCAAGTGAGCCTAAACCCAATTTAGGGCATAGGTTGAAATCAGTTAATCATGCACTCCAAGCAATCATTGATGGGTGGAAGGGACTCACGACATTAAACCCCAACCCTTGTGAAGTTTTTTTTTTTTTTTAAGTAAAATATCCCAATCTCTTAAGTATTAGTCAAAGTTTTAAATGGGTCTATTAATTTTTAAAATGAATATTTTGTCTAAAAAATGTAAACATTATGAACAGAGATTAAGAAAAGACTAAAATACTCTTTTTTTTTATTAATTTTAAAAATTACTATTATATGTTTTAAAAAAATTAAAACAAAGGGAGCATTGATTAGTGCTCCCCAACTCCCCAAGAAAGGGAAAGTTTTTTTCTTAATTAATAAAAAATTAATAAAATTATATAATAGTAATTTTAAAAATTAATCAAGAATAAATTTATCTTTTTACCTTTCTCAAGTCATCAAATTGACAGAAACACTAACGGTTGACTAATAGCTAGATCTAAGTATCCAATAAAACATATTTTTTTGGGTAAAGTGTCCATTTTGAAAATTAATAGATTTTTGCGTAATTTCGATTAAAATTTAGAAAGATAAGATTATTTTACTATTTTTTAATATATGTGGAATAGCCATGGTAATTTTGTATATGACACAACACTATGACATGAATACTATTTAAAGTTAAGGTTTAAGGTAACGGTGAATCGTGTTTTAATCGTATTGATAGAGTTAAAACAAAAAAAATTTTGTTTTAAAAAACTTATCAAATCCGCTTAACTTGCTTAAGACTTATTTAATTAATCATCTTATAGTCATAGTTAACAATATCGTACGATACATAGATATGGTACAATATGATATTAATAAAAAATGATACATATCAATAGCTGTATTACATTTGATTAAATATAAAAAATGTATCATGTGTCGCATGATGCGTATCTTACGATATGGAGTACAATACAGTCAGTATACTTTTTATAAGCTTAATTCTAACTAATTAATAAAAAGTTATTTCTTTATTTATTTTTTTGAATTGAAATATGAAAAATTATTTTTTATGAGTTTCAATGATTTAGATTATAATAAAAATACTAAAACATCGAATACCACTTTTAATTTCAACATAATGAGTGTTTTTTAATTTTTAATTAATAAATTAATATAAAAAATATAATTTTATTTAAATATATATTATTAGGGACTATATTGAGAATTTCAATTGAAAAATAATCATCTTTTCAATTTATATTCTATAATCTTCAATTCTATTAAAAAAATATAACATTTTAAAAATTTTTCTTTATTTTACACGAATAAATGTTATTTATAATTAATTTTAAATTTTGTTACGATACTTGATATTAAAGGATAAGATTTCGATGCACGATACTTATCTCGATTTAACAACTATGATTATAGTATATCCATATAATTTATAACTTATTTACTATTCATTTAATTAATCATGTAAACATGTCTACTTGTCACATTTATCTGTGTAAATACTTATATAAATACATTTTTTAGATATAATATCTAAAAAAAATCTCTAAACTATTCAAAAAAATTTAAATAATTTTTATTTTTATTATATTCAATCAAGTCTCTATACTTTTATTTTGAACCATATTTTTTTATTTTGAAACAAATAAGTTCTTATGACTAATGATTGACTTAATCAAAATGCTACTAATCATTTTATACTACGTGGTATGTTAATAAGTTATAATTGATGATGACGTGACATGCTAATATGTCATAATTAATAATGATGTGACATATTAATTGGTATGATAACATGACCATATGATATTTTTTACTTTTTACATCAACATCACATCAACGTCATATGAGCATAAAGCGACAAGTAGCATTTTGACTAATGACAAGTAACATTTTAACTAATGACAATTAGTCAATCCTTATTTATAATGGCTTATTTGACTCAAAATAAAAGTATATAGATTTGATTGAACGTAATAAAATAAATATTTATTTGAATTTTTTAAAATAGTTTAAAGGTTTTTTTGAGTATTATGTTTTTTTTATTATAATAGTTGATGATGGTAGTAGTAGATTTTACTATAATTGATAGATATTATTATTTTATTATTATTAGTTTTAAATTTAAGTAATGAAAGTAAATTTCATTTGTAATTGGATGCATCTTAATTTAATCATGTTAATCATATTAATTGTGTTTAAAATTATAATGATATTAATCATTTAATCAGGTTATAAATAGTATTTGATCATATAAAATTTAACATAACTCATTTAATAAACATGCTAAGTATGTCATGTCGTATTATAGATTTAATAAATAAATCTAATCATATATGTTCATATTTAAGATCTTGATATATTTAATTAATTATTTTATATTTATATTTATTTATATAACTATTAATATTTCATCTTATATTTATAAGACATAATTAAGATCTTTAAACACGAATCATCAGATTTAATGTGAAATAGATTAGGTTCAACTGTTAAAGGGTAAACTGCAATGGATAAGCAACCTCCGTCACGACTTGTTTGTGATGAACAGCCTGCCCAAGTTGACAGTGGAAATTCTTGTGGCCCAAGATACCAAGGTTTATCTCACCCACCACGTGTAAGAGTTGCATACGATATAATAAGGATTAGTCAAAACTTTGGGAGGACTTTGGATCTAAAAAATAATTTTTCCCCTTTCAGTTTGAAAAATATGATCAAAATATTTCAGGTTGAAAATATTTAAGTAATGATCAAAATATGAAATTGAAGATAATGAATGCCTTGGTAAATAATTCTAAATTCTTTACACATATTAACGACGTGAAATAATTTTTTTTATCAACTATTCACTTTGTATTGTTACGAGCTAGGTGTAGGACAATTTTTTTTATATTTATCTTATTACTAAAAATTCCTTGTTTCCTTTAAAATAATAAATTTCCCAATTCAGTACGGACAAATTAAATGAACAAAGCACTTTGACGGAATAGCCTGGAGGGTGTAACCTGCTAATAATCTAATAGCAAGTTCAAATGAACCTTCACAAGATGTCTTGCTTAAGAGTTCTAGTCAAAACCAAATTCCTCCTTCAATGAACCCCTTGCTGGAGGAAAGAAAATGTGGTTCACGTTCCATTATTTAAGAACTCTGTTTGTTAATTGCCAGGAAATCATCCAGTATGAGAATTTTTATTTATATACTTTAACGTTTTAAACTTATACAATAAAATAATGCTTTTTCGTATCATAATCATCCATCTCAATATTCAAACTTAAAATGAGCCGATGTATTTGAAACAAGAAAATTGGGTAAATGTGAAATTTCATGCTCCTTTAAAAATATTCCTATTAATTTCTTTGCTCATATCTTTTATTTAGTTTTAAAGGAACCCTTCATTCATCTACCATGATTGGAGACCCTAGCTAGCTATTTAATTTTATTCATTTATATCTTGCTATATTTGCTGGTAGCAATATGTTGGCCAACAATTTTAGCACAGTTTAAGCCAGAAAAGCCAAAAATATAGCAAAAAGTATTAACTATTCTACAAAGTATAATAAATTCATATTGCCAGCATATAATTCCTGCTTTGCATTTTCAGTTAAAATTAGTAAACATTATTCAGACTATACAACTATTAATTGAACGAACTCACGTAACGAAAAGATATATAATGTACTGAAAAATCTAAAAAGGTCTTTTTTTGGCAAAAAAATTAAAAAGTTATTCAATTAGATTACAATTCTATATAGGAGTAATTTACTTGAAGTTTTAACCGTATTAAAAAATTTTATTATCAAATGAACCTTCAGATAAGCAGAACGAGATTTATATGAAAGTGATTTGTTGAGAAGTCGGATTTTCAAATCCACAGGTTACAAAGTAGATTAATCACAAACACTAGTATTAGCATCCAGTCAATGAATTTACAATCTCCTTACATTGTCAAAATAATGAGAAAATTGTAAACTGTTCAGGTGGTGACTTTGATGGGGGAAAAGCCAACAGCATTGTTCATTAATAGTCCGGATGCAATATTGGATTAATCAAAGGTGTAAGTAGTATCATAAGATGGGATGACATAAACATATTACAGAGATACTAGTATTTTTCCGTGACTGTTGAGCTTACCATACGATTCTGCTGTTGCAGAGTAAGAGTTTTGAACTCAATCAAATTTACTACTTTCCTTGTAACTTTTAATTATCATTATCATGCAATATGTAATGTGTATAGTACGATGTCACACAACACCATATAATATTAATAAAAAATTATATGTATTTATAATTATATCGCAATCTTACGATACGGAGAGGTGTATCACACGATACGATCAATACACTTCTTATAAGCTAAATTTTAATTAATTATTAACAAATTTATTTTTTATTATTTTTTGAGTTGAAATATGAAAAATTATATTTTAAGAATTTCAATCTTTAGATTTTAATAAAAAAAATATAAAAAGAATCGAATTCCTTTTTAATTTTAACATGATAAATGTTTTTAATTTTTAATTAATAAATTAATATGAATGTATTATATTTTATTTAAAAATCTATATTATTAAAGAATATGTTGAAAGTTTAAATTAAAAAAAATTAATAATCTTTTCAGTTTACATCTTATAATCTTTAATTTTGTTAAAAAGTAATATTTTTAATTTTATTAATTTTAAAATTTTTATCGTATCTTACAATATTCAAATGTTAAAAAAATAAGATTTTGATATACGATATTATCTTGAATTTCGAAAAATTCATGGTAAAAAATGTTGAT
Source organism: Theobroma cacao (assembly GCF_000208745.1). Lineage (NCBI taxonomy): Eukaryota > Viridiplantae > Streptophyta > Magnoliopsida > Malvales > Malvaceae > Theobroma > Theobroma cacao. The sequence continues at coordinate 9,823,495 of NC_030857.1, read as the reverse complement.
TGGGACTGGGAGGTAGGTGAAGCTCAACCCCATTGCTTCAAGGTGTAGGTACAGGTCAATCATCAAAGAAATATTCAAGATTTTAGGTGTAGAATAAAGTTTGGGTTATGTAGTGCACATCAGTTGTCCAAGGTTTACAATTGGCAGTATCCATTAAAGCACAGTTAGAAAAAGTTTGGATATGCATAAGTTTTATATTTCTATTGATAGCTTTTGATAATTTTTTGTTCTTCCCGAAGCGGTAAGTTCAGTCCAGGTTAACTTAGGCTATTTGGTTCTGTGTTGTTTGATTCTCTCAAGATACTACTAGGCAATCTTCTGCTCTTTGGCTTATAGATTGATTGCTACTATTTGGTTCCCATAAACTTTGTATTCACTTACTTCTTCAGGAAACTGATCAATGTAGTTTATTAATTTCCAGAGACACATATTTGTTGAAGTATGGCAGACTCTGCTGCTCATGCTTCATATCAGATTGGTTTCTGCTGCTTCGGTCAAGTTTGATTCGTTTAAGTGTTGGTTTTCCACTTCAGGTTTCATATTTGCTTGCTTTGATAAGCTCTTTCAGCAGTAATTCCATGTCAGTCAAGTTTTCTGTCATTGGAGTGTTGGTTCTCAGCCTAGCTTCATATCTCTCTGCAATGCTAGATTTTTGACTCAATTGCATACCTTCGCAGAAGACTTTCGTGTATGGATGCGATGTTCTTAGTTGAGATATTTTAAGTTCAACATTATTTAAGGGGACAATATTTCAGTTATAGTGAGAGTAGTTGATGACTAAAGTGATCAACACTGACTTGCCTCTCTCTCTCTCTCTCTATATATATATTGCTCAGCCAATAATGAGGATTTCGTTAATATTCTGCTTGTAGCAGCAAGGAGTCAGCCAAATAGCTGCTCCAAAAGATTACAATCGCCCAAGGCTTCCAGCTTACAGATGAGAGTAATAACACTAACTGGTTTAAAAATAATCCACTCGTGGTTCTGCATCAGATCACAAGTGCAGCAGTCTCTTTCAGTTAGCTGCTGCAAGACTTTGAGCGCATTGTGTGTGTGTGAGCTGCTGCAATCCAACAATATTGTTAGAATAAGTGAATAACGCAAGTCAATAAAAGGAGAGAGCATTTTGGAAAGATCCTTCATTTTTATTAGTCACACAGAAAATTATACATTCACCCAAACATTGGCTCATTGGATGGTGCATGATCCCTTCCCTAAAGAGCAGGTTCAAATCCTCTCTCTCTCAATTATAAAAAAAAAAAAACAACAGAAAATTATACATATGCATTCAAGCAGGCTATCCTGTTTTCCTCAAGAATGGACAGCTCAAAGCCACCTGATCAGTGCCAGTACTACCCAGTTTAGCACCTTTCATAAGACCTCCAAGCAGCTCTCCACGATCAAAAAAGAACTCTATCTTCAAGATTTTCATCTGTTCATCGACCTATTTCAACAGAGAAATGCAGAATTTATTCACAGTATAGAAGAGAAAAGAACCAAGAATTATAGGAGTTAACATGTACCTCCACAGTTGATATTCCGTACAATTCTACTAGTTCCCCAGTTGCGGCATGGCCTTTGAAAGGACCCTCCATATAACCCCAGTGCCTGAACTTGTACACAATCAGTGGAGGCCCTGAATAAACCTGAATAACTTCCAGAGCAAACCCTCTTGGAAACGCTGTTGTGAAGGCAACATGAGAGGAATCTGCAGTTTCCTCTGCTGGGTTGTAGCCCCTCAAGTTCTCTGGTAAGGATGTTTGCATGAAGGAGTTATATCCTCCCCAAAGCTTTCTCTTTTCTTCCAAAGTCAAAGGTTTCCTTCCTGAATATTATGACAAAAAATCAGGGCTTCTTTCAGTTTTTTGGTCTTTGACCAATGATAAGATAAAACTAAGATGGATCTTAATGATGAAAAAGTGGAAAAGAAGTGGTGATCATACCGTTTACACTGACAGTATAGTTCTCCAGATTAATCGACTTGAAGTCCTCAAAGGATATTTTGTTGAACATTTCCATTTCCCATGTCTTGACAAGGTTCTGGACCTTTTCTTCAAGTGATCCAGGAGGCCATATCTGTCATCAACATAATGAAAAACCAGACAGTCATACTGATTAGTGACACATTGAATACATATACTGCTACACACCCATGTATATTGTACAGAGGAAAAAGAAACCTTAGTTCTGCCTTCTTCAAAGAGCTTGTTAACAACATCATAGTTAGGAGGAGTACCAAACTTCCACTTAGTGTTCTTTTCACCCTCTCCGTGTAAGTAAGAACGGTACTTGTCCTCCTGAGTGACAGAGGAAGCCATTTTCTCAGACAACAAAAATTTTAAGCAATTATTGGTTTCAAGCATACAACGGAAAACAAGGGATCTTAATAGATCAATATTTGAATAATGGTCGTTTCCTTTTAACTCTTTTTTATACGGACTAGGTTCATCTGCACTGGATAAACAAACTCCGCCATGACTTGCATGTGGTGAGCAACCAGTCAAAGTTTTTTTTTTTTTTTTTTATTTGAAAAGTAAAGAGTTTCATTAACAGAGGCCACAAAATGACCCTCCAATACTGTACATTTGACCAAGCAAAGTGTCTCCCTACCAGTCAAAGTTGGTAGTGGAAATTCTTGATGCCCAAGGTTCCAACCCAACTTGCATATAACAAGGATTAGTCAAATTTTTTGGAGGACTTTGGATATAAGAAAATAATTTCATTTTGAAAAAAATGATCAAAATGTTTTACCTCCAAAATTATTTGGGTAATCAGATTATTAGTGGTTGATTATGAAACTAAAGAGAATGAATGTGCTTGTAAACAATTCAATTTCTTAATTAACGGGATAAAATATTTTCCGTAGCAATTATTCACTTTATATTGTTACAAGTTAGGAGTGATCTTGATAGGACAATCTTTTATATTTATCTTACTAATAAAAATTCTTATTCTTTACCTTTCAACACAAATAAATTCCCTAATACAGTTCTGACAAATTAATAAATGATCAAAAAACTTTGAAGGAATGGCCACTAGGGTGTAACCTGTTAATAATCTAACAGTAAGCTAATTTAAATGAACCTCGACAAAATCGAAGAAAAATTGAATAAATTGAAATTTCGTGCTGCTTCAAAAATATTTCTATTATTCTCTTTGCTGCTATCTTTTATTTTGTTTTAAAGGAACCCTTTATCCATCTATTATGATTATTATGATTGGAGATTTTTTTTTTAGAAAAAATGAGTTTGATTAAATACCAAGGGAACCTTAGGTTACCTCCTTATATTGATTTTGCCAGGTTATGCCCCTCACAAAGGAACCAGGGGTGTACCAAAACAAAATCATATCAACAATTCATAAAAACCTCAATCCTTAAAAGTAAAAAATAAAAAATCCCTACCCTGTACAATCAGAACAATATGCAAAAGATCCCCTGTACACAGAAAGGGAGAAGCACAATCAAACTTTTCCACTACCAGCAGCCTACAAATCCCACGGGCAGGTTCGAGAAAGACAAGACAAACGCACTTTCAAACGCAAAGGAAACCAAACTTGTAGAGTGTTCCTCTTACCAACCGACTCAGCTGCTTATCTCTTCACCCGCTCTTTCACCGCTGCTTTGGTTTTCATCCCATATATTCAGCAGTCAAGGCGGCTCAATAAGTTCAAAGATTTAAAATTAAATAATTTTTTTTAAATTAAAATTAAAAAAAAAATTATTAAAATTTTATTCTTCTAACGTAACGTATAGGAATTTACCGAATAGTTCGAGTCAAATCTTGAAAAAAAGCTAAAAAATGCCGTTTGATGAGTTTTCAAGATGTAAAATTTGTAATTAAATTTTTATAATCAAGTTTCTCTAATATTTTTTTTTCAAATGATAATATAATCAATTCATTTAATAAGATTTTATTAATTTTAGTTTTGAAAAACTTCTTTCTGAAGTAACATTTACTAAAATTATTAATTTTATTCTAAAAGCAATATATATATTTGGAAAAGAATCGAGTCTTTTTATATGATTAAATATGTCAATTAGATTGTTTTCTTACTGTATAATTTCTTTTAAAATTTTTAACTCTGAAAATAAATCGAAACCATCAATGTCAGAATAGTTGTTATATTTTAATGAATATTTAAGATTAAGATAATATTCTTTCAAATAAGGCTCACAGCTTTATGAAGATAATAAAAGAACAGATTTGTTATGTATTTTTTGAAGAAAAATTGAAATTAAAATAAGAAAGAGCAAATAAGAAAGGAATATTTCAAAAGTAGATATTATATATTAAAAAAAATAATTAGTTTTATATATAAGAAAAAAAAACTGTTGGCAATCATTAAATGCGTTGATTGAAAATAAGAAAAATAAATGAGAAAAAAATAACTGTTGGAGATAATTAAATATATATGACTGTTAATTTATCAGAAATGAAAAAATATAGTTGAGAATTAATAACATTTTAAAAATAAAAAAATAATAAAAAATTAAGATTTATTAAGTACATAATTAAAAAAATAAAAAATAAATAATTTTATTAATTATTTTTACTTTTATATTTTTTAATTTTTATATATTTTTAATATAATTAATTATATTATAATTATTATAAAATTATAAATTTTCTCTAAAATTGAACCTCTCCAAATTAGAAGCCTAAAGCCCTTGCTTGAGTTGCTTCACCCAAGGGCCGGCCCTGTCAGCAGCTTCACCTCTCCCCTTACTCTTGCTTTGGCCAAGTTATCCGTTTGTTGATTTGCGTCTCGGAGCACATGTTTAATTTCCCACTTAACCAGTTGTTTTTTCATTGTTTCAATGTGCAAGATCCATTTTCGTAATCTCCATGGAGTTTCTAGTGGTGTCTGTACTCACATGACAGCATTCATGGAATTGCTCTCCGCCAACAAAACATGGTTGTCCTCCCACCGTGAAGCTGAAAATAACAAGGCTTCCCTTGTTGCTAGGATTTCCGCTGAGCTTCTTAAGTTTCCGCCAAGCTTGCCTCCCTCTGACGCCCACTCGCAACTCTATCAACATTAAATTTCATTGACCTGGCAGCCGGCTTTTCCCATTGAACCACTACCCTGCTCTTTTTTTTTTTTTATTATTATTAATAACAACTCTTAAAGTTGGTGCCCTGAATGTATCCAATATCCCTCCATACTCTCGTGCCCATTTTGCATTGGCTCACATAACAATGCAAAGTTGAAACAATTCATAAACCTGATTGAGATCTCAAAATTTACAATTAACCACAACCTCATTCCTTGCCAACCATAAAGACCACACTAAAGCATAAAAATCCATCTTCCATACTCTAATCTCACCAACCTTACGTGAAACCCTTAACTTTAGTGTATAAATCCTTAAATGAGCTTTGGACATTTATTATATTTGATTTGTTTATTGGTTATAATCTCTTTCATATATTCTTTTATCTTTTGTGGCTGCCACCTTGATTAGCTATCATTGTGAAAGTAGAGATTTTTTTAAGTCTAAAAAGAGTCAAAATATATTATTTTTATAAAATAATTTATTGAAAATAAAAAATGATAATAATAGTTCCGTTATTATTTAAATAACCAAAAAAGATTTTTTTCATAACTTTTTAAATATGTTTGCTATGGTAAATGAGAGCTGCAACTTTAATTTTAATCGAATTTTTTTTGTTTTGTTCTTGAAATCAAAATTTTGATTTTGATTCTTTTGGAATTTTATTTTTTGAATATTTATATTGAATTCAAATGGGGAGTGTTTGCTTAATTATATTAAATATTTTAAGTAAATGAAACGTAAAATAGAAAAAAAATAAAGACATTTATTTATATGGTATTAAAGTTAAAGACACTCAGAGTACATTCTAGACAAAATCAATCGATAGATTAAATGCAGAAAGTTTTTAAAAGGAATGGAAGAACATCTACTGATAGATCGGACTTATCTATTGATAGATAGACAAATCTAACTATAGATAGAAACCCAAAAGCTTTTTAAAAAGACCTTAAAGCCCATTTATCAATAGATGACCTTATCTATAGATAGATTTCATCAAAATCAGAAAAACAAAAATGGTAAAAACGTATTTTCACATTCCAAACTATAAATATATCACATTCTATGAGGGTTTATGACTCTCAGCCGATTTTGAAAGGTATTTTCTCAACCGTAATGCTTTCTCAACCCATTTTCTACCCAAATCACCATTTTTGAAGATTTGAGCTTGGTTTTGAGTTTTAAAAGCGAATGTGACATTTTTCATTCTTGAATCTTTAAATCTTGGACCTTTTTTTGGAAAAGTATGCAATTTTATTGCTCAATGCCAAAGCTAAAAATAAGCATTTGAACTTTATAATTATATAAAAATAAAAGGAAAACTAAGAGAACCCCCATACATTTTAGATCTAGATTTAAGGACATTTAGACCCAAAAAACCTCTCCTTTTTTTTTTTTAAATTAGCTCAAAGCTACAAAACTATCAGCAGACATCAACACATAGCCCACAATTCATATGAAACATATTATTCCATGATAGCTTGTTCGAATCACCTTAATTATCCATTATTTATTGTATAAATTGAAGCTAAGACTACTCATTACATATCTGAATGGAGACCAGAAACAATTCTTTTACTAGGTTCTTGCAATCAAACTGTAATTAAATAATAGATATCCTTATAATTGTAACTTGTCCAAGCAGCAGTTAAACACTTGTAAGCCGAGCCCACAATTTTGAAAACAAATAATAGAGCCAAGAAAATCAGTGAAAGATCAAGCACACTCCAACTCCCAAATCACATAACTTAAGGCATGGCCTCAGCCCCATTGACATAAAACCGCCAAGATAAAAGTTCTGTCCAACACCCAAAAACTTGAGAATTAATTCAAATCTCATGATTTTACTTTCCTTAATATCAGTCGGATCCCGTACAATCTGTTCCAAATAACTCCAAGTCAACTTCCCATTCTTCGAGCAACTCTAATAATCATCATATGATACTTCAACAATTTGAATAAAATGAACCTCTCTTGTGATTCCATTCTTTGAAAGACCATCTGCCATGGCATTAGCCTTCCTAAAAACATGCTTCACTATCCAATTTCCTAAAGACAGTTGAAAACCATCAATGTGAATTATATATTGTCTAAACCTCCAAGGGGCCTTAGAAATATTATTGCACTATAACACTGCATTTTGAGTGTCTGACTCTATCCACAAAGGCACATTATCCTTCCTTAAATATTTAATAAATAGAGCATATGCCTCTCTAATAGCCATAACCTCAGCTTGATTAGCATCACATATACCCACAGATCTAGAAAATTTTAATCTACCTATACCCATGTGATCACGAGCAATCCCACCAATGCCTACTCCCACATTACCAGCTGACGCCCAATCCACATTAAATTTTATCCAATCAAAATATGGAGCCTCCCATTGCACAGATGGCCTCTCGACTTTAATATTAGGAATAATTGAGGCAACATTTGGATTCCCATAGATGTCCTCAATTAAATCCATCATCTTTGACCATTTTGGTTTGCACCAAACAACTGTATGCATTTTAATTAAATCATAACACTACCTCATATCCTAGATCCTCCCATTAAAGACAACGTCATTGCGAAAAAACCAAATTGACCATGTGAAAGCATAAAAAGCCATCGTCCAGATCTTCCATTTGTCTTCAAAAACACAACTCAACCTCCATAGAAGGAAAAATTCTCTTGGATTGGCAGGAGATACCCAGTTCTTCCTCCAGTCAGAAAACCACAATCCTCATAATCTCCAATTCTCATTGCATGAAAATAATAGATGATTGACAGTCTCAAGACTTTTATTGCAAATTGCACATAAAGCTTTTTCCTCATTAATTAGTTTCCTTTTAACTAGTTTAGAGTTAACCGCAATTCTATCCCACATCAACTGCCACACGAACACTTCCACCCTATATGGTGCATCCCCATGCCAAATTCTCTTCCACAGCATAGAAGAATCCGAATTACAAGCTAATCGGCAGAAATATTTAGAAGAGAACCTGCCCTTTGAAGTAGCCTTCCGAATAAGCTCATTTTGAAACCGTCTCCCAGGGAATACTCTCTTAGATTATTCCATAGATTAGACCACTGCTGAAATTCGTATCCAAACAATTGTCGTCTAAGTTTTATATTCCATTGCCACACATTTTTGTCCATTGGCCATGTTCACATAACTTGCCTTTTTTATTCATAGGCAAAGCATTGTCATAACGTACGGGTCCAGAAACCCGACCGTTAGACGTGATGAAAATACTAGGAGTCGCCACCAATATTTTTTCCTAGGTGTGATTGGCCACCTATTGACTCAATTCTAATTGACGAAGTCTTAAATTAATTTTAAATCCGTCGAGAGAATCTCAAATTGGTCTACGTTTTTTTAGGACTAGGTTCGGGAGTGCGGTTATGCCCTATGAAGAATCAGCACCCCCAGGACGTCCGTTTCATGAAAGGTACCATTTGATTTTAGATTATCCTATCGGGCTTTAATCTTTTAATTCATTATATTTCCTTAGCTATTATTCATTCATTTTATCTTTTATTTTGTTAAAGTATTTTATCTGATTCTAAGGTCAAATGCGAACATGAGGCATTATAAAATGCATAGCATAAGATTCAAAAAAAATGTCGGACGAATAACCTTTTATCAAGGAAGTTCTCTTTGATCTACCCATCATACTGATGGGATCCGGAGGTATTCTCTCACCTAGGGAATTATCTGAGAGATTTACCTTCGCAAATTTGATTAATAATCCCATCATCGGGGTTATCGTACATTTTTTTAAAAAATATTTTCATGAATGTAAACCTATTACGAGCAAAAGCCTTATTATCAAAGATGTTTCCTGAGCCCTCCCATCATATTGGTGGGACCTGAAGATATCCTTTCACTTAGAGAGCTTTTCGAGATAAACTCGCCTTCGCAAGATTTTCAGAAAATCCCATCATTGGGACTTATACTTGTGAACAGAAATATTTATATGTCATGATATGCATGATGCAATAGAAATATATGCTATGCTTGTGAAGTTTATTTTTATTATTATTTTTTTATCATTTTTTTTCATTTTAAGTTTCTCCTATGTCTTCCTTGTTATTTCTTATGGATTCTATTTTTCTATACCCTTTTTTGTAATTAGATATGTTATAATTTATCTATGATTCTATGTTATTTAAGTGAACAATTTTTCTATGTAAATAATCTTTCATTCAAATCTAGTGCATGATATCTTATTTTATATATATTTTAATTCTATTTTTCTCTCTTTTTATTATCTGTCTTATTCCCTTTTCATAATACTTATTAATTTATATTTTATACCACTAGATATTTAAATTTTATATTTTAAACTTTTATTGTTTTGAATTTTCCATCATTAACTATTTGAGTTATTCATCTATTTATTTATCATAATGAGTATTGCCATTTTCACAAATTTTTATTTTTATCTTTGGACAACTTAAATATATGTCATCTATTCTTTTATGTATGCCATATTTATATTTATGTTTTGTTTAACTAATTTATTGTATAATAATTTTTATTTATTTAAAAATTAAAAAATCTCAAAACCTCAAAATCGAGGCCCTCCCATCATACTAGTGGAGCCTTAATTTGGGTTTCGAACCTAGAGAAAATTAGTCCGGGATTGCGACTCCTCGCATCCCGACCAATCATCCCATCATCGGTATTGATTTTGTATTCTTTCCATGGTTAATAGTATGGTACATTAAGGCTCAATTCATGTACTATCATAACTATTAATATTGACCTAAAACAAAGGTTTTATTGTTGTGACTAATTTATTTCCTATGCCACACTATTTTAACTCTTGATAACTCATATTATCTTTTTAACCATTTCTCTTATATTTTACTTTATCATTTTCTACTTTACTTGTTCATTTACTTAATTTCTATTAGTTGATTACTTATTCTTATGTCTTTTCTTTCTCTTTCTTTTCTTTTTATCTTGTTCTTTCCCTTTTATCTTGTTCTTTTCATTAGTTTTTTTTTAAAACCAATATAATATATTACCACATTTTCCTACTATTTATTTATTTATTTATACGTTTGTAAACATGTATATTCTTCCAAATCTCAATTCTTTTTTTTCGTTTATGACTAAAAAATAATTAAAACATTTTTTTTACTATCTTTTACTATTAACATTATTATTTTACATTTTTCTGTTAATTTTAATCTTCTAAAATATTATTAAAAGAATTTTAAATATTATGCTCAAACCATTTAAATTTATTGTATATAGCCAAATAATAAAGCTTAATCAAAGAAAGTGGGCTAGCCCCAAAACAACCAATCCATCATAGATCCATGCAAAAATAAAGTTTTTACATGATCCGGCTTAGTTAGCTCAAACTACTACCGGACCCTAGCCTGCCTTGGAGTGGAACAGCTTGGAGCTTGGTGTGGCAGCTTCCAAGCAACAAAACGGCATGGTTGGGATGGATTAGAAAGGACTCTTGGGGAGTGGCAAAACGACGTAGTTTTGAGCCTTCCTAACCCTAGCTATAAAACCCTCTTTTTCTCCTTTCCTTTTCATTTCCCTTCACCATTTTCTCTCTTTACCCTGCGGCACTCTCCCATTTCTCTAAAAAAAAAAATCTCACCTTTCCTTCACCCAAAAACTCCTCAACCGACGGCTCCCTTTCTTCCTTCACCGACGGCCAAATCTTTCTTCTCCGACCGACGGCCAAATCTTTCTCCCTTTCTCTCCTCTCTCCTACTGACGCCAGCTACCCAAAAATAGATCGGGCTCTTTCTCTACCCAAGATCTCCTCCAATAAACGACGACAGCAAAACCCCAACTTTAACACCTCCATCGGCAACAGGAAACCCCCAAAATTTATTTTCTAACCGACGACAGCAAAACCCAAACTCTAAATCTCCCTAAAAAATGAGCTACAAATCCTAAAGCCAAACCATTTTTCTATTCTCCTTTTTCATTGTATTTTTTTTATTTTTTTTCTGCATTTTTTTGTTGTGGATTTATGGTTATTTCTGGTTGTTAGACTAGGATTTTGATTTTTGGTTGTTACCAAGGATTTTAGGGTTTTTTTTCCTCTTCTCTCTGTGTCTTTGCTCTTTTATACCCGATTGCATTCTAGGATGAGCCATTTCCACTGCGTTGTCCGCACCTTGCCATTCGTACTTTTTTTTTATTTTTTGTTTCTTGCTTTTTTTTATCCTCTATAATGTTTAATTAACACTTGAATTTGGTGTCTACAGCTGTCTCTCTTTGCACATTTGGGTAATCCGAAATAAGTCTACTGTATTTGACCTAATTTATTAATTCTTCTTTTGAAGCTTTTTCTTTTTTTTTTTTGAAAAAAAATTAAGAACTCCTCTCATGAAAGCTCCACAATTTTAAAGAAAATAAATGATTATCCAGTGGTTTTGGAGATGTATCAAGAGGTTTTTTTTTAATGTATTCAGAGGTTTTGAGAAAGAAATGTGGCTCTTCAAAAAATGAGGCAACGTAATTTTAAAAATTCTGAAATTAATTACACGGAGGTTTTGGAAATGTACTCGGAGGTTTTGAGAGAAAAATTTGACTCCTCAAAACTGAGGTAACGTAACTTTAAAAATCTTAAAACTAATTACTCAGAGACTCCTCAAAATTAAGGTAACGTAACTTTTTTAAAAAAAAATCTTGAAACTAATTACTCGGAGGATTTAAAAGGAAAATGTAGCTCTCAAAACTGAGGCAACGTGACTTAAAAATTTTGAAGCGGTTTTGAAAATGTGACTCCTCAATACTGAGGCTTCATAGAATGTACTCGGAGGTTTTAAGAGAAAAATGTGACTCCTCAAAACCGAGGCAACGTAATTTTAAAAATCTTGAAACTAATTATCTGAAATTTTTCAAAGTGGTTCTCAAATTAATCAAAGCTTGATGTCTTTGCATGATTTTTATGTTGTATGGATTTTTACCTCTCCCAATGCATAGAAATATGTGTGAATGTTGACTATTGCATAGAAAATTTCCAACCTCACTATTGCATGGTCATGTGCATGCATGCGTGATTGCATGACAGGAGGAAAAACTACCTTTATCTCATCATTTCATTTCCATGTCTTCCTCTATTGAAAGCCATTCTTCATATCTTTGCACACTCTTCTATGATTTTTTTGTGAAATTGCCAACCACTTTATCACAAAAGAACTTTCTTGTTAGTCTTGTCATAACATTCCCAATTCCTGAAGTTATTTCCCAAAGATGGATATCCCTATGAGATCGTGTATCAATTCAAATTTGATTTCAAAGGTTCCATACCTCTTGATCCTTGAGAAAAGATTCACAAAAATGCTTGTCTCATCATTTAAAACTCTTGATCTTCATATTACAATAGCAAAAGTTACTTTACAAAAATGCAGAATCCTTTATTATTTTCAAAGCATCCAGAATTTTGATAAAATTGCCCCACATAATCAATTTTTTATGACTAAATGTAATTAAAGCTTAGAACAGAACTGAGTCAATTTGTCAGTTTTCCAATGTGTGATACTTAGATCTCTTGAACATTGATGATTAGTATTCGAAATGATTTTAAGATGAGCCAAATGACAATCCGATCTTTCAAATGGATGAGATGGTTTAACACATCAAGGGTTTGGTCTACAATAAAAGTTTTTCACCATTTCATGAGGGAAAGAAGAAAAGTTGACGTTTCTTTGTCTAAGCTCACAAATGTATAGTGATTTAGGATCAAATTTTGCAAAAAGATTCTTTTCAAATAACAATCAAATTTGACACTCTCTAAGTCTCATGATATGTGACAAGATGATAAATGTTAAGACCAGCTATTACAAGCTTAATATTGCAGAAGGCCTTTTAAAAGAGATAGGCTCAAAATTTGATATGAATTTTTCCAATAGATCTTGAATCTTTAAGGGTGCTTGAGAGTTTTAAGCACTTAAAAAGTATCCAACTCTTTCTAACTGCCTTGAAATGGTCTCTCTCTAGTGCTTCTTGTTATCACCTTAGTTAGAATCATGAGTGGCTTCATAAATTTCCATCTTTGCTCTAGACTGCCCTTTCAGGTTTTCACCCTAGAGCTTCATATTTTTCATTCACTTTTGCTTTCCTTTTTCCTTTTTTTCTTTTTTTCTTTGTTTTTTTTGTTGATTAATTGTTCCATCATGCACTTGAAAAATTCAAACTTGGTCCAAAATGACTTGAGGAATTTAAGAAGGTAATTTTAACAAAGAAAAGAAGTCAAGGTTTCATCTTCTATGTGATGATCTCTTTCTATAAGATGACTCTTCAATTTAAGTATCCACACTCGATCAAAATGGACTTCTTCAAGCACGTAATGTAGGCTATGGTTAAGGGTTTTGAAAAAAATGGATACAAAGGCCCAAAACATGTATTTAAAGGTGATTAAACCAAGGATCATTTATTACCGCGCTAAGGACTCTATTAAGACATTTGTCCTTTTTCAAAGCATACTTTTTCCACCATTTCTCTTATATGCTTTTTCTTTCTTCCTTTCTCTTTTTTTTCAATTTTTATTTTCTTTTTTTTTTGCATTATTTCAATCTTCATATTGATGGATTGAGTTCGAAACTTTCAAGAACTCAAATTCGCATCTGCTCCCCATAATATAAAAGATGTTTGTTTTTCCCTCATAATGAATCTTCTATCATCCATGCTTTTGACAGAAATTTTTCTTCATAATTGCCCCCCAATGTGGGAGGTGATCCTTGATTGAGGTGCATTTTAGAGACAATTTAATAGGCTCAAAGAGGTAGCAAGTGGATAATTTCTCATTTGTGAAGGGAAAATGAAACATGGCCGTTTATCCTCTCAACTATGGTTACTTACATTGAAGAGTTATTCCCTAGAAAGGAATATTTTAAGATCAAAGGTTGATTTTTCTTCATTTTTTTCACTTTTGACACAATTTGAGTATTTCAAGTGCATAATATCACTATCAACTTTCCTCGCCATTCTCTCACTTTTTTTTTTCACAACCGAAGATTGAATCAATCTTTCTAAAGTGAAAGGATTCATCAAGAATGTTGGTTTTTTTTTTTCAATATCAACCACTTAAATGAGGGCTTAGGAGACAACTCTTAATAATAAAGGTTCCTTAGAAGCCTTCAAAGATCTAATATCAGAATACCTTCTCATGATTAACTCTTTATAGCAAGAAATACTTTTGCTAAATGAGAGAGGAAAAAGGGCTATTTTTAAAGCCCAAGTGTCTTGGAGGTATTGGGTAATCATGTCTTTTTGGTCATCATGCTCCAGAATAAGGTAAAAGATGATTTCGAAAGGTTCACATTTGGTATACAGTTGAACGAATTTGAGAGGTTTTGGCATACTTGAAACTTCAGCATAGTCTTGACATTTATTAACTTACCACATTTGGAGTCTTTATAAGAGTGCCTGATTTGCTTGATTTTTAAAGAAAGAATTTTGCAAAATAATCAATTATAACATTGGTCATCGCCTAAACAAAGATCATTGTCCTTTGGTATCATATGATAAGGTTAATAAACTTTCGAAACCTTGCTTCCTTTCAGACTCAAGTTCTTGAATAGTCTTGGATTCCAAAGTGTTTGAAGAAATGGTTAGAGAATGTTTGCAAGGATAAGTTTGTTCCAAACAGTAACCATCAATTCTCTCGAGATCATGTGCATATTTTATTGCCAAAAACCTTTTTTCCTTTATGACCTTTGTCTTTTTATTTTTTATTTTTTTAATTAATTAAAATTTTTTTTATGATTATGATCTTGAAAACATGTTATAAAACCTTTATTGAATCAATTGTATCACATCATAAAACTTCAAAAATTTTCATTCAACAAAAACATAAACGCTTCAATTACAACTCCTAACAAAATCCTACTCATGCCATGCATCTAACTACAAAATAAAAACTCCGAATCATCCATTTTCTTACAAGTAATTTACTTGAGACTTGAGGCTTTTTCAACTTCCTAACAATAGCCCACTCTATGGCACAACCGATTTCCAACGTTCCATAAGCTTAAGAGTAAAACTGCCATCCTTGATAAGATTTTCAATTTTCTTTTTCAATTGCCTACACTTCTCCATTAAGTGTCCAATTGCCCCCATGTGATAGTCAAATTTAGCTTTAGGGTCATAATTCCTCGTCGATGGGTTTGGAACTGTCTTCATTGGCACCAGACTGAGGTATTGATTCTTAATTAGTATAGGAAAAAGTTTAGAGATTGGCATGGGCAATTGACGAAGGTTTGGTTTTGGAAATGATTGAGGTATAAGTGGAGGTGTGGGTGCTCTTAGATGAAAAATTGGTTGCGAAATCGGTTGATAGGGATACAAGTTATGATTTAGAGTGGGGTAGGAAGGTTGGCATGCTGGATGAAGATGGTATGGATTGATGCCCCATGGTTATTCTTCACATGTAATCACTCGTGCCTCCCTTTTTCTTTTTTTTGAGCAATTACAATTTGCCATGCTACTAACAATGTTCTCTTCAATTTTACCCTTCTTAATTGCATTCTCAATCATCTCTCCTGAAATCACTATGTCAGTGAAGTTCTTGATAGCATTTCCGACTAGCCTATCATAGTATGGTAGTGGTAGAGTATCAATAAAAAACATTGTTGTTTCTTTTTCAGTGAGAGGTGGTTGAACCCGTGCAGCAACATCTCTCCATCTTTGAGCGTATTCCTTAAAACTCTCAATGTCTCTCTTCTCCGTGTTTTGCAAAGAAAGTCTTTCTGGGACCATGTCCAAGACATGTTTGTATTAGACTAAGAATGCTCTTGCAAGATCTTTCCAAGAACTAATGTGATTCCTATCCAATTGAGCATGCCATTTAGCTGCAGACTTTGTTAGGCTATTTTGGAAACAATGAATCAAGAGTTTATCATCATGTGCATGTGCAGCCATCTTCTAACAATACATAGCGATATGGGCTTTTGGGCATTTGGTTCCATCATATTTCTCAAAATCTAGTACTTTGAACTTAGGTGAGATAATCACATCAGGTACCAAGCACAAGTTGTCACGACCCGGAACCTCCCTCAGGCCCATGACAATCGCCGCGACGTCCCNATTTTGCCCTTGAACATCAAAATTTCCAATTTTACCCCAAATGAACCCTCGAACTCCGAACAATCATTTTTTTCATTCCTGGACTATAAAATATTAAATTTCATCCTACAATTCCTATTTGAACTAGTTCGAGGTTAAATCAACTCAAGTGTACCGTTAGGTACGATATCGGGTTTCGTCTTTTCTTATGTGCTTTCCTAGCATAATAACATGCTACTTATTGCATGTATGTCATGACATGTATTTATAGGGTCGGGTTTTACACAAGTCGATTGCATCAATAGAACCATAGATGTCCATCCCTTCAATAGCTTTAAGGCACTCATCCAAAAGGTCATGTTTTCACTGCATTTGCAATTCTTTCTTTAGCTTAAAAGATTCTCCTTTCAATTTTTCTTGCTTTCTAGGGTTATCTAAGTCAGGAATAGGAGTTGGGTCAGAGAAATTTGCCCCTGAAAATGACATATTTTGCCCTTTCACTGGCATTTGGCTTTGTCTTTGCAAACCTAATGATCATTCGAAAGATCTTTCCTCTTTACTAGTAATCATCATCTCCATTAACCTTTCCAATTGTTCTTTTATCTCGTCCTAACGTTTCTCGATCTTGTCCATTCGTTTTGACTGCTCATCTCCCATGATTCTAATTTGAGTCCACGTATCACACAAACAGCCAAAGGGCTTTCTTGAGCTTTTATCTTGTCACAAAATGGAAACAAATTAGATTGAGTGATAAGTTCTACCTTACTAAAGATCTTCCTAAATATACTCCTTCTTCATACAAAACTTGGAAAAAGATCTTTTATCCTATGTAACCAATAACATTGTTGCCTCTCCTTTCCTTGTATGCAGCAAAGTCAAATGACAATACTTACAAAAAAGTGGATGAATGATAAATGCGTGGGTGTCAAAATCAATAGATGTTTAAATGCATGACAATATGACTTATGAGTCAATAGATGATGAATGATTCGAGGCACTTTTTATGCATGATGAGATTACAAAAAAATCTAAGTTGTGTAAAACATTTAATTTTCCATTAATCATCATTTTTTATTTTTTATTTTTGTTGTTTGTTTTCTTTTGGTTGTTTTTTTATGGTTTTTTTTTTTTTTGAGAAATCCTCTTTGTTGTTATGAAACAAAATTCAGAATATGCTTAAATAGAATATGAAAAGTCAATCATTGATACATTTACTCCAAATTGTGATAATTTTCTTGCATCATTCAAGGAACACATTCATTTTCTGATAATTGTTCACTAACATAAATCCATTTTTTACAAACTTCAAAAGTAGTTAAGCAAAACCATGTCTAAACATTAAATGCCCTAAAACCTTAAAAACTTTTACTCAAAAAGAAAAAGTCCCAATAAAGTCCACTTTTGCCACCTAAATGCCTATTTGGACATCTTATCACCCTGCCCGACCATCTTAGCTAGATCAAACCACTTTGCATCTATCAATGTTTGCACTTTATGCTTGAATGCAGTACAATCTTCAATGGAATGTCCCATGACTCCACCATGATAATCGCATCTTGCATTTGGATTGTATCACTTTGGATATGGAGGTTTCAAAGGTTCCATAGGCATAGCAGCAATAAGGTGATCCTGAACCAATTGGTGAAAAAGTTCTCCATAAGAAATGGGAATGGGATCCAACTGTTTGTGTAGTTTCTTTTTGGATTGTTTTTGGATAACACCTAGGCTAGAAGCAGGGGTGATAGGTGATTGTGTGAATAGTTGGGCTCGAGGAGCTTGTTGAGAAGATGGTTGAAAGGTACTTGGGCAAGGGTGCAAACTTGGACGTAGACCAATGTTCATGGGTTGAAAAGTTGGTTGAAAAGTGGTAGGTTGGAAGTATGTGCGCAGCGGCAAACCATTGTTTGAAGGTGGTGTAGGCTTAGAGATCCCATCTTGGATATTGAGCTCTTCAATTCAATTATCTGCATATTCAACTCGTCCATCCTTTTCATAACTTTTTCTAAACCTTGATCTTTAATTGGGTCATTGGGTGAAATGTTGGTCCTATCAAAGATAAGTTGGCCTTCCTTCAATGGTCGCTTAAGGCGTGGTTCAGTTTGAAGCGATTGGAATTCTTGAGGGTGAATTCCATTGGTTTTGTTGAGAAGTTCAATCATTTCCATCAATTTAGCAATCTGTCTTTTCATCTCTCGAATATCATGTTCGAACTCTTCTTGATTATGCTCTAATGCGCTTATCCTTGCTTCCAATTGATGTTCCATATCCTTCAAACCCCTTAACTCAAATCAAATAAATTAGAAGAGAATTTTGAAATTTGACTGGAGCCTTTCTAGATGTTTTCCATAAATGTGGATTTGTTCTATTTCCTTCAAATCTAATAAAATTGTGTGGTTCTTTATTATGGGAATAAATATAGCTAGAAATAGAGAAAAGATGTATACATGGATATGGGTGCAAATATGTCATGTGTGTGAATGCATGAAATGCAATGATGCTTTGATGAATAAATGAAGTGATATGCAATGGAGTACCCCCAAAATGTAAGAAAATTTAAACACTGTACATGCAATGTGAGTACAATAAAAACCATTTTATTAAAAATCATGTAAAATGAGAAGTGAAAGATCTATTCAAAATTAAAATCCTTTTTTCTCTCTTTTTTTTTAACGTAATGAAGAAATGAAAAACCCTTTTTATTTCTCTTTTCTTTCCTATTTAAATGGAAAACCTTTATGTTTCTTCTTCCCTTTTTTTATTCTTATATTTTTTCTTTTCTTTTTCCTCTTTTTTTTTTTATTTTTACGAGAAAAAAAATTTTGAAAGAAATATCATTTGTAGAAAAAAACTCCTTTTTCGTTATTTATTATATATATATATATATATATTAGACTGACCAGGATGCCATTTAAGGAGTAATAGTCAAAATTATTGTCGATATTGATATCTTCATCGGCTTTACATTTCTTCATTTTTTTAATTTTTTTTCCATAATGTTGTACAAGAAATCAAAATAGGGAGACTGAGAAGTATTCCTTCATGTGCTCCTATTTAAGAGTACATTCTCACAAGTAAGGCTCTACCTAGGAGTAAGCTGCTCTCGGTATTCTATATGCTGAGCTGGGATTATAAACGGAGATAAAGGTTCCCAAATCATTCTTCACTATTATCCATACGGACTAGTAAGGCACCCCAATCCTCATCCATCACAGGCTTCAAACGGACTAGGTTTGATCTGAGTGGAAGTCTTCACTAGCCCATGTGGAGGTTATCACCTCACAAGAGCGTAGCTACTAAACCCCTCATAACAATGGACATAGCTCGGGTAGAGGGCTTATGCATGAATGCAAAGTGTGTTGTGTGTGTGAAGGAACATATCGATTTTGGACCAATAATCTCACATCCCTCTATCCTAAATCCCCACAATTATTAAAAGCAATAAAGCAATAATAACAAAATAAATAAATGCATCGAACAAAATATGCAGAGTAAATCATTAATACTAAGGAAAAATTGAATTATTTAAAGCCTTGGATAACCTATTATTATTTAATGGTTCGACTCTTGACGTCCCCAGTGGAGTCGCCATCTATCGTAATGTACGTAGACCAGTTTAAAATTCTCTCGACGGACTTAAAATTAATTTAAGACTTCGTCGATTAAAATCGAGTTGATAGGTGGCCAATCACACCTAGAAAAAAAGATTGGTAGCGACTCTTAGTGTTTTCATCACGTCTAGCGGTTGAGTTCCCGAACTTGTACGTTACGACAAGCATACAATCTTGGAAAAGCTATCGTTAGTACCATGTCCTCCATCCACATATCATGCCAAAATAAAATTGAAGATCCATCACTTACAATTACACCCAAATTAGCTATAACCTGCAAGAAAAACTTATTAGTAGGCATAAGGGGAGATATGATATTTTTTCATAATTTAGAACAATTTCGAGTAATAGTAGCCTTAGGTAATAGGGCACACAAATCATAGTTATTCTTTTTTGCCACAATTCTCCTCCATAAATTGTCTTTTTCATTCTTGTATCTCCAAAACCATTTTGTAAGAAGTCCTCTATTTCTTATCTCTAAATCAACCAGTCCCAATCCTCCATCTTTCTTATGCTGACATATATTCTCCCATCTAATGAATGAATTCCCCAATTGTGATTAACACCTTCCAACAAGAACTTGTGCTGAAGCCTCTTCAACTTCTTTTGAATCCCACTAAATAGTTTAAAAAGAGACATAAAAAATACAGGTAAATTGTTAATTACTAACTTTAATAAGGTAACTCTACCACCTTTTGATAAAAATTGGATTTCCATCCATCCAATTTTTCCTCCACTCTATCCACCAAAGGCTTCCAAAATTTATAGATGATAAGTTAGGACCCGATTGTAGTTCAAGATAGCTAGTAAGGAACGTGCTTTTTTTTCAATTAATTCTTATCACCCTAAAACTCAAATTTTCACAATTGATTCCAACCCCAAATAAACTATTTTTCTAAAAATTAATCTTCAAATCAGACATTATTTGAAAACATCTCAAAAAATGTTTCAAATTCATCAGTTTCTCCTTTTTTTGGTGCACAGAATAACAAAGTATCGTCCACAAATTGTAAGTGAGTAAGATGAGCTTGTACACCAATGGAAACACCACTAAAAATGTCACATGCCTTAGCTTTCACCATCAAGTAGCTGAAGACTTCATCCACCAAATTGAACAAAAATGGAGAAACTTGACATCCTTCTCTTAAGCCTTTCTAAAGTTTTATAGGTTTTGTAGGAGACCAATTAACTAGAATGAAGACAAAGACTATTGTAACACATTTCATTATCTACCCAATCCATCTCCTCCCAAAACCCATGCTTTTCATAGTGAACTCCAGAAAATCCCAACATACATTATCATAAGTTTTCTCAAAATTGACTTGTAAAAGAAGTCTTCCCTCATGTTATTCTTCAATGAATCTACCAATTCATTCGCAATTAAGACTGAGTCAAGCAACTGCCTTCCAACTATGAAAGCAAATTGGTGCTCACTTACAACCTCCCCCACAACTTTTCTCAATCTATTTGTCAGTAACTTAGCCACAATGTTATACGTACAACCCACCAAACTATTAGGTTTATACTTACCAATTTTGTTGGCATTCTTCTTTTTTTGGAATCAAAGTTATAAAACTTTCATTCACACCATGACCCAATCTCCCAATTTCTTGAAAATTTGTGATAAAACACATTACCTCATCTTTCATAGCTCACCTTTGAGACTTGAAAAAATTTCGATTGAAGCCATCCGAGCCAGGTGCTTTGTTCCTATCACACTGCTTAATGACCTCCCAAAGCTCGAACTCGAGAAAAAAGGTTTCCAAATCAATCACTGATTGTGCATTTACAGACTTAATTTAGCACTGAAGATCCAGCACTCTCATGGTTCGACTAACAGAGTATAATTTTCAAAAATGTTTCACCACTTGCTTTTTAATTAAAGATGGTTCATCCATTACCACATTCTCCACCAAAATATTTTCCAAACAATTGGATCATTTCCTCTTTGAAGCAATTGCATGAAAATATTTTGCATTTCTATTAACCTTAAAAACCTATTTAGTCCTAGACTACTGTTTCCATTTTCGTTCCATAACTCTGTAAAGTTCCCATAATTCTGCTCGTTTTTTCATAACTTGTTCTCTGATTACCACATCACTAGTTTTTTGTTGTCAAACCTCCTCTATTTCTTTGATTTCCATTTCCAATGTCTCAATTTTCTATTTAACCAACCCGTACCTTTTAAGACTCCACTCCGCAACATAGGTCTTAAATTTTTTAACCCCTACCCCACACTTGAACTTCTAGGAATACCTATCTTTACTTTTTCCCAATTGTGTTTGACCAACTCATGAAAGAAACTACCATCATATCAGTAATTAAAAGAACGAAAAGGTTTAGGGTTCTAATCACAGCTCTTGCTATCCAACAACACCAGATTATGATCAGATAAGGCACTAGCTAAACTTTTTTGTACCATATCATTATAAGAATGTAACCGCTTGCATCTATCCGAAAATGATCAAGCCTGCAAAAAGTAACTTCTTTCCTTCTACTACTCTAAATATATTGACCCCTCAACAATTGTTAATCCACTAAGCAAGCATCTTGAATGAAATTTGCAAAATTAGAAGTTGATCTAGAGATGTCACACTTACCCATTTTTTCATAATCATTTTTCACTGTATTAAAGTCGCCCCCCATACACCACCAAATATCCCTAAATTGAATAATTTGTAACAAGGTAGCCCATAAAGGAACTCTTTTAGCCTCATCATTTGGAGCATAGACATTTAGGAACCCAACTATTTTTTACTTCCCATGCAAAAATACAATAGCCATAAAATGTTTTTTTTCAAAATGAACTCCTCCATATCAAATAAGCCTTCACGCCAAATCATCATCCACCCACCCGACTAATCATCCGATGCCATGCGTAGGCCCTTGACCCTACCTCTACTCCAAATTGACTCATAAGAACTCTAATAATATTTTTTTAATTTGGTCTCTTATATGAATACAACATACGATTTAACTTTAATAATTAAACCTCAAATTAATCTCCTCTTGTCTCCCCAACACATCCCTCTAACATTCCATGTTAATGCATTCATTAATATATAAACACATTAAGCTCAAAACACCAAAACAAAAAATCTATATCAAATAATAGTACCTTGCTCCTTTTTTTCCAATGAAGCTACGGTTTGCACCACATCATCCTTTGAATTAACAAAATGAATGCCCAATTTTTTTTTCTTTCAATAACCAAGCCATTTTTGCCTTATGTAAACACTCACCTTCTTGCTCTGACTATACGTTAATGCTTGAACTCCTTGCTGAACTTTCCCCTCATCTCAAGCTACTCCATAATACCTTACAACCGTCCGATTTTTTGGTCTATTCTCATAATATTTCTTTCCTTTAGGCCTTCCCCTACCTTCTTTTATCACACTATCATTTCCATTACCCACCACACCCTTCATACCACACTCAATGTCACAGTAATCATCCTCTTTTCCTTCACTATCATCATTCTCCAACCTCTTCCCCTAATATTCATTGCCAACCTCCATAATTTTGGATATAATAAGACTCATATCATAGTTTCCTATATCCGTTGAATTTTGGGAAGCTACGTGCAGTTCCTCCTCAGTAGATAAGTGTCAAGCCCGACCTTATAAAATACTTTCCATATCATTCATATGATTGACAATATGCTTGCATACTTGGAAAGCCCCGAAAGAAAAATCGTTAAAAGACGACAATGTACCAAATGGTACAATTAAGTTAATTTACGCCTCGAACTAGATCAAATAGAGAATTTAAAATGAAATTAAGAATATTAAAGTCACAGAATGGTTTAATATGGTGATTTGGAGTTCGAGGATCAATTTGGAGTCAAACCGAAATTTTTACTGTCCAGGGGCAAAATGGTCATTTGCCACCCAAGGACACAATGAGAATTTTTAGAAAAGAATTTTTTTGACCCCATTTGACTTATTGGAGTATGATTTGAGTATTTGAGTATAATTTGAGGGTTTGGCAGTGAAAAAGTTTAATTTCGGTGATTTTTAGAGTGTAGGGGTGAAATCGTAATTTTGTCACTCGCGGACAAAATTTGAGATTTTGAGAGAATTTAGATCAAATTTGACAAATTGGAGAAAAGTATGAGTATAAGGGATGAAAAATATATCTATGGGCAATTTTTCAGTTTTTGGGGCAAAAATGTAATTTTTGACTTTTACGGGGGCAAAAGTGTAAATTTCAAAAATTACTCCACCAAGACTTTGGATAAGTCTGAGAATTTTATCTAAGCTATGGATATGTGGGACAAATGTGTGGTGAAAATTTGGAAACAAATGGATAGCTAGAATTTAAGGAATTAATAAAACATTAAAAAATGAATAAAATAATATTATATTATTTTAGCCTTTAAAAAGGTAAAAATTCCAGAATTTTCAACTTCTTCAGCTGTCCAAACCAAGGGAGAAAAGGGGAAAAAAAAAAAAGAACCCTAACTGAAAATTTGGAGAAAATCAAGAGAAATCAAGAAATCAAGCATTGAAAAGGTAAATTTCATTGATTTTTCTTGTGGTTTTCACTACCCATGCATTTTTTTCTCATTTCCATGCAAAATTAGAAAGTGGGTATGGACACCCATGCTGGCCAAACCTCCATGGATGAGTTTTGAGCTTGATTTTGGGTTGATTTTAATTGAATTAAGTGATTTTAGTTAAGTTATATTGAAATATAGCAAAAATAAGCTAGAGATATAATTTTCTCCCATTGAAACCCATTATGCCAAATTTTCTAGGAGAATATTGGCTGCTGATCTTGATGTTTATTTGAGGAATTATGAGCCTAGAAAAATAATGAGAATTTTCAGAGCAAAAATACAAATTTTTACCCACTAGGGGTATTTTCGTAATTTGCTCTCGAGACTGATAATTTGCACCACACTGAGGGACATTAAGTCAATTTGGGTGCAATTGAGGTATAAAAACTGAAAAAAATTAATTTGGAGTTTAAACGGACGCGTATATCGATTTATCGGGTAAAAGACCGAAATAGGCTAACACCGCATTTAGGCAAAAATTTAGACATTTTTGTATTCCATATCAAGCATTAGTAGTCTAAATTAGTTTAATTTCAATTTAGTACCAATGTGGTGAATTTCTCGATTTTGTACTGTGTCAAGGTGGTGAGTCCTCCGATAAAGGCAAGGGAATTGCACCCAAGGACCAGTAGTTTGAGTATTTCGAAAATTCCCACTCTAGACACGGTGAGTAATCTTACCATCATTTTAATTATCTAAAGTATGTTTTTATTCGGTTTTGGTGAATTTTATGAAAATGAGTTCAAATGGTAAATTTTTATGTTTTGTAAACAAAATGAGTTTAAATGAAAATATTTTATAAATTGTCTTGAAACGAAATAA
>NC_030857.1:9692370-9798012 GCF_000208745.1 Theobroma cacao | reverse complement strand
AGGGTAGTCAAACCTAACCCTTTTATGGTGACAATCCACACTAGCATAGTTGGGAGATAACTAATCCATCCCAAGAATCGCATCAAACTCAAGCATGTCCATCAGCACTCGATTAACTCGGGTTTCCTTCTTCTTAACTCAAACCACGCAAGCTCTATATATATATTTTGTTGAATTGAGTAGATTAGACATTCCTTCCTCCTTTTGCTTAACGTCATCAACTTGAGCTTGCACTTGAGCTTTTCTAACCACTATTTCCAGCTAAGAAAAGGGTAGTGGTAGTGGGTTTCCCTTTGCCTCTTTCTCTTGAGTTTGTTTATTAGGCTTTTCAACCACTGTTACTTTCTCAAAAGGCTTCACTTGAGTTTCTGTTTGTTTGTTACTGCTTGCGACCTCATTTCCACTAGTAAGGGTGATTGCCAAGTAAGATTCCTTATCTTCTCTCCTATGATTAGCTTCAGTTTCACTAGGAAAAGTTCTTTGAGGCATATTATTGATAAAACTTGCAAGTTGACCCACTTGAGTTTCAAGGTTTCTCAATAAAGCTGCTTGATTATGAATGAGAGAATCAATCCTTGCCATAAATTGAATGACCATCTCTTCCACAGATGGCTTTATCTTAGTCATAAACGCTTTCTCTTAAGGTGGAAATCTAGTAAGCATATTAGACTTTGGAGCTAATGAAGATCTCTGATTGTTACTCCAAGAAAAGTTCGGATTCCAACATCCAAAATTATAAGTGTTGGCATAAAGGTTGTTTTGCTGCGAATTGAGATTTCCCATAAATTGAACTGATTCTCAACAATGGTTACTAGAATGCCTTTCTTTACGAAACTCACATGTCTTTGAAGGCCTAAACTCCTAGAGTTTCAAACTTTTGGACAAAGTAGCTATCTAAGTAGTTAAAGCAGTTAAAGTATCCATTGTGTGGAGGTATCTAAAAAAAAATAAAGAAAAACAAAAACTTGAACTAAGACAATTTTGTTTAATTTAATATCAACAAAATAAATAGGAAAACAAATCACCGACAACAATGCCAAAAACTTGTTGGCCGGATTAATGCATGAAAGTGCACGTGGCTGTACAAGTAATATAAAGGTAAGTTGAGTATCGTTTCCCACATAGATTTGTACCTATTTTTACTAAGTATCAAATTTATAACATAATATAGTTTATCCCAGCACTTGAGTTCAATTGATTAATTAAACTAAAAATAGTTAACTAATTAATTAAATTAACAACAAATAACATGTCACTAAATGAAATATAGGCAGAACTTAAGGTTAGACTTCAAATGGGTAGATGTCGATTTATGAACAATAAATTATAAAATTTCTTTAGAAACATTTGAGTTGAATGTATTGTTGGTCATTATAGGATCCATTGGAGCTTCAAGACCGAAGTCCAAATAAGGTCTTTTATTGGTTTTGGTAAAGTGACATAAAAGGTGAGTGAACTTGCATATAAGAATATTTTGGAAAGAAATGCATGTGTTTGAAGAAAATACTTGAAAACACTTATTTGAATCTTTTAAAATATGCATGGGAACAAGCCTTTGATGAGTGATATCCTTATGTTGTAAATGTATAATGTGATGAACGATATATTTGAATTATTATATTGAATTGCTAAGTGAATTACAGTGTGTGATACATTGAGAATGCTAGGATGTTGTAACTAGTGGTATGATAGTTAATATTATTTGCCTTGGAAGTTGGATTGTGTAACCATGTATATGACCAAAAATAATGAACTATGTGGAAGGTATTAATATGTAAAGATTATTATTTACATGTTGTTATGTATGCTATTACCTTAGTAGGTATTGTCAAATAACATCTATAACCATGTATGTGCAGTATGGAAGGGCACAAGACGATAATGGTGGTGCATAGTGTGGGTGAGCTCATGACACGACGACCGTGTGTGGTGTGAAAGTGCACATGACGATAATAGTTATATGTGCGGTGTGGGAGTGCACATAAACTGAGTTAAGGTCGGTGGTTGTATGCACCAAACCATGTTGACTTTTTTTTTAGGAGTGAGCTAGATGTCTTTGATGTATGTTTGAAAATATCTATAGAGATATATATATATATATATATATATATATATATATATATATATATAACTCTAAGTTAAAGAAAGCCCCAAAGGGTTTTCTAAAAGTCGACAAGTGATGGCTTTAAAGTTGGACACGTGGCTCTCTCAAAATGGTCTTAAAGATTGTGTTGAGCATTATACCTACCCATTTGGAAAGCATTATGGGCGTTTGGTTTGTTGGCCATTTGAAGAAGGCTTTCTGCAATTTGGTTTGCCTTTGCCATGGGCTTAAATTGGTTGGCCCACCTACCCATGTCATTTTGCTCTTACCAATTGCCATAGGTTTTTCCTCACCGCCTCATTCTTTTTTTCTCCCCCATGTTTCTTCTATTTATCTACAATGATGTGAGAATGTATTATGTTCTTCTACATTGATGTTAAAATTTTTGGTTTATGGAAATTTGGACCAACGGCTTTGATTTGTACTACCGATCAACGTGGCTTCCTTGAATTCGATGCCATGTTCTGGTCATTTGGCCCTGTCTTCTCAATGTCAATCGTCGCTCTTCAATTGTCTTTATTGGACTCTTCAACTGTCCTTGCTAAGGGTGTTTTTGGGTTTAAAAAGTTTATTGCGATATTTTTGCTCAATTGTTTTCTTCTTTCTTCTATCTGTATTATTTTCCTTTTTCTATTTATGCTTTTATGTGTTTCTGTGTTGACTGCTTCAGTTTCACGTTTTAAGGTTTGACACCATTTGTGTCTTTTGGATTGTTTTAGATTTCCTGCATTTTCATTATTCCTTAAGTTGTTTTGTTATTAGTTATAGCTATTATTTATTTTGTTTCTTTAGACCAAAGGATTCAAGGGGTTCTGTTTGAATTAATTTTTTTTATTTCCTATGTTAAAGTAGATTTTCTTTGTTTATTGTTTTTTTTTTATTTTCTTTGCTTTTATTGTTTGGACAAAGCAAACATTAAGCATGAAAACATATATATTATTTATAGTTCAATTTAGTAATGTGATATGGAACTTTTTTATAGGATGACATTGTTTTACAAAGTCTTTTTTTTTTGTTATGTATAAACGTGGTTTTATTGTTATGTTGTTCTTTTAGGATAGCTTTAGATGATATATATACAAATTTAATTTCTACAATGTAATTTACAATTTAAGACCTTTTATGCTAGAAAAAAAGGGAAAAAGAATCTTCTTTTATGAAAAATGCATGTATGTGCAAGAAACAAGTCTTGTGATCTTACTCTTTTGTTTAGAAATTTATGATATAAAATCTTTAAAAAATATTAATTTTATGATATAGAAAATTGCAGCTTTACAAGTAAATATTGTTGTGGTTATGAATGTATTGCTTTATTTATAGTTAAATTGAGATTAATTGATATAGATAAAAAATAAAAAGATAAGTCTTTTTAGTGAAATTTAAATTGTTTCTTCCGTTTGTTTACTTGGAGACAAGATTCTAGAAACATGTAATTATACAAATATTGTTCTATCAGCAATGGTGTTTTTTTTTTTTTTTGCTATCAATGATGGTGTTGCATAAGTCATATTCTAAAAATTTTGTTTTTAATACGTTGGGTTTCTAACATTTTGTCCTACCTAGAATTTAAATAAGTAATTAATGAAACAAATGATGCAAATTATATTATACTTATTAGTTGAAGTATGAGTAAATTTAATATTTCATTGCTTGGTCCAGATGTATAACTTATAGTATTAAATCTCAAAATTTGGGATCAAGAATACACCATATTTGATGCTTCACTGTCCTATTTTTGGCAGCATCCCATTCATCTCCACTTTATTTTTATAAAGTAAACATGATTGATAATAATTAGGCAGCCATCGAAATAATATTTTTATAGGGTTTTTTTGCAACTTTTTTATTGGTATTTTGCTCTTTAAAATAAATTTTGTTTATCTTCTTATTATCTCATATTATTTTTATTTACTTCATGATTTTTCTTTTATAGTAAACTTGGATCAAGCAATTGATTATTCACGTGAGGTGGGCTTTGGTAGGCGAACAAATTGTGTTTGGATTTGATTATTCTACTTTACATAGTAAGCTCGCTCAATTTTTAAATTTAATTCTTTCTTTTTTTTTTAGATATTTCTTTTTCTTACTTTCTTTTTTTATGTGTAAAATATCATTATCCTTTTCATATGGAAATTTTTTTACATATTATTCTGGAATGAGATAGAAACACATCATTTCCTTTTAACTTCATTTATGTCTATTTTATTATTCTTATGATATATTGATTTTTAAGCTTAAATTGACTGCTTTATGGTGTTCAAAAAATGTTTGTGTTTTTATAAAATTTAAAATGCTCAATTTATCTTTTTATAATATTTTGTACATATGAATAGTCTAACTTTTCTATTCAATAGAATTTGATTCTTAGATGAATGCATCAAGGTTTAAAGTTAGTTGTTTACTAAGATGACATTTACAATGTTTACTTTTATTGTTGTTCTTATTTAGTGTTCTACTTAGAGAAATAACATCTTAGATAAATTACATTCCTTATGTTTCTAAAATATGATTCCACATTTATTCTGTAGCTTATATTGTGAACTATTTTAGTAATTTTTCTTTTCAATTCGATCTCTACTTTGTTCACTGCAACGCATAATGTATAGCTTTATAATCTCTTCATAGTTTCTGTCTCATTTTATGTTTTCTGCTTTTTGTCTACTTTGTTGACATTATTGATTTATTTTTTTAACTTTGGGAGATATATTTTAATCAATTAATGTTATTACTATTTGTTATTTTATTCCTTTTTTATGATTGCCATTTGTAACTTAGACAACTCTTTATACTGTTTTCTTTACTATGCAAATATTATTTGAAAGTTAGCAATGCCAAACCAATTTCTGTGAAATTTATGCCCTTTTCAACAGGCTATTTCAGTCAAGGTGAGGATAATGCGTATATAGGAGTCCATTGACCTTTCTCGACTAGACACACTACTTAGCCTTGATCTCCTAGCTACTTATGCTGCGGTACATCGATTTTATTGTTCACATATAAAATCAACCTTTAAAAAATATATCAATAGCTATAATATTTATTAGATATATGCAAAGACTAACTTAAATAGTTTGTTGCCAATCTTGTTTATGTCAATATTATTATGCTTATGATATACTGATTTTTAATCTTAAATTCACTACTTGATGTTGTTAAAAAAATGTCTGTGTTTTTATGAAATTTAATATGCTCACTCTATCTTTCGATAATATTGTCTACATTGAACCATTTCACTATGTATGTAATTGACATTCATGCCACGTATGTTATCATTGTACCAAAAGATGCACTACATTTTACGATCAAGAGTTCGGATGCATCACAATTTCCACATCAACTCAAAGAAAGATGCCTTTATCGAATCAGCAGATTCCAAATTAATGATAAGAAAATGTTTTTCAATCCTATTCCCTTAAATATCATGGGAATATTTACTGAAAACACTGTCATCCACCCAATTCAAAAAGATTTGCATCCATACCCTGCATGTTACTTTACTTTTGCCTCAATTGACCAACTTAATCCTCGAATCCGCAATGATTTAGTTTTGATAGGTAACTATCAATTATATATGGCTGCCACATTTTTTAATCTTCGATTCTTTTTCTACTGATAGTGGCCACTCTTATTCCTAAATTGATAACTCGATCCATTACTGATTTTCTTTTTTTAATATGCTCATTCTTCCCAGATTTTATTGGAGCTCTTAAATCAATGACCGCCATCGAAAAAGTTCGTTTGCAGAATCGGACAAACGAAGTCAAGAAACGAGACATGTATATTGAAAACCTTAGGTATACAAAAAAGGTAACATGTTTTTCAATCATCAAATCGCTCAAAATTAAATTACTCAAAATGACACCATGTCTTATTAATTATTGATTTCATTCACAGTGGCAACAACTTAAAAGTTGTTTTGTATGGAGACAAAGCTGAAGCAATCAATCAAAACCAACTCCTTGATGATGTGATCAGTCCAATTATAGTGGTGGCTACAACAACTGTGAAGAAATACATGAGTATGTATATTGTATGCATTATCACATAAATTCATTTATCTTAATGAAAACTATATTAATTTCAGTCTTTTTGTGTAGACACACTTTATCTTGCTTCATGTTCAGCCACCAAGGTATATGTTGATCTTGACATACCAGAAACTGCTACCTTCAAACAAAGGTGACATATATTCCTAAAACCTTCATATTACAGTCAAACAAAACATTATGTAATCATAGACGAACATGCAGGTATGAAAAGGAATCCTTTAGCGTGCAAATTATTGATATGCAAATGTTACCCCATCAGTCAACAACAAAGATCAATGAAATCAAAGAATCAACAATAGCAAACATTAACATTGTTGATCCAACAAAAATACAGGTAACCAAAATATAAATCAAAATACTGAAAACTTAACACCCAACTAGAAACAATCTGACAAATTGTGCATTTTGCAAGAACTAAATACAAAATTAGAGCAAATATAACTGACATTGATTGCTTTAATGGATGGTTCCATGATTCATGTAATGAATATGGGGTAGCACTGAGATTCTATGCTGACAAATATTGGTGCACGAAACATGAAGAAAAAACACCAATGCCTACGTAAAAAAATCTTGAACCATTTATATCTCTTGTCCCATTTGTATAATGCTTTCACATTTTTCTTAACAACTGCATTAGACAATACCTCATTCAAATGTGTACTGCCACTTATTGCACTAATAGATCATTATGAAAAAACTATATTATATTCATATCTTTATAAAGTTGTATGAAGCATGCTACGTCTTTTTCATTTTCTTGTTCCTTTATCTATTTATATATATTATTACTCCACTATTCACACATGCACTACCTGATTCTCTCTTGAAATTTATTTAAACATCAACAAAGTAAACTCATTTGTAAAACAATCATAATTCTTATGTTTGATGATTCCCTTTAAACAAGACTTTGGTAAATACACACTTCCTGTTAAAACTTACGGTGAACTACACTTTGCTATTATTTCATTACTTTTTAGGTCATGCAAGGTCAATTGTCCAACGTAGACTCAAATATTTTACTTCTTTTATCAAACAATTTTTTACAGCATTTAATATTCAACAAAAATCTTACATTATATCTTTTTTATTTAAGGTACTCCATATAACTTATTGTCGCAGATCATATTGCACAAATGGACATGGTGGCTTTTCGTAGGCCAACAGAAAAGTTGGTTGGTGCAACAATTACAAAACTTGCAGCATTACAAGCCATAAATCGCATGACCCTCCCTAAACCTTTTAAAACACTAATCAATCAAGAAAAAAATTTTACAATAAGCTTAACCACCAGAGCAATGAAATCAAGAATCGCGAACTACAAGATGTTTGACTATGATGAGCTATAAAACCAACCATTTTGCACTTCACGTTTTGTTGGTGCTTCAGGATCAATAACACCTCCAACAAGAATAGAACAACCACAAGAACAAATTCTATCATCACCAGCCAATAACCAAGTGGTTAAAGAACTTTTCGCTGACTACACACCACAAAAAGAACTCACCACCACTAAAGGAGAAGAATCACCAACCAAGAAATACAAGGCCAGGTAAAACTCATATTTCATTTTATGATTTCTGAAGATTTCATTGTCACGACCCAAATCCCCGCCATGACCTGCGCAAGGGCTCATGGACATAACCCACTAATGTGGTTATTAATGGCCATGACCACATTTCATTGATGACCAAGCAAGCCTATTAATATCACCTGTTCATCGTTCCATCAAAGTTGCTAAATCACATTTCATAACTTCAAATTAAAATAATACTAAACATTGCCAACTCGTAGTGGCATTACCAATCAAAGATACATGTATTATCTAAACATACATCTTAATAATTTACATTGAGTCTGTCTATACACAACAAAAAGAGTACTTGACTTCCAACGGAGAGACTTGAAGAAATGTACAGCTACTGAATGTCGGACACCTACCATGGGTTGAATATACGAAGACACCTCTACCTAGTTACCAACTGCCTCTTGATCTGAAAACATGAAGTTAGAAATGGTGAGTATAAACCCAGTGAGTGAACAAGGAAAGGAACAAGCAATAGAATAAGGAAAAGTTTGAAATCATAATGCACTTATTTGAAAACGATGCACTTTAGCTTAAGTCCTTATTAAAACCCTTAATTGAACCCTTGGTTGATAAATCATGTGATGATAGAGAATTCATATTCAACATGAAATTGAAGAAGTGGAAAATATGGCAAAAACCAGCCAAGTGATAAGCGGCACAGAAAGTTTCATTCTCGCTGCAGCAAGAAACAGAGCAACAAGAAAGACTTCCTTTCATCCTAAATAAACCATTTCACTGCAATGCAAATCAATTTGGAACACTAAAAAAAATGCTCAAGGTTCAACAAACAAGATTCCACATACATTATAGTCACACATGTGCAAACATATATGTATATATATATATATCCATCACCATGCACACTCTCCCATCATCATCAGCTCATGTGCACTCCTCACTAGCACATGGCTGCGTCAGCATCAGCTTATACGCACTCCTGCTTACACATAGCCAAGTCATCATCGACATATACACACTCCTACTCACACATAGCCGAGTCAATATCAACATACGAAAGAAACACCCAATGCATATTATACATATCATCATATTGTGATAACACATAAACCATTTATGTAGCACATTTTCACAAGATAAAAACACTTCACCAAAGGCTTGTTCCCAAGGTACATTTTAAAAAAAAAGCTGGATAAAATCTTTTAAATGTTTGTACAATTACCTTCACATTTCCATAACAAATTTTGAAATGCAAGTCCACTCACCTGTCTTTGTTGATTCTTAAATTACTCCAAATTCCACTAATGCCCCGAATGGTGATTTGGGGTTTCAGTGGAACCTATCACACATTAGCGTCATAATTAACTCAATCACATAACCATAATTCTAAAAGCTATCTCCTAAATCATGTTTCACTAGTTATTCCTAACTAGCTTCTAACTACCATCAAGTGGCTAATTATTTACACTATTATAATCACACCAAAATGAATAAACTATCTCAACTACAAAACGCTCATAAATCTAACTATTAATCATTCTCAACAACTAAAATATCAACTCAATTTAAATTCTCACCTTGCTAGATTTGCAATTGAATATCTCCTCAAAAATTCCCAAACAATTATAGAAGGTCTTTCTTTCTCTCTCTAAAACCCTAGTTAGTGAGAAAAAGTATTTATCTAAGACATTTTAAGGGTTTTAAAGTGAAAGAGTGAAAGAGCATGAGGTTTTATAAAAAAATGCACAAAAGCATGAAAATGAAGGCTAACTTGATAGGGTTATGGAAGCTTGAAGAGTGCTCCCATCGAAGGTGAAGAAATGTGGGATGGGAGGAAGAAGAATAAGAAGATAAAGTGCTGGAAATCTGAGGAAGGTGCTGGAGGATGAAGATATTTATAGTTAAAACTTATCCAATTGTTAATGAAATTACAATAATGCCCTTAGCAATGCCATTTGTCTTCCTCTTGTTCTTGTGCAATCTTTTACTCTTTTAACACTAGGAAAAGGTCCAAAATCCTCTAAAATAGGTCCCTTAAGTAACCCCCAAAAGTCCTCGCTTTTAAAACCCCAAAATCTTGTTATTTGTGGAATTTACGGTGAGGGCTGCAACTCTCAATTTCCAACGCCGTGGCGCTCAAACATTTTGTCAATTTCTGTTCTTCTAGTGCAGTCCTTTCATTTCGACAAAGATTTTGACCACCTTTCCACCAAAACTAGGAAAAGTGGTAAACATAAAAGTTGTAGCCCTACCTCTTAGCTTTCTAATAATTCAAAAATCATGTCATTTGGACTCCTGTAGTGGGAGATATATTTGAAAAACTGAAATATATGCAAATAGGGTTACTGTTCATTATGACCTTTCTTCACCAACTAAAATTATTTTTGATCCTACTCCTATAACGACATAACATAATTATAAGTAACGTAAAACTAGCATCATTAGCTCAAATTAAACCTTTAAACATAAGTTCCACCTCTAGTTACGTGTCTATGAAGGTTGAGGTTTCACATTCATGCATTTATCATCTACTGCTATTGTGTGCATTTTTATTTTGTGTCATATTCTTGAGAATTCATTTCCCAGCTAAGTCCCTTATCTCCTTTATTTTCTGCATGAAAGTGTTATCTTTTTATTTGAAGTTGAAAGATTGTCAATTGTTTTGTTCCTCTCTTAATTTAGATTTGTTAATTTTTTGTTAAAGACTGAAAACTCTTACTTTGGAGGACATAAAGACAATATTCAATTCATTTTTTTCATTTATGTTTTCTATACATTACTGCACTCAAGGAAGATACCATTTTAGCTTACAATGAGAAATTTAACTTTTATGAGTTGTTATCGTAGATTGATATCCAAAACTGGAAGATTTGTTTGAAAAAAGTTTGTTTCCTTAATTTTAACTGTCAACCAACTTACAGTTTTGGCAAATAGGCCTCATGTGATGTTGTTTCTTTTGCTTATTGAAAATTCTTGCACTTTTTGCTTTGTTGCTTTCAATTTTTTGAAGAAACAATATTGTTCACTTACTAAAAAAAGAGTATCTAAAGAAATTTAACATATTTGATGATATGTCTTAAACCCAAACTACTACCTTAAATAGTTGAATTCTATTTGTTAATTTACAATAATATAATAAGATTCACTTCTTACTACTTCAATTCTATACATAACTTAACTTACATTTTTCCCCCATGCAGAGCCACTTCTAAAACAACCCGATCATCAAAAGCCAACCTTGATGAACAATCTTTGCCTACCTCTTAATACCAAGAAATTCTAGAATGTGACTCCTAGTTATGCCCAAAATTGCCTTATTTTTTGTTAACAGGCACCAAGATGGATTGTCCTCCATAATGTCAACTTTTGTTTACATAGAAAAATCTGCAAAAACACAATATCAAATCTTGATCTAAATTTTGTTCATGGGCACTAACTCCTTATTAACTAGGCAACGGTGAATGTTACTGTTATTACTATGCACTCAATTTTGTTAAATGGGAATGAATGCTTTTCTTGATTGAGTACAGATGAATGAATACAATTATCCACAACTATAATATATTCTTCCACTTTATACTAAAAATTCTCATAACCATTTCTTCCAACAATTTCATTTTACCATAGCGCAATGCACGGGACAAATTCTAGTATAATATATATACACAAATTCTTATACACATGTGTACATACACTATAAAGATGTTGGAGAAATGTAATGTGATTGCATTAAGTGTTGAAGGTTAGATCCTCAATGTTTTCAAAATGAATTAAAGGACAATATAACATCGGGTTTGGTTTTTGAAATATAAATTGCATTGTTTCTAACATAAGTGCATCGTGTTACATAAAACATTCCGTATCGTTTGTTTGTTCCCTTCCTATATTCACTCCCTGGGTTTATACTCATTCTTTTCAACTTCATGTTTTGGTTTTCAGATTCGGAGGTAGTTTGAGCCTTGTTTGAGGTGTTCCCCTCATACTCATCTTTTGGTAAGTTTACCATCACACTCAATAATAGTACCCACGCCCAAAGTCACTCCGTTGGTAGTTAAGGGTCTTTTATATGTGTATATGATTGTTTTAATGTAAATTGTTAAATTTTTTGTAAACACTGTATGTTTAGTCTGATTAATAATGTCGTCATAGGTTGGCAAGTGATAACACTATTTTAAGGATGGTATATGTTTGGTTGTGATGATTTATTTTTGAATAAATTATTATTAGAAATTACAAATTATGGATCTTAAAGAAAGAAGGGTGATAGATAGACTAATGAACAAGTTTTCATAGAGAAGCTTGTTTGGGCCTAGTAGGCTATGCCTATTGGGCCATGAGCCGATCATGACCCGAGATTGGGCTGTGACACACGAGGAACGAAAATATCCACTATCACACCAAACTGATCAAACATTGATTTAAAACTAGCCCAAGACATATCTTTCACCTTATTGTCTACAAAAATCACATGAAAAGTTCTATTCCACCATACTAATTCAGATTGACCATGCATCCTTGTGCCCTAAAAGCCCTGATTGCTTATTACCCATAGTTGCTCCACCTCTTCCATGCCTACTTGTAAAAAACCTCTCAACTCTCTATTTCACTTTTTTAAAAAAAGTAATTTAAATCTTGGATTTTTAGTTTTGGAAAATATTATTTGTTGTTCCAAATTTATTGATTCCTTCAAACTAAAAGATTTGGATGGATTTTGTAAAGCCCGACCTTATAAAATACTATTCATGACATACATGTGATGGATTGCATGTTTGCATGCTAGGAGAGGCCCGAAAAATTTACAAAAGTCGGTATTGTACCTAGAGATACAACAAAGTTTATTTAATCCTCGAACTAAATCAAATAGGAATTTTAAGGTGAGTTTAAGAGTTTCACAGGTCATGGATGACTTAAAAATGGTAATTTGGAGTTTGAGGATCCATTTGGAGTCAAATCGGAATTTTCACTAACGAGGGGCAAAATGGTCATTTGCCACCTGGGGACAAAATGGGAATTTTAGAAAAGATTTTTTTGACCCCATTTGACTTATTAGAGTATAATTTGACTTATTGAAGTATGATTTGAGGTTTAGAAGTGAAAAATTTTAATTTCGGTATAATTTGGAGTATAGGGGTAAAATGGTAATTTTGCCACCTCAGGGGCAAAATTGTAATTTTCCACCACCAGGATATTTTTTCCAGCACATGGTCTTCCTTGTCTTCATCTTTGACCCTTGACTAAACATGTGGTGGAGATAAAATGTTTAAATTTTTAAAATTTTAAAAACGGGCCAATGACATGATGCCATGTGTCATGCCTTTATTAATTTATTATTTTCCTTTTTAAAAGGCACAAAATCAGCCCATCTTCCACCCCATGGCCGGCCAAACCAGCAAGAAGAGAGAGAAAACAAAAACAAAACCCTAGAGAGAGAAAATCAAAGAAAAAGTGTGAATTTTCAAGGAAATTAAGTGAAAAAGGTGAGTTTTTTCTATTAAGCTTGAGTTTTCTTATTCCCAAGCATTTCTCTTTATTTTCCATGATTAAATTACATGTTTTCATGATGAATTCAATTCTGAAAAAATGGGTTAGGAGAGAGAAAGTTGTTGGATTTATTTGATTTTAATTTATGTTAGTGTTTTTAGTTAGTTTAGCATATTTAGAAACAAAACAACAAGAAAAGAATTTATTTTCTCCCCCAACCATTAATGGCTGAATTTACCATGTAGTGAGTGAGGATGAGTTTGATTTTATTCTAGGAGAATTGGTTAAGGAATAATGAATTATGAGCCTAGAAAAATAATGGGAATTTTCGGAGCAAAAATACGAATTTTTACCCACTAGGGGTATTTTCGTAATTTGCTGTTGGGACTGATAATTTGCACCACACTGAGGGACATTAAGTTAATTTGGGTGCAATTGAGGTATAGAAACTGAAAAGAATTAAATTGGAGTTTAAACGGACCCGTTAGGAATTTAATCGGGTGATAAGACGAATTAGGCCAATACCGGGTTTAGATAGTTACCAGTGCATTTTTGCATTCCATATCATGCATTGGTAGTCTAAATTAGTTTAATTTTGATTTAGTACCAACTTGGTGAAACTCTCGATTTTGTACTGTGTCAAGGTGGTGAGTCCTCCGATAAAGGCAAGGAAATTGCATCCGAGGACCAGTAGACAGAGTGCTTCGAAAGTCTGCATTCTAGACATTGTGAGTAAACTTACTGTCATTTTAATTATCTAGGGTGGTTTTTAGATGCTTTCATGAATTCTATGGAAAAAGGAATTTAAAAAGATAAATTTTCATGTTTTATGAATAAATGAGTTTCAATGAAATTAAATTATAAATTGTTTTGAAATTAATAGTGATTTTGAAAAATAGAGTACACGGAGACTGTTAATTGTGGCAATTTGATTGTTTAAATTAACTGGCTTATGATAAATCGAGCATGATTGGCTAGTTGGCAATTGTATTGAAATGCGAATTGTTTGGTTACCTTGAAAAACTACGAATTACAAAATTGCCATATCATGTTATTGAGTTTTATTATATGGTGGATTATATATTAATTAATCACTGCAGTAGGGGGTTTCTGTGGACCAGCCTTTTAGAGGGGCACGGTAAACCCCATTATATTCTTACCTCGAACGGAGAGGCGCGTAGGGTATCTCCTGGGGTAAAGTTTAGGGTTCACTTCACGCTAAACCACCACGTGAGGGGGAACTCAGCCAACGCCAAGGAACGGCTATGTTTTCAAAACAAAAACATGATTTATGTGAAATGTGAATTTTAATAGCCTTGGCGGTCTCGGTAGGATGCCTCGGCCAAGGTGTCCCCGAGAATGGATTTATGGCACAAGCCTAGATTTTTATGAGATTCATAAGCCTCTTTACGTGTTTTGAACAAAATGTGTTCTAATGCTATAACCCAGTTTATGATGATTTACTTTATTGTCTCCATGTACTCAACTCTAGATGTTTATGATGATGTTTGTTTACTCATTGGGATTTTATAATCTCACCACCCTCCTTTCCACCCATTTCAGGTTCAGTATAGACTGTAGATAGCTGATCTCATCGAGGACTACAGTGGGATCTGCATTTTCCAAACCGTAGGTTCACAGTCCTCTTTACTTTTGTTTATTCGGGGGCACTCTTGTTATTGTAAATTAAATTAAATATTTTGGCTTACTGTATTTAAGTATGTATAAATTTATTTAGCTTTTACGTTATAAAAATTATTCACGTATAACTCTATAAATATTGTTTTATAAGAAAATAGAATATTTTACTTAATATTTCTTTTATTTTCTTATTATATTCAAATAACCATAATTTCGTTTTAAATGAAGATTTTAGACTTTTAAACTCATTTTGAATATGAATTGTGTGTTTTGTACTTGTATATTACGTTTTAGCCAGTTTTAAAATTTTTGAGAAAAATGACCAAAATACCCTTGTGAGACGAAAAATTAATATTTTATTTGTTTAAAGTTGGAAACAGCTTAAAATATTTTAGAACACGATATTTGACAATGGTTGCTCACAAGGGAACAGAGAAACTGATAGTAAAGCCTTGCGGGGTTTCGGGTTGACATTCCGGGCAATAAATGTCTACCGGGACACCGCGGCGGTTGTCACTGGCTTGATGGGAGTACCGGGTCGTGACAGATTTCCTCCTTGTCTAGAGCTCACCTAAGCTAAACATGCTAAGTTTATGGATTTAAATACATGGGTATTGGAAAAGCAGAAATGTTAGTCTAGAGAATTAGTTTTAAGTGAACTCAAAAAGTTTCAAAATAGCCTAGAATAATTGTTATGCGATTCTTAGACTAAATACTAATTGCAATGATTGTTGGATGTTTAGGAATGGTTAAAACTCCAAGGAATTAGTTGGAATAGAGTTTTGCTTGTTGAGACAGATTGACTTTTCGAGGTGAGTGGGTACACCTCTTAAAATACTCTATACGGTAAAGTTGAGCATGATTTATCAATTGGGATGCCTTGCATTATTTGAATGCTATGTTGGTTTCGATAAATCACATTCTATGAGAAATCATGTTTTCAAGAAAGTTTTCAATCTACTATGTAGTAAATGTCATTACTATATACTAGTTTTCAACAAGGGGAAACAAGCCCTTTCAAATGATTTCATTCAAATACTCTTCGATTGGATGTATGTTGCACAATTGATGCATGGTTAAAAAAAGCCTAGGTAGATGAATAAATACTCACCCTAGCCTACGTGCTAGTATGGGTGGAATAAAATGCCTCTATGAGGAGGTGAATGTAGATTGTAAAATGCCCACAAATATAAATTATGAGAATAGATGAGTAAGTCCCCACCACTTGATGGTTATAAGTGGATGTAATAATACCTACTAATGAAATTGTGCTATAGATGGAAAGGATAGAATGTGATTACTATAAATTATAATTGTTGAATGTTATGTGGTGATAATGTTTTAAGTATGTATGAATTTGCCATGTATGCATAAGGGTCAGATGTCGGGCGTCATACCATACATGTACAAAGGCTAGATGTGGGACGTTATACCACATGTGGTAAAGGCCAGATGTGGGGTGTTATACTACACAAATACCCAAGCCAGATGTGGGGCTTCATACCACACATGATAAAAGGGGCTAAAGTGGGGTGTTATACCACATACTTTAGAATCGTGATATTGAGGCAAACATGCCAATTTTGTTGTGGTGATATCTATGCCATTATTTTGTTGATGAAAATGTTCATTTAGTAATGATGATGAATTAAGTTATCAATTGATTGTTCATGCATCGAAAGGTTGATGTTGAGCTATTGAGTGGAAAACTCGCATAATGCTTCCTAAGTCCTCGAGTGGGAGGTAATACCCAAGTTATGGGCTGTAAAAGGATTGATCCCACTACCAATGATAAAGGTACCAATATCCTTGATACAAACTCTCTCATTTTCTCCTTGCAAATGTTTTGTAAGTAGAAATATAAATGCTTAGTAACAATTTTATGCATATTGAATTTCAAATGCGTTTATAGAAAATGTTGAAATGTGATTATTGATCGTTTGAAAGGACTATACAATTGTTTATGAATATCATTTTGTTTTTTTTTTTTTTTGCGAAGTATGATTTATTCCAAAAACTCTTTGATAACTTTATTATATAGAGTTATTTTGACACATTTTGAGGATTTAAGTAGTTAGATCTTCAAGATTTTAAGTTAAAATTGTAACATTTTAAGTGTTTTTCTAGTTTAAGTTTAATTACATGTTGAGTAGTTAATTCAAGTTATTTTAGTTAAATTTTATGTTATTTTGTTTTAAATTACTTTAATAGTAATATTGATAATTTCTCTTATTACTTTCGTAGGAAATTTGATGAAAAACGCTCATTTGATTAAAATTCATTCAAGTATGATGATGGCTTCATTCGTATATATTACAGTATTTTGACCATATCTCTGTATACAAAACTCCAAATGTAGTGATTCTTGAACCACTAGACTTCTAAGAGGAAGGACTACAACTTTTATATTTACCACTTCACCCAGTTCAGACTAGATCATGGTCAAAATATTTGTCGAATTCGGAGCATTGCAGTAGTAAGCATGCACTGAACATGATACATTATTTGGAGCATATCTTTCAATCCAGAAATCCAATTGACGTAATTCTTAATCCATTGAAAGTTAAGAGATAGGGCTACAACTTTTATGTTTTTCACTTTTCCCAATTCGGACCAGATCAAGGTAAAATTACATTCAAAGTTGATAGACGACCATAGCAATAGGAGAACAAGGCTGCAACTCTGGTGAAAGAAAGCTCACCATACAATTTTCTTGAGAGTTCAAACCTGTGGCGCTAGAGAAGTAGCACTGCAACGCTACTGTAGCAAAAAAACCAACATTGAGATGCTAGGCAATTTTTCAAAAATAACAAAATTGATGAAATTTTAAAAATTAAGTTACTTAAAGCCTATTTTTTCAGAGGTTTAAAAGAAAAAGTAACAAGTAACTATTCTAAAGATTTGGAGCAAAAAACAAAAGAAAGAAAACAAGATAAATTGAGAAAGAATTGAAATTGCAAAGCTTCAACACTTAATTTTTTTTCTACTTTTTTTATTCTTTTATTTTCTTTAACTTGGATTCATGACTTAATTTCTTTGAATGTTGTTTTTATTAATTAGGTGAATTTCAACATATAATTTGAATATTAATTTCTCTTTTATTTATCAAGAATGGGTATAATTTTACTTATTCAAATATATTTTTAATGCTTTTGATTGCTTGGTTAACAATTAATTAAATTGTAAATCTGATTTAAACTCGATAAAAAAATTTTAAATTGAACTAAAATTTAAATAATGTATGTTCACATTACTTAAATAATTTAAAGTTAAAATAGAAAAGGCACTTCTATGAAAACATAAAAATAACGGGTAACATAAAATAAAAAATAAAAAAAAGTTCGAAAAACGGAAAGGAAGATTATAATATACCTCTGGTTGATTAAAAGCGGCTAAATGCTCAAAGACGAGGTACATAGAGAGGACAAGAGCAACCAACAGAAACCAATATTTATTTCTTTTGAGTGGGATTTCTAGTCAACCAACAGCTATCTGATACGCTTGGTAGAATCATCCGAAAACAGCAAGAATTAAATCAACCCATATTTCAATTAAGAAAAAAAATATCTATAAGGGAGGAACCATCAGAAACCAAAAGTTATCCCCAGAAGCAGAAAGCTTTACGGTCCGCATCATGGTTCAATCTTCTCGTTAAAGAAGATCACATCACCTGGTTCCTTTTTTTTCTGTTTTTGAAGGTTTTCAATTGAAAACTCAAGGGGAAAAAAGGGTTTTAAAATATGAATCAAATACTGGAAAAGTAATAAAAATTTTCTTTTTTAAAATAAAAAAAGAAGCTAATAAGAGAGAAAATGGAAAACGAGCTCAGAAAAATATGGGTATGGAGAAATTATCAGCACAAATTAGAATCAGCGTGGTGCATGACTTTCTCTAATTTCTCATCATTGCCCAATATTATGCCATCAACATAAACCATAAAACTTTAAAGAAGAAGATAGAAATCCAACAAGAAGAATGACTAACAGAAAAAAGATGCAGCCTTCTCTGAGCTAAGACCACATCAAATAACAATGAGAGCCGGCGTCTACTCTGGGTTTGACATTTATAGAGGGAACTCGAAACCCTAATTTCCCTTTCATTTTTCTCATCATCACAATTTTGCCCTCTATGCCTTTACTACTTCCCATTTATGACCCTTTATTAGACTTACAGCATGTTTGGTACAGGAAATCCCATTTTTTCTCTTTACCTTTGTTTGGTAAGTAATGTGATAAGGAACAACTATTTTTTATTAACAGTTATTCTCTAAAATTGGGTAAAATTTAAGCTTAATTAAATTTAGGTTCTCTATAGGTTTTGCTATTTCATGATTGAGGGAATAGCTTTAAAATATAATAAAATTAAAATATTCCTTATAATTTAAAAATATTATAACCCTAGACCTATAAATATTTTTTTCTCATTTTTTTTTCTTTCTCTCTCTTCTCACGTTCTTTCCTCTCTCATTCTCTCTCTAACTTGCGCTCATCATCGAACATGGTGGCGAT
The DNA here is from genome assembly GCF_000208745.1 of Theobroma cacao. Classification (NCBI taxonomy): domain Eukaryota; kingdom Viridiplantae; phylum Streptophyta; class Magnoliopsida; order Malvales; family Malvaceae; genus Theobroma; species Theobroma cacao. The sequence goes on along the minus strand of NC_030857.1, from coordinate 9,778,680 downwards.
GACAGTGGTTTCACGATCGAATCTGGTCGGAAAGCGTCGATCTAGTCCTTTTCGACACATGATGTGCTAGATCAACGTTTCATTACACCGAACACATTTTCGATGGCCGGCCCATGGAGAAAAAGAAAGGAAAAAGAAAAAAAATAGAATAAAAAAAAATTTATTTATAAATTTTAAAATATTAATATTTTATNATATTATATTTTATATATAATTTAAACATTATTAATATTAATAGGATTAAAATATTAAAATATTAATAATTTAAAATATTAATGTTTTATTTATTAAATTATTAATCTATTAAATTTTTAATGAGTATAAATAAAAAATAAAAAAATTATTAATATTTTAACCATAATAATATTAAATTATAAATAAAATATTAATATTTAAAAATATTAATAATTAAATTATATTAAAATATTAATATTTAAATTATTAATTATTACTATTTTAATTAAATTATAAATTATTAATATTTAAAAATAAAATAAAAATAAATAATCATTTATAAAATAAAGGATATTTTTGTCTTTGTACTTTCTATTCTTTTCTTATTCTAAAATTATTGTTACTAACCAAACACTGCAATAAGTCATAATAATTATTCTTATCTTATTTCATTCATCGTACCAAATTACGTAATAACTATTATATTCTATTCCCACCTCATTTTATTCTCATGTAATAACTATTTTATTTCATTCCTATCTATCTCGCAAACCAAACGTACTTTTAGGATTTGGGATAGTCTAGGCTTAAGCCCTTAGCCCTTAACCTCAAGGCCTGAACTCAAGGGTTTCGATTTGATTTTGGGTTTGTTTTGCTTGATGAATTGCTTGAGCAATTAAAACTATTCAAATTTTATTAATTATTGTTGTCATTTCATCACGTAAATAAAATCAAGACTAAATGCTTAATTTAAGATTAAAATTTTTAAGTTTTTGTCAATTTAAAGTCAAATGTTTCAATTTTATTAAGTACCTGTCGAATATTTTCGATTATTTACAATTACGGGTTAAAGTAAGAGGTGTTTAGTACGTGTAAGACACGTGCATGACATGGATGCTAACTTGAATTTTTGCTTCTGACGTGGCAAGTGAATTGGATTTTTGGCAAACAACACCATTTGGTCCAGGCAAAAACGACTCTGTTTTTCCTTATTTGATTAATCCCATTAGTTAAAATTTCTCACTATTTTACTTTTCCACCATTTTAATTTTCCCACCATTGACCAGGAACAGAGCCTCATATAGGTTTTGGAGGGTCTTTAATATACTTGATAATTCATGTTTTCATATCTTAAACGTATTAGACACGATTAGACACAAAACCCATTAAGATTAAACACGAACACGACGCGAATATTATTCGTGTTTTAAATCTAAAACACGTACACATATACTTTTGATAACCGTGTAACACGACATAACACGTTTAGACACGTTTAACATATGACACGACACGTCTAATAACACGATTAACCCTAAAAATAATTATAATTAAATATAATTTTATTATTTAAATTTAAAATCAATAATTATAAAAACAATTATAACAAAACAAAATAACAAGAACATCAAGTATAACAAAACAAAATTTAAAATTAGGATTTGGATATGACATAATTACATTATTATCTTTATAAAATTTTAAAAATTATTAAAATAATTATTTAAAATTATTTAAGTAAGGCTAAAACAGCTTTTGACTATTAATTTTTAACAAGTTAATAAGCGTATTATGTATATAAGTTTAAACACGATAACACAATTAAATATGTTTATACATTTAAATATGATAACACGATTAATGAAACGTGTTTTAAACGTGTTACTCGTGTCTGACACGTTAAGATACAAAAATTTTCATATCTTAAACGTGTTAGACACGATTAGACACGAAACACGTTAAAGCTATACCTAAACCTGTTTAACCCCGTGTCTTCTCGTGTCGTGTTAACGTGTTGTGTCTAAAATTGTCAAATCTAGCTTTTTAAAATTTCCTTTATAGTATATAAAATTTTTAAAACTTTTAATATATTCTCTTAATGGCCCTCTCAAAATAAAGAATAAAAAAATCCAACATGCTTCATTCAATTTTAATTTTTTTTTATTTTTTAATTTATATTATTATTTTTTAAAAAAAATTTTATACTATTTGCTCATGTGTTATAAATTTCTATAGATTTATTTTTTCAAATTTCTATAAACCATCAACCACATTCTTTTTTCTTTTTATTATGTCATATGTGAGTTCTATCTTCTACTTATCATGTTCGTCTTTTTCTGTTATTTAGATTTTATTTTCATGATTTTAATATTTTAAAATTAATAAATCATTATATAATGCTCGAATATAAGTTGTAATGATGCATTGTTACTTAAAATTTTATCAATGTATCATTTTTTAATTAATCTTGATTATATAAGAGGAAATTATCTTTAGTATATCTTTTTTATATGCTTTACGTTTTATATTTAGTTGAAATGNATTTGATAATTTTTAAAATTAATAAATCATTATATAATGCTCGAATATAAGTTGTAATGATGCATTGTTACTTAAAATTTTATCAATGTATCATTTTTTAATTAATCTTGATTATATAAGAGGAAATTATCTTTAGTATATCTTTTTTATATGCTTTACGTTTTATATTTAGTTGAAATGAATTATCATGAATATATAGTTTTTAAATAATCTTAATTATATAAGTGAAAATTATTAATCTTGTATATCATATTTAACTATTTATATTTTATGCATTATTGTTTTATATTTAGTATTATAAGTTTATATAGAAATAAAATAAGAATATTATATGCTAAATGCATTAATTTTTTTTTTCAAGTTTGATTAAAGTATGAATATGTTGAAAACATTTAACAAATTCTTTAAAAGAAAATATGCAAATCGTCCAAATTATTCTCCTACACTTGAGCCATTAAGTCTCAATGCTTTAATTCATGAACAAAAGTAATGTAAATCAAAATGTCTAACACTAAATCTTAAAGAAATGGATTTTTTTAATACATAATTTTTAATTGATAAATTTGAATTCAGAAAATATAGTCGAGCACAACTTTCCTAAAAAACTATTATAAGTATTTTTTTTCTTGATATACGTGTTATATAAAATTATTTTTTATTAACAACCTTTTGATTATTGATTAAGTTCAATATATTAATTTTTAAAAGTTTTAACCTTTATTCATCTGTCTCTAGCTCCTCAACAAAAGTTGGCTAACTCTACCCTTGCCATCGACCCAAATTAACCACACTTTGCCTCCTCTCCTCTCCAATTGTTTTCCCTCTCCATCGTCTCACCGTCCAGCTAAGTATCTGTCGTCGTCATCTTATCAGGAGTCGCCTGTTTGTGGGCTCTTTTCGTCGTTTGCTAAACCAAAAATAGTTAGGTATGCCTTGCATATTCATTTTCATTTTCTATCTTTAATAGTTGCCACCAGTAAAATTACCATTGAATAATTTTTCTACATGGTGTGTAATAAATTTTGTAAATGGGATATAGTTTCTCTGTGATAACTAGTAATAACTGTAGCAAGTTATTACACATGTTGAAAAAATGATGTTGTTATACGTTATATTCAAAAAAATTGTCTAATTGTGATATTTTTTATATTTTGAACAAGATGGTTGATCAATTACGCATCATAAGGTTTTATTACGGTGGTGCTTAAATTGGGGGAAGCAAAACCCTCAAGTATGTAAATCGTTTAGTGGAAGACTTCACATTTGACCCAGACAAAGTTGGTTATTTTGAGTTATTAAGCACGTGTCAGGACACTGGTTATCAAAACATCAAACAAATTTATTATTTAAAGTTTGGGTGCACAATTGTTAATGAAAATTAAAAGGAGATAAAACATCTTGTCATATAAGATAAAGAATGGTAGTTTTATGATAAAGCCTTTTTTATCAAGTCAAAATTATTCAAATTATAACATGGCATGTAATAACTTTTTCATCATGGCATGTAACAATTAAATTTTTCAACATGCCATATAATGACTCAATTTTCAATATGACGTATAACAATTATATTTTTCAATATGGTGTGTAACAACTACATTTTTCAACATGACATGTAACAACTACATTTTTCAACATAACGTATAACAACTAAATTTTCAATATGGTGTATAACAATTATTTCTAACATAACGTGTAACAACTAAATTTTAAAACATGACGTGTAACACTATATTTTTTAACATGGCCTTAACAATATTTTTTCCACAAAAAGTAACAATAACATTTCCCAACATGTTATGTAACAAATATATAGAAAATGACATGTAACAACATCATTTTTTTGACGTGCCATGGAACAACTTTTTTCGACAATGGCGTTTAACAACACATTATAGAAGCCTTGCCTCTCACATATTTGCAAATTCTGAAGAGAAGTCCGCAGGCACTCAAAAATCATACAAATCTTGGTATATCACTTCGTATAAATCATTAGCAATACTTCATACAAATCATTAATAAGTTAACATCTAATGAAAATAACTAACACTTCATATACAAATCATCCACTCGATCAAGAGGTTTAACTGTAAAGTGATATGCTTCATTGAATTTTTGACTCAACCATGAAGTAGCCCAAGGCTTGCAGGGCGTCAAAACTTTGACCCCTTGCTCGTGTTATTCATAGAAACAACGTTGGAATATGTCTTTAATGAACTTGATCAAAACAATGATTGGTGTTTGTCTTACACTCTTCAGACACGAGTTAACACATTCGTAATGTTCGATGTCAAGAGTTGGTATTGTCTTACTGATGACCGTGCATGTGCCCATCTCTAAGGAGAAGAAAACTGGATTAAAGAGGAGATAAAACAAAATGGGTAAACTTGAGAGAAAATTAGGCGTAGGATTTAGATCAAAACAGCATCATTTGTATTATATGTCAAATCAGTTGTCATGTCATCAACTCACGTAATTTTTTATCACGTATAATACATGCTCTATCCACCTGTCAATTTAACCCTTAATTATAAGAACTTGAAAACATTTGACCTTAAATTATTACAATTGAAACATTTGACCCTTAATTGAAACAATATTAAACATTTAACCCCAATTTGAGCATTTAACCTAAAATGAAAAGTAAGGAATGTCCTAAAGAGCAACACATTGGCAAAGTATTATTTATACAAATGTATTCGTATATGATCATATAGTAAAAGATCTTTATAATTTACATAGATATTCTTACAGCTGAGCTTTTGAAAACTAAATATTATAATAGACCTTATCAACTCAGTTGTGGCAACTTAACAAATAAGCTATTATTAGCGGTGACTTTTCTTTTTAATTTTTTGATGTAGTACTTAAAAAAATTTAAATTATTTAAAAATTTTAAATAATCTTTTTTTTTTGTTATGTTCCATCAGTACCATTTAAATGTAAAATAACAAATAATATGTTGACTAATAAAAATTAATCAATCATTAATCATAAAATTCTATTTGATTCAAAATATTAATATAAAGACTTAATTCATTGCAACAAAAAACTAAAAATTTGTTTAAATTTTCTTAAATAATTTAAAAACTTTTTCAAATATTATACCTTACATCTTTTACACCTAATAATTAATATAAATATATATGCACTTGATGTGGAGAGGCAAAAAAACATTCAGAGGTAAATTTCCACGTATAATACCAAAAGAATGCACCACAATTCTTGCTTTTACAATGGGGTTCATATATAACATCATAATTTTCACCTGTTCAGAATCGTATATTCCGTATACATTGACCAGACTGCAGCAAAATTTTGCAGTTTAGTCAGAATCTTCTATATACATTTCTGATGTTGGAAAGTATCAAGGTCTTGTCCCTCAAGTTCTTCACCCTAGAAACAACAGGTCATTATCAAAACTCAGAATATCAAAAAGGGCCAAGAGAAAGGAAAAAATTCTAAGAAGATTCAAATTTGTACATACATGCCGAGTATTTTGACATTCTCCAGAAATCATGTTAAAATACCTTTTTAACAACTCCAATAGCAATAAACAGCTGCAAATATTATCTGGCTGTTTTATTCCTGTATGCCCCTGCTTTAGCTTCGACATGATGTCTCTTCCCATTCGCCATGCCACTGTCACTAACACTCCCTTCAACAAGGTTTTCATGGGCTTCAGAAAATTCTCTATTCCACGAATTTAAGGGGATAAGGTAGCTGTCATCCTTACAGCTCCTCCTTCGTTCCTCCTCATGGCGCTTCACGTTTTCAGATATCTGATGGAAGGTCTTATTTATTTTAGCAATTCCCCTTTCAACTGGTTCAACAACATGTGAAACTGTATACTTCATGTCATCAACAATCTAGAAATATGATAGAAGATTCACAAAGTCAGAACAGATATAAGTACAAGTTATTCTACTTTTTTTAGGAAAATGTTCTTGTAACAATACAACAGTTTCACCTGAGAAAAAAGGAAAACCAGGAAGATAGAAAAGATATACAGCCAAAAATGCAGAAAGTTAAGAGTCTTACGATTTCACCACTCCCCAAGACCACATCACGAACACTCTGGGGAAAGTTCAAACGCTTCTCTCTCTCATAATGTCGACCCAAGCGCATCCTAGTAGATCTTTCACAATCTTGGACCTCCTCAGGATCCGGTGGTGTTCCTAGAGAAGCATAGTCTGTCATAACAGCTACATTACGAACACATCTTTCTCCACGCTTGTAAGGTACCGCAGGGAAGACATAAAGATGCACAACAGCAGCAACTCCCATCTAATTCCCAAACATTAGTTTAGAAACCCCCATGTGAATCACTCTAAACTTCGAAATAAATAATAACATTGGCTAAAGAAACAAAAAAAGTATTTCACCAAATGAGAACATAACTACAGAGTTTCAGGAAAACCTCATAACATAACTCATCCACAGTATCTAGACTTACCATAAACACCCTCCCTCAAATATAAATCTAAATGCTATGGGTACCACATTAATACAGGCATTTACAATCTGCATTGCTTAGAATCAAGAGTGTCAGACATAGGCATCCAAGATGAGTGTGTCCAACTATTTCTAAGCTTTCTCTTACAGTTGGAGGGCCACGAAACCCTATCCCCATGGCTATGTTGAGGTGTTGGATCTGTGTCTAACACAGGCACTTGAGGAAAAACAAAGAGTTGGAGCAACATAAATTTCAACAGAGGTTTCAGTCTTGAGAACAGCCACATTTATGCAAAAATTCCAAGGGTAGGACTGGTGAAAAAAAATTAAAAAATGAACGAAACAAATGGGGAAAAGTAGAGTAACATAATGTCTTGTTTACACTAACAGCAAATCTTTCAATACCTTCAAACATCATTGCTTCCTTAAATGCTAGACTAGGTTCATTTTCAGTAACACCAATATCTTGCCAAGAAAAGGAAAGAAAGAAGAAAGAATTATCTAAGATCTTGCCACGAACAATCCATACTTAAAGATATATTGTTTAATAATATACCTCAATACAGATAATGTAGTCTTGTATACGTGTCTTCAATTCCTGAGCCAATGACCCCTTAAAAGCTCCCATAGAGAAAAGAAATGCAACAGCAACACCTTGCCACCAAGTCAGGAATACAATTGACTTAAATGTCAGAAACTTGGCCAATGGTTTAATTGGTTCCAACTTCTCTTTAGTAACAGCATAGAACTGTACAAGACAATATAGGGCCCAAGTCTGACTGAAATTAAGAACAACAGCCAGGTATGGGTAGCTGCCAGAAAATTACAGTGCTTAAGGTCAGCATGTGATGATAAAAACTAAAAGACTGCTGAAAAGATATGCACTTAAAATCCATAGCCAACCATGATAAGTCAGTCATATATGTGCGATAAAGTTCTCATATTCTCAAAAAAATGGAAGCATATATCTCACCCATATCTCCATTCAAACTTTCCTTCTCCGTAAACCCCAAAGGATTCCAGAATCATAGCCAGTAATGCACAGATCATCTTCAGTATCATCTGAAAGACAGATGTTTTGATAAGCACTGGAAAGTCTGTAAAATTTCAAAAGAAGCATATAATCGAACGAAAGCTTTTCAGAAACATAAATACATACATACTGAACAATTCCAATCTTTACAGCATGATAGAACTTGGGACCAAGATACCAATCCTTCAGGAAGCAATTTAATGGAAAAGGATGTTCAACAACTCCGTATGCATATGCCTCTTCCAGAAGAGGGGTTCTGGAAGTGATTACCGTCTGACTTTCCATGAATTCAATTGTACGTTCCTCCCCACCTACAGACACCATTTTTCAAGCAAGATCAAATTAGTGAAAAAGCGTAAACACTAATGCATAGTTTTGTCTTCTGAAAATGGTATTAGTAGGACATGTAAATAGAAAAAAAAAGGGTGCATACAACTTGGAAGAACCTTATCCCCATCAGAGTCAGGACATCCCAATTGTTATTGTTGACAGCTTATCAATTTATTTTATTGATTATATTCCAAATTTATAGGAGTTAGTTTAGGGATATTATTTGCTTTCTTTATTTTCCTTATTTTGCTGGATTATTTCCTGATTTCTTGTTCCCTAATTTATGGTAATTTACCAGATTCCCAGACTTAATTTAGATAGGTTTTCTTGTATATAATTAGCACCTAGTAATTCAAATATGATATCAGAGAATTTTGTTTTATTCTCTGTTTTCATGGTATCAGAGCTTCAGTTCCTCTGACTATCCTCTAACCATTATTGTTAGCCAAAGCAGCCATGGCAGATGCAACTCTAGAAGGTTCCTCAAAGGTGTCATCTGAACCTTCTAGAAATGTGTCTTCATCTGTGATTCCTACTGTTGGGGAAAACCATTCTCTCCAAATAACCCAACACAAACTCAATGGGGCCAATTTCCTTGAATGGTCTCAGTCGGTTATGCTAGTAATACGAGGCAAAGGAAAACTCGACTACTTAACGGGTACAAAGGTAACACTAAAGGAAGGAGCAACAGGTCATTCAACTTGGGAGTCAGAGAATTCCATGGTTATGGCATGGTTAATTAATTCCATGAAACCTAAGATTGGCCGGACTTATTTATTCTACAAGACAGCAAAGGAGATATGGGACATGGCACATGAAATGTACTCAAATCTGAAAAACTCAGCACAATGTTTTGAGGTCAGATCTGCCCTAAGAAGCACAAAGCAAGGTAATCTCTCAATGATTGAGTATTTCAATACTTTCACCAAGTTATGGCAGGAGATGGATATGTTTTATGAAACAAATTGGCATTGTCCTGAGGACAGCTTAAAGTATAAGCAGATGCTTGAAAAAGAACGGGTATTTGATTTTCTTCATGGTTTAAGTAAAGATTTAGATGAGGTACGGGGTGGACTTTTGGGGACAAAACCTTTTCCAAACATTAGAGAGGCATTTGCAGAGGTGAGAAGGGAAGAAAGCAGGAAACGTGCTATGTTAAGAATGACTACAGAGGTTATTTCAGATAACTGGTCCCAAAGTTCTGCTCTTGTTTCAAAAAAACATGAACCTGCCAACTCTAGTGATCAGCGTGGGAATCGAAAAAATGATAAAGCATGGTGTGATCATTGTCAACGTCCATATCACACTAGAGAAACATGCTGGAAGACACATGGAAAACCAGCAAATTGGAAGGCACGTAAACAAGGTGAACAAAGTAGAGTTTTTCAAGCTGTCGCAGAGGAAACAAGGCTAGAGGATCAATTTTTAGCAAGAAACAGCTTGAACAACTACAAGTCCTTGCCCAACACCGAACTAGTGCACAAGTTCCAACTTCAAATTGTTCTATAGCCCAGAAAGGTAATTATCTCTCTGCCTTGAGTGCAAATTCTGAATCTAATGGCTCTTGGATTATGGATTCAGGAGCTTCGGATCATATGACTGGATGCCACAGGTCGTTCTCTACCTATGCCCCATGCTCGGGAAATTCCAAAATTCGTGTTGTTGATGGTGCTTTATCATCTGTTGCTGAAAAAGGATCTATAAATTTGGCTAATATGACACTAAAATCTGTTCATGTTCCAAATTTAAAATGTAATCTAGTGTCTATTAGCAAATTGACAAATGATTTGAATTGTGTGGCTAAGTTTTATCCATCATTTGGTGAATTTCAAGATTTACTATCGGGGAGGACGATTGGCAATGCTAAGATGCGTGATGGGCTGTACTACCTTGAGGATAATGGACAAGTGAATAAACAAGCTCTGACTCTAAGTGGTGAATTAACTCCAGTTTCCAGTAAGATTATGTTATGGCATAATAGGTTAGGCCATCCTAGTTTTCCATATTTGAAAAACTTGTTTCCTTCTCTGTTCAAGAATAAAGATATCAATTCTTTTCGTTGTTAAACTTGTATATTTGCCAAACATACCCGTACTTCTTATCCAAATCAACCATACAAGTCCTCGAAACCTTTTTCATTGATCCGTAGTGATATTTGGGGTCCTTCAAGGGTAAATAATATTTCGGGAACCAAATGGTTCATAACCTTTATTGATGACATACAAGAGCATGTTGGGTTTATCTTCTCAAAGAAAAATCGGATGCAGCCACCATTTTCCAACAATTCCATAAAATGATCCAACACCAATTTAATACATCAATTCAAATTCTTCGAACAGATAATGGTCGGGAATATTTCAATTCAATTCTTGGCAATTACTTTATAGAAAATGAAATTTTCCACCAAAGTTCGTGTCAAAACCCCACAACAAAATGGTATTGCTGAACGTAAAAATCGTCATTTATTGGAGACTGCACGTGCACTTATGTTCACAACTCATGTTCCTAAACAGTTTTGGGGTGAGGCAGTCCTAACTGCATCATACTTAATAAACAGACTTCCATCCCGAGTCCTCCGATTTAAAACTCCTTTTGAGTATCCTACTGGAAACCTACCCTCAAACTCGATTATTCACCTCCTTGTCTCCAAAAGTCTTTGGCCGCACTTCCTTCGTACATAATACCAATCCTACCCGTGAAAAATTAGATCCTAAAGCTATAAAATGTATTTTTGTTGGATATTCTCCTAGTCAAAAAGGGTACAAATGCTACTGTCCAACCACAAAAAAAATGTTTGTTTCCTTAGATGTCTCTTTCCTTGAAGATCAACCTTTCTACCCAAATCTTACTCTTCAGGGGGAGATACTAGGAGAAGAGAAGCTTTGGGATTGTCTTATTCCTCTTCCTGTAGTTCCTGACATACCTGAAACACCACCAGGAAATAGAAATCCTCCAATTATGTCATCAACAGATTTTGGCTTGGAAACAGGGGAAGATCCAAATGGGCTTAGTCAACAACAATCAGAGCTTCGTGTCTATTCACGAAGAAACAAAAAGCCTCAAGAAGTGCAATCTTTCACTCATCAACCCTGCTGCCAAGAGTCCAATCCACAAGTAAATGCTGAAACTGAAACTGAAATTATTGGTGCTGGTGATACTTCTAATTTGCCTCAAGTGGAGACTCAACCTAATGAGTTGGACATTCCAATAGCTCTCAAGAAAGGGGTTAGATCATGCACTCAACATCCTATTTTTAATTACTTATCTTACAGCCAATTATCAGGAGCATTCCGAGCTTTGACAAAAAAGATTGAAAGGGATGAAATTCCAAAAAATGTTCAAGAAGCTTTTGAAAAGCCAAAATGAAGGGTTGTGTACTTGAAGAAATGAGAGCCCTAAAAAAGAATGAAACTTGGGATGTAGTGGAGTTACCCGAGGGTAAGAGTTCTGTAGGGTGTAATTGGGTGTTCACCATTAAGTACAAGTCAAATGGTGAAATAGAGAGACACAAGACTCGTCTAGTTGCCAAAGGATTCACTCAAGTTTTTGGGGTGGATTGCACAGAAACGTTTGCTCCAATTGCAAAGTTAAACACTATAAGGGTGCTACTATCACTAGCAGCTAATCTTGATTGGGCACTACATCAAATGGATGTCAAAAATGCCTTTCTCAACCGAGAGCTTGATGAGGAGGTTTACATGGATTTGCCTCTCAAGTTTTGAAGAGGCAATTGGCAACAAAAAAATATGTAGATTGAAGAAGTCACTATATGGATTAAAACAATCACCAAGAGCTTGGTTTGACCGTTTTGCAAAGACTATAAAGAGGTATGGTTACCAGCAGGGACAAACTGATCATACTTTTTTTTTCAAGCATTCACAAGATGGAAAGAAAACTATCTTTGATTGTGTATGTGTATGATATTATTTTAACTGGAGATGATACAGAAGAAATGGAGAGGCTTAAGAAAACTCTTAGGAGTGAATTTGAAATCAAAGACCTTGGGCAACTAAGATATTTCTTAGGGATGGAAGTGGCAAGAAGCAAGAAAGGTATTATTATCTCTCAAAGAAAATATACATTAGATCTTTTGAAAGAGACAGGGATGCTTGGTTGCAAGCCAGCTGAAACACCAATAGTTATGAACATGAAGCTTGGAAGAACAAGGAGTGGAATTCCAGTAGATAGGGGGAGATATCAACGTCTAGTGGGAAGATTGATTTACTTATCTCACACAAGACCAGATATTGCATTTGCTGTAAGTGTAGTGAGCCAGTATATGCATTCTCCAAGTGAAGAACATTTTGAGGCAGTCAACCGAATCTTGCGGTATCTAAAATCTACACCCGGTAAAGGCTTGTTCTTCAAGAAAAATGAGCTGAGAAGTGTGGAGGCATTTACTGATGCAGATTGGGCAGATTCAGTTGAGGACAGGAGGTCTACATCTGGTTATTGTACAAAGGTTTGGGGGAACCTGGTTACTTGGAGAAGCAAGAAGCAACCAGTTGTAGCTTGCAGCAGTGCAGAAGCAGAATTTAGAGCCCTTGTACAAGGAACCTGTGAGCTGATTTGGTTAAAGAGGCTAATGGAAGAACTGAAAGTGTCTAGTATGGGACCTATGAAGCTATATTGTGACAATAAGGCCGCAATAAGTATTGCACATAATCTGGTTCATCATGACCAAACAAAGCATGTGGAGACAGATCGACATTTTATCAAAGAAAAAATAGAAGATGGAGTGATTTGCATGACCTATGTGCCTACCAAACAACAAATAGCTGATGTTCTAACAAAAGGGCTGCCTAGACCGAGTTTCGAAGTGCTAGTAGACAAGCTGGGAATGACCAACATCTATTCACCAGCTTGAGGGGGAGTGTTGACAGCTTATCAATTTATTTTATTGACTATATTCCAGATTTGTAGGAATTAGTTTAGGGATATTATTTGCTTTCTTTATTTTCCTTTTTTTGCTGGATTATTTTCTGATTTCTAGTTCCCTAATTTCTGGTAATTTATCAGATTCCCAGACTTAATTTAGATAGGTTTTCTTGTATATAATTAGCACCTAGTAATTCAAATATGATATCAGAGAATTTTGTTTTATTCTCTGTTTTCAATTATCACTTAAGACTCCATGCCAGAGACTGCAACACTTATTTATGACCCCATTAAGCAAGGCCAAGGAATAGGAACTAAGCAGCCTATTTGTTGCTTGTCATATGTCCCTAAGCACGCATCAGGCTAGTGTATATCACAAAAAGAATTCTCCATATGAGAACATAATTATTCAGACATAAGAATTTCTTTATGTCAGATCCCTGCCAAGTAATTCGTCAAAAAAAAGATCCTCACCAAGTACAGTTCTTAGAAAAGTAAAAATTAGAAACACATAATATTAATAATAAAAATAAATTGTCAAACTACCTATTCTCAGTTTTAACTTTTCTGGCAATACTTTTCCCTTGATGATGAAGAGATGTAAATGACTTACCGGATGAACTACAGCGATAAATACAATGGATAAGCCCAAACAGGCAGACTCAAATATTTCTCGCTAGCAATTAAAACAAATGCAAAACCACAAACAGCCTACATAAGCATGCAACTGCTTCAAACAAATAGTGAAAAGTCCCTCAATCAGTTCATTAAACCCAAAAGAAGCTTTTAGGATTTTCAAGTCTGACTTGTAATGACAGCCCCCTAAATGCAGTGAGCACCTAATTCAAAGGTTTCCAGGGGCAGGAGGGTATATTTTTTGACTAAAAGAGCATCTCACCAGACTCAACTGAAAAAAGACTTAAAAGACATCTATATGGTCCCAAATTCCCTATCTTTAATCACACCCTTGTCAAGCCCTCTGAACACCATCAAGGCTCATCATGATTGTTTAACTCTTCAGATATGTGGTCCTTATAGGTTTCTTTGCACAGTTTATTCATAACCAAAAATGAGAAAACATAAAAAGACAACCAAAAAGGACGAATCACACATACCTACACAAAAAGGAAATAAAAAAAAGACATTGAAGATCTGAAAGATACTTTATGAGAAGTAATCTATTCTAACACATTCAAGACATAACAGCTATTAGTAGATCAATAAGCAAAGAAACATTCAGTCTTCTTAGCATACCTAAACAAGCTATCAAATATCTCTCAAAGCAGTACAATGCAAAAGCTTCATAACAGTCCCGAATTACTTCACAATTGAAAGCGGCATCTGAATCCAACAGTGATAAAAACTGTTTCAAAAAAATTTTTAAAAATCCAGAATACACAGTTAGTCCATAAAAAGTTAAATATATCTGAAACAATACCTACAGTTTAATTAAAAAAAATTCAATAGAAAATCAGATGCCAAGATACCAATGTTTTATAGAATATTGTATAATACCACCAAGTACTGCTGCTAGAATGGAAAAACTTTTAAATCTAACAACAAAGCAAGTTGTAAAGTCAGAACCATATATGTAATAATAAAAGCCAAAAATATGTAGATGAATGACAAGAGAATCTGGTCTGTCCCAATGTTTAAAGTACAAAAAAACGTCAAGTGCCTTAAAAAATGACTCTGTAAAACTTGCAAGCAAAAAGATCCTTGCAAATGCAATCAAATACATATTTCCATTAATAAATAGTAAACCATCATCATCAAAGATATTAATATGCGATGTCGAAAGGGGTAGAGATGAGGGAAGAAAAATAATTAATTAATACACTCACCGATTCCAGTGCATAGACAGGAACCATCAGAATGAGTCCAATCAAAAACTTCTGCTCCTGAAGTTAAAATAGCAAAGGCACCTCTATAAAAAACATAATAATAATGGGTAACATAAAATAAAAAATAAAAAAAAGTTCGAAAAATGGAAAGGAAGATTATAATATACCTCCGGTTGATTATAAGCAGCTAAATGCTCAAAGATAAGGTACATAGAGAGGACAAGAGCAACAAACACAAATATGCTTGCACTGAAGACTGGCCAGCTGAAATCTACAGCTTTCTGCGCACCAAAGTTTGGCAACAATATTCTCTCTGATCTGCCTGATGATTCAACTAGGGTGAGAAGGAAAAGTGAAGAATAGAAGACACCTCTCCATCCCATGGAGCAATAGCAGGCAAGCATCTTATTCGACAGCCCAAAAGACCAATGCTTGCGGATACACTTTTAAGTTGCTGAAGAATCAACAAGTCCAGAAATTCATTTACCAGTCCTTATTCTTCTGTTGCTCAATTTATGTTTCCCTTCTGAAAATTGAGAGAATAACACTGCTCCTCTCAAACTACAATTTTTACAAAGATAAACCACCCATCCTATGTTGCTACAAGAATGCCCCAGAATAAGAACACAAAAATCATAGCCACATTACAATTTCATTATGCTTTCTCAGCTCATTTGCTTTATTCTGTCTTAACATGAAAAATGATCACTTGCTTCTACAAGGACAACCAAGAAGTCAAGGGGACTGGGACCAAAATTACCTGTAAAGAGAATAGAAACTATAAACCAACAAGAAATACCAAAAGTAGCAACAGTACATTGAGAATAACCAGAAAAAAATATTGATGAAGACAAAAATGGCATTGAGGGTTGAAGGGAAGCAACTCTTAAATTCAGTTCCACAGTCCATTAAAACGGAAAAGCGTTGTAGATAGAATACTTGACTAAAGTACTGATGGACAGATAACAAATTACACATCTACACACTAATAATAAGCTCGGTAAAATTTCAAGAAACAGTTATTGATGGTAAGTAACATTCCAGGCTTAGAATGTTACATCCCATATTAATTTCAAGAATCAACTGAAAGGACGTGAAACACAAATAGTTTGAGCTCAGGAGTGAAACTATGACTGTAATCTGCTCACCTTCAATACCTATAAATTGAAGCTCAAAACCAAACCAGTGTTTATTCTGATACAGATAGCCAAGATGATAGACTGACAACCACCAAACTCTTTCATATGCACATATCTGTTCAGTGTTCACTCATCTGCCTATCTTCCTAGCAATCCAAAGGATATTACATTATAAAATAGAACATGCTAAACCCTAAAACTATATGTTAATTAGCAATAATTAAATAACCAGCCAGAATAATTCAAAGGTCCTAGCTGCTCCCCCAAAGAAACACATTCGACTAGCACTGGCTTCAAAGGATTAAACAGAACTACATTTAAAGATCCATTGCTTAACTAGAAAGGTTCCTCCACTAACAGACAAGCATTTGATTTATATATGCCCCTAACTTATCAATTTTCAACAAAAATGACCATATGTACAATTACATTTATCAAATTTGTGGAAATTACTAAAATTAAATCATAAAAAACTATAGTTGACTCACATTTTTCTAAAAGAAAGTAAAAAGATAATCACTCAAAACTGCATTCCCTGAGTTTTCCCAGCAACCAAACAAGAAAATGCCTTACCCCTAATCGCAATCGAGAAAAAACACCAGCAGCTAAACCGACTGAATTAAACAAAAAAAAGAAAGAAAAACATGCAGCAAACTACGGAAAACCATAGAATATCGATCATACTGAAAAAAAAAAATAAAACCCTAATGTCAGTGAAGCTATTGGAAAAAAAATATCAAATAAATATTTAAAAAATAACATTTCGCATAAAACGAGGGAATCTTTATAATTGTAGAAGGAAAAGAATATAGTTTAGGCTCAAACCTGCTGTCGAAATTTACCACGAAAATCAGGGAATTGCAAATTTTTAAAAGAAATTAAAGAAAGAAATCAGCAAAAAATGAATCAATTGGTGAGTTTCTGCTCGGATCAAAGGAAATAACAAAACCGAAATTTTATAAAAGGCAGTTGGAAATTTTTGTTTTCTTTATAAAGCTAAAATGCCAATGACACGGCAAGGTTTTTTAACTTTTATCGTAAAAAGAACTCCACGCGTTGATCTTGATTTACGTCGCTTGATCATTGCAAACTGCTGCTGAGGCGAGAGATCAATGTACCGCTGTGACGGTTACGATCTAACAGGCCGTCGTTTGAGAGAATGGAATGTGAAATCGGGATTAAAGAAGATTACTTGGCAGCGAAGATAAAGGTGAGATGGATGCCACGTCAGCAGTAGAATGGTAGTTGGTTGACCAAAGTTTGACTACTAGTCTACGACTGCTCGTTGGGAGATGATGACGGACCGAAATTGGATCCACTAGGCGGAGTCAATTGCTCGATTTAATTATCCTAGCTGATCAATTTTTTTCATGTTAGAAGTTTCCGCAGGTTCAGTTATCTTGTAAAAATTTTATTAATAATTAAAATTAAAAAGATGTAATAGAGAGAGAGATTTAAACCAAACTTTCAAAATTACATTAGTAAGAAGAAAAAAAATTCTTAGTACAAGAATTACTATTTTTTACAATTATTTATAATATATAAGATAAATAATTTACTTGTGTACACGGATCTAAAATAAATTTATAAAAAATAAAAGTAAGAAGTACTATTTTTTTATATTTATTTAAATCTAATATAAAGAAAATTAAGTTTATCTAATCTAAAGATGTCACGCAACTCTGCTTGAAGCTAAGCTAATACCTATAAGTTTTGATGAAAATATATATTATTCGACAAATAATTTACAACTTGGTTTTCTTCTCAACGAATATATGAAAGATTTTATAAAAAAATTTATGTAAGCATTTTTTAATAGAAGCAAGAAGATATCGAATGTCATGTGACCCTATTCTACTTGTCTTGATCATTTAATGGACCCAAAAACAATTTTTCTTTACTTTTTTTTTTGTCAAAATATATTTTCATTAATTTTTAATTTATTTATTATATAATTTTTTTAATACACATGACATTTTTACTCATTGCTTGCATTTTGATTATCATCCAATATGAAGATTAAATTAATTTACATTTTATTTTCCATTTTATAGATAGTAGATTCTAAGAAAGAATAAAAAATTTTAAATAAGTAGTGAGTTTGGAACGGTTGTCTTCCTTGCCTTCAAGGCAAACTTAACTATTTCAATCAACTTCTTTTCTTGTAAATTAATAAATATAAATATAAATCATATTATAAAGAATATAATTATTATTATATATATTGCAAAGTTTTATGGTTAATATAATAATGTAGGAATCAATTATACTTATATTAAGTATAATAGGTATTTTCATTGTCAAATATATAACATACATAATATACTTATTTATTAAAATCATAAAATATATAATTACAGGTTATATATTTTAGAAAATATAAGTTATATGTTAATATTAATATATAATATTAGATATCCTACGTATTAATAGATTATAATTATTATACCTATATAGTAATATATTGCAATATAAAATATTATGTATAACCGCATAATTATATATCTATTATTTACTTTTAGTATAAATATATTTACTTTTTGTTTGGTGTTAACATTATAAAATTATAATTTATAAAATTATTAGTGTTTTCATTTATGTTTACATCAATAGAACATATCAAAGTGTTGTTATTGATTATTAAGTGATAATAACTATTAAAGCAAATGGAACAAAGATAATAAATGTAACTTATAACAACCTTATTTATATGACTAAATTTAATACCATTATTAGTCATTAGCTTTGCTTATATAATATATCGTTTATTAGTCGTTATATATATATACAAATTTTGTATATATATCATTATAATATATAATTTGTGTTATAACATACATGATAAATTAATTAAAATAATATATCAATGTTATTATATAATATGTAGTTTGTATATATTTTATATGCTATCTAAAATTAATATATAATACATATTTATATATAAGTTATTAATGTTATTATATATTACTATATAATATGTTAATATTTATATATCTATAAATATTGTTTTATAGTTATATAAAATATTATGCACAATATTTATAGTTTATATATTAAAGTTTATTTTAAATATGATTTAATGTAAAATATTTTTTATTCATGTTTTGAGTGTCGGGTTCAAGTTATTAAATGAATATCTCTATATAAAAAATTTGACTTGTATAATTGAGTATTTAACTAATTCAGGTTATTAGATGGGTATCCATATATTAATAGGATTCGATTTTGGATAGCATTTAACGATTTTAATTAGTTTTTAATAAGGTTCGGATACTTGATATCTAAACGGTTTTGGGTTTGGGTATCCTACCAATTTACATTCCTAATCAAGCCATTATAAATGGATAAGAGAAACACTTATAATTAATATTAATTGTTATTAATTAAAATATCATTTATTATTTTATGTCATACGATATTAAGAGAAATTATGAAAATTGTCATGTGGTCATGTTATCACACCACATCAGCATGTCATGTAAATGTCATATGGCATATAATAATAAGTGATACTTTAATTAATAAGATTTAATCAACTATTAATCATACAAATTTATTTGATCTAAATAAAAATACAATGACGTGATTGAATGCAATAACAAAATAAAAACTTATTTGATATGTATTTAATTAATTAATTTCTTATTTGAATTTTTTTAATAATTCAGGAAATATTTTTAGATCTAATGTCAAGTTAGAAGATGTGATATATATTTAATTAATTATATGATCAAATTAAAGCCAAGATTAGTAGCATTTATTCAGATTTAATGACAAAATGTAAAACCGATTAACAAGGGATTTGATGGACTTTAGTTAGAAGATTTGATGGATTTTATATACAATAAAAATTGGGCCGCTTGATGATTCCATTACAGACTTTAGTCAATTCATATTGATTTCCAATATTCGTTTGTAAATATTTTCCGCGAACTTTGAGCTGAGTAACATCTTTATATTATTTATTTTTGATAATTGATGCTATGCCTTTTTCCATGCTTTAGCTAATTCTGAGTTAGCAATAAAAGAAGGAAAGGCAACAAATTAGGAATGATTTTACGGGAAAATGGTAGGGAGGGGACTATGAGGAAATGATCCGTGATACAGAATCGAAATATCATTGAATGCAGAATTCTCTTCCAGGGAAAAGTGACAGAAATTGGAAACCAAAATCTTAAATATATACTTTCTATATCTTCTCCAAAAAAAAAAACAATTCAAAACTATTAAATTTAGTAAGAAGATCTTGATTGATTACAGGCAATGAATTCACTCACGGCTATATAAACGACATGAAGGTAGCTCCAAAACACCAAGAAGGGGAAAAGATGGAGAACAAGATATCCATGTTGTTGATGGTTGCGTTAGTATTTTTAGGGTATGTCTCCATGTCGGGCAATGCAAGAGCAGTTCCGGAAGCCAGCCAATTGAATTTCGGGGTGTTTCCTAAAGGTGTCCCCATTCCTCCATCTGGGCCTAGTCGGCGTACATCAGCATCCCCGCCTCCTCCTCCACCAATACGGCTGTTGAATTTTGGGATGTTTCCTAAAGGCGTCCCCATTCCTCCATCAGGGCCTAGCCGGCGTACATCAGCATCCCCCCCTCCTCCTCCACCAACAGGGCTGTTGAATTTTGGAACATTTCCTAAAGGCGTCATTCCTCCATCTGGGCCTAGCCGGGGTACTTCAGCATCCCCTCCTCCTCCACAAAAATGGTAAAGGAAGGGGCCGTAAAAGGTCCATCCAGTTATCTAGTGCAGAGCATTCGCCATGCACTATTGCTTTTGCAAACACATAAGACAAATCCAAAAATTAATAATAATAAATAACTCACTCTGAGTTGCTTTTTACAAACTAGCAACATAGATGCTGTCATTGTATGAGAAATTATTTTGGTCGTGTTTACATAAATTGACTGATCCAATCCAATATGGCATTTGGTGTTTAGTTACTTTTGATATTCTTTGTGTTTGAATGTTTAAATTAGATAAGTATATGCTACGATTGTCCTAGTGTCGTATACCACAACAAATAATGGAATGGTATTTACCCTAATCTCAAAATCAAATATTAAGGGGCAAAAACAATGCAGATGTTTACCTCGTGTTAACAAAAAATAATGCAACACTTGATTTAACTTTTAACATAGAAAGAACAATCAGAATAAAACAAGAATATAAAAATTATATCGATTTGCATTCTTTGGAGTCTTAACCTATATCTAGAATTAATTTAATTAAATTCCATTTTCTATTTTATAGATGTGGATTCTATTAAATCTAGACCATAAGATGTATTTATTTATATTTAAATACAAAACCGATTATCAAGAGATTTGATGAATTCGGTCATATACAATATAATTTGGCCACTTGATGATTCCATTATTGTTAAAACTATACCTTGTTTCATATATTTTTGTCAATTGTAAGTTAGCAATTATAAGAGGCAGGGCAACAAATTAGGAATGATTTTAGGGTTGAAAAAAACACACTACATCTTATATTTGAGGATTATATAATAATTTATTAATTTTTAAAGATTAAAATCATGAAAAATAAAATCCAAATAATAGAAAAAGACGAATATGACAAGTAGAAAATAGAACTTATATATGACATAACAAAAAAAAAAGAATATGATTGATGGTTCATAAAAATTTAAAAAAACAAATATATAAAAACTTATAACATATGAGCAAATAGTATAAAAAATATAAATAANCAACAATATATATATATATATATATATATATATATATATATAGTTACGCATAAATAAAAGAAAGATAAAGCAACACAGATAACTTGCTAAAAACCTTATATTTGTTCTCCGTTGGGGTCATGTTGAAAACCCAATATCCATTTATGTTAGTGACGTCCATTAATGTTCATTTACATCCACTAAGCGAGGTTGTCGGCATTGCAAGTGTTGCTTAAAAAGGAATTAAAAAAAAAAAAGGCAAAAATCATCATGTATCTTTCGATTTTTCTTTTTCTTTTTGAAATGAAAAGACAACATCTAGGCCATACTGCTTTTCTTTTTTCCACTTAACCCCATTTTGTCCCTGTCCCTGTCTGTCTATTTCGCAAAACACTCTTTGATTGAAATTCAACACCGGTCACGAGAGCAAGTTTTATATTTCTAAATACTGAAAAAAGAAATAAGAAAAATGAAAAAAAAAAATACCTACCCTCTACTCTGAAATGGTATTTTTTAAATGACCAAAAACTTTAAGCCCATAAAGGCGTGAGGCCTAAAAAACCACGAACTGTTACATATGAAAGATGGGCAACTGAATGGCTTTCCAACGTCAAATTTTGAGGAAGATTGGCGGAGCCTCCATTACATTTGGGGGGGGAATTTTTAAAATTTTGTTTATATTATATAAAAATTTTAAAAGTTTTTATATATTTTTTTAATGACTTCTTTAAAATAATTTTTTATTTAATAATTAATACATATAAAGAATAACAAAATAATTTCACATGTCTCAATTTTAAAGCTTTTTCTTCTTCTCTCAATTTATATTTTTTTATTTTTATTTTATTTGTTCATGTATTTTAAATTTTTATAAAATCTTTTTAAAATTTTTACGAATTATCAATCATATTTCTTTTTCTTTTTTTATTATATCATATATGAATTCTAACTTTTACTTACCATATTCTTCTTTTTGTTATTATATAAAATTTATTTTTTATAATTTTAATAATTTTTTTTAGAGAAAATATTTTGAATATTTAAAAATTAATAAATTATTATATAATTTTTAAATATAAACTATAGTTGTTGCTTAAAATTTTATCAATATATCATTTTTTTATTAATACTGACTATGTACGAAAAAAATTATTTTGAATATATTTTTTTTATATGTTTTATGTTTTATATTTAGTTAAAAGAGAATTATCTTGAATATATAACCTTTAAATAATTTTAATCATATAAGAAGAAATTAACAATCTTGTATATTGTATTTAACTATTTATATTTTATGTATTATAATTTTATATTTAGTATTATAAGTTTAGATAGAAATAAAATAAGAATATTGGATGTTGAATGCATTAATTTTTTTTTCAAATTTGACAAAGTATGAGTAAATTGAAAATATTGAATAAATTCTTTAAAAGAAAATATGCAAATCATCCAAATGATTCTTCTACACTTGAGCCATTAAATCTCAATGCTTCAACTCATAAACAAAAGTAATATGAATCAAAATATTAAACACTCAATTCTAAAGAAATGGATTTTTTCAGTATATAATTTTTAATTGATAAATTTGAATTCAAAAAATATAATCGAGCATAACTTTTTAAAAAAATTATTGTAAGTCTTTTTTTTCTTGATTTACATGTTATATTAAATTAGTTTCTATTAACAATATTTTGATTATTAATTAAGTTTAATATATTAATTTTTAAAATTTTTAATCTTTATTCGTTTATCTTTGACCATCTTAACAAAAGTTGACTAACCATGTTCCTGGGATCAACTCAATTTGAATATTCATAATTAATGTTGCGAAATCCTTTATGGTTTTATTTTTTGTATGTATGTACGTGTGTTATTGATATATTAAACTATTAAATATTAAGAAAATAAAAAAAGGTCAAGTTTAGTATAATTACAATGTACGGATACAATATGCAAATTAACTTTGTGAATATCGGGACACTTTCTTGACTGAATATTGAAACAAAAAAGTATTCCTTGTTGGTTACTTATTCCATACAAGTAATATGGAAAGTAATGTTTGTGAGGATTGGATCCACGACATCTTATTCCGAATAGATTTTGTGTTTGAATGTTCAAATTAATTAGGTATAGGATTGTCCTACGTACTCTCATATATGTAAAAAAATAGTGGAATTAATTGGTAAACCTCAAAATTAAATATGAAGTGACAAGTCATTCAGTGGCTTGAAAAGAAATATTAAAACGATGCAAATGTTTTATCTCAGTGTCAGCAAAAAATAATTCTACACCTGGGGCCAAATCTGAAGACTTTTTCAATTTTCAGCCAATCTTGTTATTTCTGGCATGGTATGGCTTAGGACAACACATGACGTGGGGAAGCTTCATCGTAAATACATGGAATTGAATGATAGGGAAAGGGGAGAACTAAAAACGAGTTGAAACATAAGCATTCTTTTATTAGTATTATATTTAAAAGTATAAGCATTCTTTTATTAGTATCATATTTAAAAGGAGACAAAAAACTTGTAGCTGCAACAGGGAATCGAGAGAGGTGGTGAGAGAATGCAAACATGATGACACGGATGATGGATATTAAATCCTATTACCTATATATAGCAGGGAAATGAAGAAATGTCATGGTGCATGGTAAAAATGACAAATGACAACATTTAATTGAACTTCATTTCTATTTTCCGATTTTCACACTAGAAGCTAAATTTCCCATGACCATATATATATATATATGTATATATATATATATATATATATATATAAGAGAGAGAGAGAGAGAGAGAGAGAGAAGGAANTTTATTTATATGATTACACTTAATAACTTTATTAGTTATCACCTTAGTTTTTATAACATATTATTTATAATTAGTTATTATTTATACAAATTTTGATATAAAATATTATAACATTTAAGTTGTGTCATTAATTTCATATATGTATGTATATAATAAAATAATATATTATATATTTATATATAAGAGAGAGAGAGAGAGAGAGAGAGAGAGAAAGTACAGTGTGCGGTGTGCCAACAACTTTTGTGGTGGATAGATAGTTGAGTTGACAATTATGGGACTCGGTGAAACACCGATGGGAAGCTTGGGAGAGGAAGAGCTGGCTCAAATGGTGAGAGATTTCATCGAATCAGAAACATCCACTCCCATTTCACTGACAACTTCAACACCTCTTTCTCGCAATCATCAAACCACATGTCTCATTTTGCAGGTAAATTCTTCAATATATAGTTTCAACTCTGTAAATAACATCAAGCTGTTGTTTTTAGTTACTTGTTTTCTGGTTCTGGTAAATGTAAAACTCTCTCGAATGGTTTTTCCAGGAAGTTCTAGGGAAACACACTGATGAGGAGGCTGAAATACATGAAAAGATATTAATGTATTTGAAAGATATAGGAACTGCTGGCCATCAGACGAACAATCTCAAGAAGTTGGTAGTAATGAAACTGAGAAACGATGGTTACGAAGCTTCTCTTTGCAAAACTTCATGGGTTTGCACTCCTAGCCATCACAAAGGTCTTTCTCTCTCTCTCTTTCTCTCTTAAACCGATAAGATGAAACATATTCTTTCATTAATCCCTCATGAATACATAATTATGGTTTTTGATTCTTTGTTTTTGGGGTTTAAAGTTTGCCAATTTCCAGGTGGGTATGAGTATATTGATGTTATGGTGGTGGAAAATGGTAGACCCAAAAGGGTGATAGCGGATATGGAGTTCAGGTCTCAATTTGAATTAGCAAGGCCGACAGTAACCTACGAAGAGATGATAAACGATCTTCCTTTGATCTTTGTTGGTACCGAAGAGAAGCTTAACATGATCATCCCTTTACTTTGCTCCGCTGCTAAAAGATCACTCAAAGAGAATGGTCTCCATGTCCCTCCCTGGAGAAAACCTGCTTATATGCAGTCCAAATGGCTCTCCAAAAACTGCAAAAAAGTTTCAGTCTCGCCAGAAGACATTGACTTGGTTGAGGATCATAAAACTGAAGAAAATAGAAGTACAACTACATGCTGTCCTTCCATTTTCAGTAGAGGTCAACTCCAATTTGTCTGAAGCCCTAGAGAGAAGACAAAGAAAAAATGTGTAAGGGGTTGATTCTGCCTTGTTTTAACTTTCTCTTCTTTTTCCTTCTGGGCAGATCAGCCTGTTTTTGTTGATGGGGTATCAGTATTTTGTGCCCCAAAAAATATAATTTAGGGCTTGTTTTGTAGTACTGAGCACACTAAAGTTTTGATCCTGTAAATCTATCACTTCTTAGTTCCCCATATATAACAGCTTTCTTGTTTATAGTTTTATCCGCATTTTCCCCTACTTTGGCTTTGAGTCAGCAGTCAAACCACAATTGGGTGATGGTAGTGGTTACTACTTCCAATCAAAAAACTTCAGGTTCATGTCATCACCGACTCCCTTTTAGAGGGAAATGGACAGAGAAATCAGTCGAGCAGCTGTAGTTTTTTCTCATAATTTTCTCTAATTTTAATATTCTGTAGTTTCATGAACAGATAAGAATGCCAGCATGGAGCTTACTTGAATCGTTTAGTATATACACGCAGTTTTCTTTCCTTGTTTGCTTTACCTAATCATGGAAGGAAATGAACCCATTTGTACATATAATTAATTAAGATATAATAAATTATTCAACTGACAAAAGGTACGGATTGGAAGTTTTTTCTTTCTTAACAAACTACTAATTGTCTTGATTTCTTGTTGAAGTGTTGTTTTCTCTCCCTTCTTCACGCCACAAACTTTCAAAATCCTTATTATATTAACTGATGTATCTCAGTTCTATATTCCCTTTATTGTTTTGAGTAATGAGATATATATACACATATATCAACGGTCCATTTCCAAAGGGTAGATGAAGAACAAATATAAAAAATTGATGATAAAGTTGAGGAATGACAAGAACATAGTAAAATTATAATAATAATAATAATATAAAGCTTAAATCATTTAAAGGGGCTGAAAGTTGATGGGATGTGGAGACAGTTGAATTTCAAGTAATTAAGAACAGTCGGGAAGACAAAGACAAAAGCATATCTATCTGTTGGTTGGTTGCTTACATATTGCATAGTCAAGCCAATGGAAGACTCGAAAGTTCCTCCAGAAAAGGCTATATATATGTTTCCCTCATCAAGATTTTTTAAATTAAATAAATTTAAAACCATTAAGCATTTCAATCTAACTACTGAGATTAATTATTTAACTGAAAATTACAATGTAGCATATAATCTTTTGATTTGTAGGAAAGTAGTATTAATTAATTGCAAGTATAAAACCAAAACTCACTAAGATTCCTTATATATTCTCTTCAACCCAACTGAAAAAAAGAAACGCAAAATCTTCAATCCTCTTTGCTCGTATCATACAGCTTAATGAGATTTGACAGGAATAATGATTGCTGTGGAGATACGTTAGGGATAGAGTGGGATGCTAATGGTGTACTGCCAAAACTGAAGGAGAGAATCTAGTACTGCCTATATCACACCACACTGCATAGCAGTATTAATGTAACACCATGTAGCATTGGGACTAGTGTACCATATGTTATGTTTTTAAAAGAATGTTTTACCCAACAGGTTGTAATCGAAGTTACTTTACGCCTTCGTTGATGAATTATAGCAGTTTAGCATATAATTCTATTAACAGGATATAATAGTTAATAATGATTTAGAGAATGATATTATATATGATTATGAGTTATAGTAAAGGTTGTATTAAAGAATTACATTTTATGATTATAAAAATTAAATTGATGATTTACTTGACAAAATATTTATATAATGATTACGATTTTAATTATTTATGAACTTATGAAATTATCTATTTTGATTATAATGATTTTTTAATTTTTTTGACAAATTAAATTATTTATGAATGAACTAACATTCTTGTGTGATTTCATATAATACGCATACAATGAAATGATATTTGATCAGGTAAGGTATGTGTGACCATGTTTGTTAAGTTGTGATTGCTCTTTCCTTTTTTTACATTTTATATGTGATTAGAGATGGTTAAAGATGAGAGATTTGTAATCTCCAAAATTAAGAGATCAACTTGGAAGCCTACTCTAAAATAAAGATGTTATTAGTTATTTCAAGACTCTTATTATTAGGTGAAATAGATATTTATATATTTTTAATTTAATTTATTATATGAGTTTGGAGGATTTTTAATACAATTTTATTGGAAAACTCGTATACAAATTAAATGAGAGAAAAAGATTTGCTATTGGTTCAAAAAAATAATTGTGTCAGGTCTGGGTATTAGGGGATCCGTCCCAAGTGAATGAACGAACTGCCACCACTTCCCCCTTTACAGGCTGCTGGCTGCAGGCTGCTTATTAATTTCTAGAAGCTAACATCATTGCACAGCAAGGTCAACTTGTAGTACACATATGAGTATGGTGCACAGTTTTATATACCTGAAAAAGAAAAAACAAAAATGCTTCACTTATTTTATAATAAGAGGTGAAGACTCTTGTCTGTATTTCTTTCCAAGGATCAAACAATCAAACACTCTGCTTGTGTTACATCTATATATGGTACAATGTTAAACAATAGGATAACTATTCAATCACAGCGACACTAACAATTGACATGAAATGAAATATTAAATAAAGTAGAAAAAAAAAAGGGTAGAAAGAGAGAGTATTGAGAAATTCCATTATGATTCTGAATCTTTGGATTGGATTGCAAAGTTTAAGATTTGCTATAAATGGGGGATGGTGAGTGGGCAGGTGGGTTTCCACTTATACAGACCGTACTTTGCTGCTCAACTGCACTTTGCAATCTTCTTCTGCTTCCTACAACCAGGCAGCTTCTGCTGCTTTGGGCTTTCATCATTTCCACGTTGAACTCTGAGCACCGCCCTTGCTGTATAATCCTACCACCTATGCCAGCCTTTTGCTTCTGTAATTCTATCCTTTCAATCCATCAAAACTTCATTCCACCTTTTTTTTTTATTTAAATGATTCATGTCTAAAAATTAAATAAAATAATACTCCTAATTTTTTACTTTTTCGTGTTACTATTAATAGTATTTTTTTTCTTGACATCCAATATAATCTTTGATTTATTGATTAAAATGATCATGTTTATTCATTATATTTTTTAAATAATCATTTTAAATACTTTTTAATTATTAATATTAGTAAAATTTCTCTAACTTGTAAATACATAGAAATTCCAATTATATATAATTATTTTTATCAAAAATATTTTTTAAACTCTAATAATATTATATAATTTATAAATTAATATTACAAAATTTTAATTATATATAATTGAAGCATTAATTATCTTCTATTTTTAAAGAATTGATTTTACGGATTACTAAATTAATTAGATTGTAAATTCATTTATAGATTGCATTTAATTGTTCGTTGGTTTGAAATTCTGTAACAAAAATAAAAATTCTCTCGAAGGTGTATGTTAACCATTCTTGCTTACTTGCATGTAAGTTTAAGAAACCTTAGTTGCCGCTTGCATGGAGGCGGACTCATTAGGGGTCCCTTCAGTAAATGCTGATGGAAGTTGGAGAAGAAAAGTTGTTCGAGTGGGTGCTAAGAGAGGACGAATACGATTGGGTAGCAATAAGAAGTGCGACGATCCTGTTGACTTAGGTGTGCATATTTCATCGAAGCAAGATGGGGTTCCAAAATCATCATACAGTAATATTCTTTTGTAGAAGGACATGGTGGCTATGTCAAACAATAAGGATTTTGAAAAAGAGAGACAGTTTGTGGAAGATTTTGAATCAGACGATGATGAGGTACGACCAGATGTTAACAACCCTTATATTAGCTTGACTACGGAGGATAAGGAAAGGATCAGGAAACCTTAGAGAAGAACCTTCGTTGTGAAACTGTTGGGGAGAGACATAAGCTATTCTTATCTGTGCAATAGAGTGAAACAGATATGGGCATTGAAAGGAGAATTTCAAGCTATGGATTTAGATAATGGATATTATTGCTTTAAGTTCTCAATTAAAGCTGATTATGATTATGTTCTATTATTGCTTTAAGTTTTATTAGAAGGTCCCTGGATCATTGCGGATCACTACCTCACTATTCGAAGATGGGTACTGGGCTTTAGATATGATGAAACCACCATAAAATCATTAGCAGCTTGGATCAGGTTACCAGGATAGCCCTTGGAGTTTCATGATAAGGATGTGTTGTCACAAATTGGCAATAAACTTGGGAAAACTTTGAAAGTGGATTGAACTACTTCTCATGCTATAAGGGGAAAGTTTGCGAAATTGTGTGTTGTACATGATCTGACAAAACCCTTTGTGGCAAAGATCTATATAGGAGGATGTTGGTAGAGGATAAAGGATGAAGGTTTGAGAATGTTATGCTTCTATTGTGGAAAATTTGGCCATGGATTTGAATTTTGTCTAATCTGACAGAAGGAACAAAAGAGTTATATAGAGGAACAAGCACATAGACTCGCTGAAGAATAAAAAAACCCAAAGAGGGATTATGAATCTTTGAGCTGTGGGTCGTGGATGGTTGCGAAGAAAGTTTACAAGATAAATACTAGAAGGAACTCAAAGAGAGGCATCAAATCGAAATCTAAGGTGCCACAACAAAAAAAAAAAAAAGTTCTAAAGAGGCGACAAAACCTAGTTCAAGATTTTATATATTGGCAGATGAAGGGAATAATACAGATGTGGAGGAGTTTATTTTTGAAACATTAAAAAAAGATGCCATAGAGCAAGTGATTAGCAAACTAGAGTAGAATACGACTACTGTGAAAACTAAAATCGCCTTAAAAGAATTCTTACAGTTAACGGCAAGTGTGTCAAATAGAGAGCTTACTCCCTCAAAAGCTAAAGGAACATTTGTGGCCCTCATTGTTCTAAAGATAACGTCACCTGAGCCAAAACAGTAGAACATGACAAAGGCACAAACTAGGAAAAATTCTACTCCTTCACATAAGTTATGTATAAGAAATCCCTAGAGAAACCTTATTCCACTAGTAGTATTTGACCTAGCGAACCAACCCCAAGAAGTAACTGACCCAATCACTACATCTATTCTTTCACCTCACAAAGGTATTATCACTGAAAGCCTTAGAGTTAGCATAAATTAAGTGTCTAGGGAACGAGTTATCAGTGTAGTGGATGATGAAAGTCATGATAGGTCAAATGTGGTAACCACTTCATTGGACATAAGAGTTGGAAATGGAAAAGGCGGATATAATGCAAGAATAATCTTGCTAATATACCAATTTTTAATTTTGGATATATTTGTTATTGAATACTAGCTTAAGTCTTTACTTATGAATTATAACATCTTGAGTTGGAACGTGAGAGGAGTTGCCTCTTGAAGGTGTGTCCGGAATGTGTAGAATTTAATCAACGTGCATGAGCTATATGTTGGATTTGGAGCATCAAAACTGATAAAATATGTCACAGAATTAGATTCCCAAATTTTTTCAAGGTAGAAGCTAATGGTTTTTCAGGTAGTATCTAGATCTTATTGGATGAAAAAAAAAATTGATTTAGAGGTAACGGCGTTTTCATCACAATTTATACATATGATGGTTAAGGTTTCGGGATCCAGTTGGTTATTAATAGCTGTATATGGAAGTCTTGTTGTGGAAGAAAGAAAATAGTTATGGGAATCATTGTGTCTAGCAAGCGACATTGCCGTGGATGGTATTAGGAGACTTTAATCAAGTCACTTCACCAGATGAGAAGAGAAGAAGAGAAAGTGTGAATTCTAGTCAATGCAATAAGATGAGTGCTTGTATGAACAACTATAATTTGTTTGACTTGGGATCATCGGGACCTAAATTTACCTGGTGCAACAAAAAGGATAGCTAAGATTATACCAGAGTTGGCTTGGATAGAGCAATAGCAAATGAAGCACGGATTGATTTATTTCTATTTGCCCAAAAACTGACATCGCCACGAACCCACTTTGACCATCATCCCATTCAGGTGCAATGTAAGAATTCCTTACAAGAAACTTGACTTTATAAAAGGTTTCGATTTGAAATTTCCTGAATGTCTTACCCAAATTTTAAGGATTTTCTAAAAGAAAAATGGAAGTTAGGAGGAGTAAATATTTTTACAGCTTTGAGAAATTCATTAGTCTCTTTGGGGAAGTAGGAACATGAAGTATATCGTAACATATATAAGAGAAAGTGGCGGGCACTTGCAAGACTCAAAAGTATTCAATCTTAACTTGATAAAGCACTCGAGTATTTGTTTCATTGATTGGTGCATAATCTCTCTGTCTAAAAAACAGAGTTCGAATCCTCCCTCCTCCAATTATAAAAAAAAAAAAAATCCTAACTTGATAAAGGTCATAGTAATTTTTTACAAAATTTGAAGGTTGCATTGATGGAAGAATATAACTTAATTCTATATCAAAAAAAGAACATGTGGCAACAAAAAGCAAAATTTGTCAGGGTGAAATATGGAGATGCCAACACCAAGTTTTACCATGCTATGGTAAAAGGCAGACACAGAAGAAATAAGATTTCAACTTTGAAGAAAGATGAGGTTTCATGGAGTTATGACCAAGCTGAAATGGAGAAAATGGCCTTGCAATATTATCAAGAACTATTTAAGGATGATGGTATTCATGTGTCTTTCCCAAGAAACTCACAGTGGAAGCTAAAGGAAAATAAAATAGCTGAAATTTCAAATCCTATCTCCTATGAAGAGGTCAGGAAAGCCACATTTAACATGAAACCAAATAAAAGCCTAAGGTTTTATGGATTTCCACCTACCTTCTTTCAAAAAAAATTGGACCATATTGGGAGCAGGTATCTTCAGGATGGTTAAAACTACTTATAACTCTGGTTCATTCCCACCTGAACTAAATAACACATTGATAACACTTATCCCCCAGTTGGAGAGTCCTAAATGAATCACTCAATTTAGATTGATTAGCCTTTGCACGATGTTGATGAAAACTTTAAGCAAGGTGTTGGTGGACCTTTTAAGACCTCTATTGAGTGATATTATCGGGAAAACTCAATGTAGCTTTATTCCGGGGAGACAAGCAATAGATAATATTATCATTGTTCAAGAAGCAATTCACATAATGCGAATGGTGAGAAAACAAGAAGAAGCTTTGGCAATAAAAATAGATCTTGAGAAGGCCTATGATACATTAAAACGGAATTTTCTGCAAGAGGTATTAAAAGAAATTGGCCTCCCTTTCTCATGGGTAAATCTCATAATGTACATTGCGAGAACGCCAACTTTTTCCATCATCTGCAATCCTAAGACCTCAAATATTTTTTCCCCTTCAAAAGGTATCCATCAAGGTGATCCCCTATCTCTTTATTTGTTTATGTTGTGTTTGGAAAAACTTTCACAATTAATTGGAAGTGCAACTAATACAAGGGACTGACAGGCGTTGCGATTCACAAGTAAGGGACTTGCGTTATCTCATACATGGTTTGATGTTATTTGGGGTTGCTTCAATAAATCAAGTGAAGGTAATGAGACAGATCCTTGACCAGTTTTGTAAGGCATCAGGCCAAAAAGTGAGTCTCTCAAAATCAAAACTACTGGTTTAGTCAAACATTAGCAGTGCAAGAGCTAATTTACTAAGTGGTGTTGCTAAGATACCATTGACAAGTGCCTTTAGGAAATACCTTAGCACGCCAATGTTGCATGAAAGAATTAAAAGGACACATATTCTGAGTTGGTAGCTAAAATCAAGTCAAGGCTGGAAAGATGGAGCAATAATAATCTATCCATAGCAGGAAGAATCTCATTAGTTCAAGCCGTGACTAGCACAATGGCGTAATATTTAATGCAAACATCATTTCTCCCAGAATTGACCATTAAAGAAATCGATAAACTAAATAGAAATTTCATTTGGGAACATATGAGGAGCGAAAGGAAAATTCATGCATTAAGTTGGGAAAAGCTTTGTGCAAAGAAGGAAGAAAGTGATTTCCAGGTACATGACTCTAGAAAATTCAACTTAGCTTAACTTGCTAAGCTCGGTTGGAGTGTATGGAATCAGAAAGATTGCTTCTAGTTGAATATCTTGAATGGAAAATATCTTAGACACGAAGATTTCATGTCAGTAACAGATAAATCAATCAACTCACATGTGTGGAAAAATATATTAAAGTGTAAACCAGTTATTGAAAAAGGTTTAGGAATATCCATTGCAAATGGTCACAAAAGCTAAGTTTTGGACAAAGAATTGGCTTTATTGTGGTCCACTCTTTAACCATGCAATCAGAGCCTTATCAGATATGGAACTTCAATTGCCTGTAGCTAGTTTTTACAACAAGTTTGGAAGCTGGGCTCTGCAACAAATGGAGCAGGATCTTCCTCAACACATTATTTTAAGAATAGCTGCAATAATGATCGATCTTACCAGTGTTGAAGAAGATACAGTTTTCTTGATGCCATCAGGTAATGTTGAATTCTCGGCGAAATCAGCGTATGAGATACAATTAAATAGCCATCTTCCAACAACGAGTCATTGGAATCAAATATAGAAAACTATCAACTTAAGGAAGGTTTGAGTTTTCCTTTGGAAGATGTTTCGTGAATCTTTGCCGACTAAGGAATGGCTATCTAGGCGAATTGCAAGTATTCCAACCACTCGTCCCAAGTGTCATAACCACATAGAGGCCCTACTTCATGCACTGAGGGATTGCGATTCATGTAGAAATCTATGGATACAAATTACTCCCAAGCTCAGTACCAGTAATTTTTTCTCTCTTGATTTACACAGTTGGATGTTAGAAAATATAAAGAATGAGGAGACCTTTGATGGGTTACCGTGGGGGATTATTTCCAACACGCCACATGGCTTCTATGGTACTGGGGAAATTTGTCTATTTTTGAGGATACTTTTGTTTGGCCACGAAATGCATTGCGCTAGATTTGGACTAAATCGAAAGCAGCATGGGATAACTTATAGCGAAAAAATGATAAAGCGAAAAGGGGACATTTAGTAGCAGGGGTAGCAGTGAAGCACTCTATGTAAAGTTGAACGTTGATGGAAGTGCTCGAGGACAGCCAGGAACGACAACAGTAAGAAGAGTTATTAGAGATGATATTGGTAATTGGATACTAAGATTTACATACCAAATTGGCGTTTCTTTTTCCTTGCAAGCAAAATTATGAGCGTTTTACTGGGATTGAAAATATGCTAGGATAAGGGCTTTAGAAAGTTCCAAGTGGAATCCAACTCACTACTTGCTCTTCAAAAAATTCAAAACCATCAAGAAAGTCCTTCAACATCCCTCAGACAAACCAATATGCAGATTGAATGGTCACATATCATGAAAATCTATCTTTGAGACTTCACATTTCGCATTCTTCACCTAATAGCAACATTAGTGAAATTCTATTCGCAGACAATCTAACATCTTCTAGCCTAGAATGATGTATTAAGTATTATTTATTTTCCCTAATAAAAAAATAAATTTTACATTTTAAAAATATTTATGCTTCACACTTGATTATCATTTAAAATGGAATAAAGACTTACACAACTATAAATACTACTTAAATATTCACGTGCAACACAATAATAGATACTACTTAAAGAGTAAAATAAAATATTGACAATACATGATGACAAATTAAGAGTTAGACTAGTTCTAAAGACAAAGTGATTTAGATTTTTAGAAAAGATTTAGGAATTCAAATCCTTAAAGAGAATGAATAAAAGCATGAAATAAATAAATAAAAATGTGAAAAATAATTCTTTTTGTTAAAAAAAATATGGATCAAAACAACTATAGCTTATTATATGATAATACAAATACATGGTTGAATACATCAATGAGGTATACAATAAAAATGGAGCAAGGGAATTTTTGTACACAAAATTTTTCTCTATCCCTTGGTGAGGGCACAAAAGTTTATGTAGAACAAGTACTAGGCGATGGACAAAGACCAAATTCTCTCCATATGAATTCAATGCTGGTTTTAGCCAATTTACCTTGACTTGTTACTCTCTGCAAAATGCTTACGACAATAAGCTTCATTTCTACGCTCTCCTTGTCATATTGCTGTTGCAATTCCAGACAAAACAGTATAACCGGGATATCCTTTATAAAGCCATAAGTGCTTATTTACATGGTTCTATACCAGCATATGCCAGAATTCGAGCTCATACGACACTGCTGCTGGTTCGAGCTATCCTCTGAGCTTCTTCTAAGTCCTTCAGAAACCTGCATTTTAAGCCAAAAACCATCCCTTAAGAAGATGATCAGAGAGCAATGAATCTGGTACACAAAGTTCTGGCAATCAATAAACCAACATCTACTCTATTTATAAAGCACTTTTATATAATTGATTTAGCACTTTAAGATTGACAACTTACAATGAAATTAGGGAGAAACTTCCTAATTTTAACTCGTTAAAATCGAAAACCTAACTACTTGATACTTCCTCCATAAATCCCTTTTTTTTTTAATAAATCATATTCTGAAATAAGGACTATATTCTAGTCATTAATGTCTATCTAATAAAATCACAGCCATCCTTGAGAGTAAAGGTCCACTTGTGGACAACACAAAATGAAAAATATAATTTTCAAGATACATTATATAGTTCCAACATGGTTCAAGCTAACTTAATGTACGATTAACCCAGGTGGAAAAATAATTCAGTATCAAGATTTGTTACGAGTGTCAGCGTGTCACAGCCAACAGACCATTAGGATACCCTTTTTATGCTTGTATGTTGTATGTAGAAGACTTAGGGAATATCCACAGCCTACCTCTTAGAGTTCAGAACTGCCGACCCACCAAGTATAAAACGAATTCCAGAATTGCTGGCATTTTGCAAAGCGACAAAACGGGACTCCTCATAAGTTGTTCCACCAACAATGAATACAACTACCTCCTGTGGCCTGTATAAAGACAGAACATGCATCATTGAAAAATTATTACTTGAGATCTTTACATATCTTTCTTTCCTGTATATGTGTTTATCATTAATAACACAAAGAAGAGTTTTCCTAAACTTTTGTGAATCAACAAAGTTTAACCCAAAATGAGTGACCTGTTAAATGCTGCTCTTACGAATTTCTGACATCATTTCATGCAACACGTAATGCTAGTTCTAGGGCTGAAAATGAGCCAAGCCCATGCGTTCAGCTCAGTTGGTGCTATTGCTTGGTTCATTCTGGAACTAGATTCATTTGTTAAACAAGCTTGAGGCTAAGAGAACTTGAGTCCAGGTTGGGAGTTTTCAGTGCAAGAATTTATTTTGGGCTCATGATCACAACTGCATTGTTTGCTCAAAATGACTATCTAAAAAATTGTTGCATCATCTTCCTTTTCCTTTTGGGAGTTTTGCATCATCTTGCAACTTGAAAAAAGAGGTTCTACTACTCATACAATATCATTAGAAGCATTTCTTTATTTATTGGAGTGGTTTTTTCCTCTTAAATTATACTTGGGGAAAGTCATGAGAGGCCAAGAATCTGAAAGTACATCAAAGACGTACAACCAACTTTCATTTTTTCCAGCCACATATTGCTCTTATCATCCAGCATCAACTTCACAAAATGCCAAAGTGAACTAAATATACAAGTTTAAATATCAAGGGGCCTCCACTTTAAAGAACTAAAGTGATGATATTAAATGAATGTAGACACACATTTATTCTATAAACAAAGAGATCAACCGCAAACTTTCCCAACAAAAATTGGAAAACTTTATTATATAGCAACAAACCTGCCCTGCTGAAAATGATTTCCAACACATGGGTAGTCCACATCTCGCAACCGGCCTTTGGTTATGCTTTCCATAGTTTGGAATAGAAGAGGCTGGTGCTGGGTGTAGACATTCTCAACCCCCTAGTAAGAAAAGTTTGAAAATGATCTATAAGCAAATGAAGAAAAACTTTCTAAGAAAATAAGTAAAACCTTTTGCAACAAACCTTTAATCCACGAGCCATGTTGCGAGCAATATTCAGAAGATCGCGATTTCCATAAAGATCACTGGTTCTCTTGTCAACCCCTGCTTGCTTTAGGAGAAATTGGACAAGCTGTTCCACAATTGCAGACAAATTAAAACCAGTTAATTCTCAATGAGAATTAAATACCTCTTAACAAAATTGCTGATTGATTCAGCTTCACAAAGAGAACTAATCAATGACAGAACTGCAATTGCTAAAAAACTGCAACAGCTCAAACAGCAAGTCAAGCTTTACCAGCAAAAAAAAAAAAATTCTTATCATATGACTAGAATGTCGAGAGAGAGATCAGGCCATATGCACCACCATAATTGATAAGCATTAGATTTTGATCAAGGAATAAACATATTTAGAAATGACATGCATACATGCATGTGGAAAGGAAATAAATAAAATGATGATGACACATGAATTCCAAGCACAATGTGTATGTTGGTTATGTTACCCCAGGCTTGTACTTGGCAGACCTAGATGCCAGTTTGTTGAATAGCTGCATCAGTTGGACAGGGCTCTCCTTCTCATAGCGCAAAGCATACAGCATTACTAGGCGTAGTCGGTCAACATCTGATATGCTTTCATTGTTTAAAAGATTTGTCACTGCCTGCAAAGAAGTATGTAAAGAAGATCATCAGAGCTTGTCAAATATACCATGTGCTTCCAAGTCTCATTCCAAATCACAATTAAGATTTTTATTCCATGATCATCTCCACATAAATACTAGTAATTGAAATCATGTAATAGTTTAAATGGAGTATTATCTATATCTCACACCCAGTAAACTAAAAAACCTACAACCTAATCCGATGGTTAAAATAAATACTGAGGACCAATTTTGATCTGTAAGTGATAATATGGAAGGTAGAATTGATGAGTAAATAGATTCATTGATGAGAGATAATTGAGCAGAAAAATATTTGTTGCCTAGTTTGTGTGCATTGTAAATAAATCACATGGTTTCTATTCCTATTTGTAGTGTGTTTATTTTTATCAAAATCAGTCTTCTCCAAAGTGTAAGAACCATCCTTTTCTTAAAACAAGAACACTTTCAGAGACAAAAGTACGCTCATTTAATCATAGATTTTGAACCAACATTTACTCTTGAGAACAATGTCACTTTCAAATATATCCTATGCAGCTCATTCATTGATTCATTTTAACAGTAGCTCTTATCAATTATTCAATCTCGACTCTTGTTAAAATGTATTTTACTTTTAACATCCCTAAACAACAAATACATTTCATCTGTAAACTCCCTTTTTCCTGCAGTAAGTGACCCTAGGATCCAATCCCTTGGTCTAACACCATTTAAAACATTTCATATTCATCCTTTGGAAGTCTTTGCTCTTGATAATTGCACCAAAAAATCATGAGATTTACAAATATCTTCTGTATCTTAATGACGTAAACAAATTGTAATGCAGAACCGATCGATATATGAAGACTCATAAACAGATATCAAGCTAAAAAAGAAGAAACAGAGATAAAAACAAGCACATGTTCACTACCTCAAAGGCAGCAACTTGCCCACCATTGCAAGCCAACTCCTGCTCAGTTTCTGAAACCAACATAAGCTTTCTTTCTTCAACTATCTTGCTCATTTCGGTGACCAATGTTACATGCTTTGAAACATTCCCATGCATTTTTCTGTACTCAGGGTAATTGTCCACAAATTTGGCCATGTCTTCTGCAGAAACTCAAAGCATAATAATTTAATGACCTACCTCAGCCATCAGTAATATTACAAAAAAAAAATCACTAATAAATCTGAAATACTCAATTTTGTCTCATTGAAACCTATTGTCTGGATATTTTGGTTGCTTTTAGCAACCTGCTGAAAATCATCCACCATTCGCTTGATATTCATTCCAATATCTCCAAAATTTTCATACATGTTAGCTTGGAAGAATGCATCTTGTTCTGACGAGAGCACGACTTCCTATAAGCATGAGATTACAAAGATAAGCCACTGCCATATATTAAAACAACTATATCTAGCCGAGGAAAAATGCAATCAACCTGTTGATCTTTGGGAAGATTGCTAATACTTCTCAAATCCACTTTGTTATCCTGAATACCAATCAATTCATGAACCATTGCCTACAAAATGTAATTCAGAAAATATGATGTAGCTACCCATTTGAAAATAACAAGAGGCATAGTTTACCTTTAAGAACTGGTGAGATAAGAGTCAGAACAACATGTACCTGATAGGTCCATTGATTCAGCAATGGAGTCACGGGATCATCCCTTCTGTCAACTATCAGCAACAATGGAGACATTTCCATCCGTCTGAAGTCAAAAAGACCACTTTCTTGCTGGTACATTAGTTTCTGTCATACCCCAGAAACACAACAAAAAAGAAGAAGAAGAAGAAGAAGAAGAAGAAGAAGAAAATCAGTTCTTTTTCGTGACTCCAAGATTTATAGACAAGCTTAAAGTTTTTCTTATCCATGACAAAACTTAAAAATCATTTTAAATATATACATTCACATATGTATTGAAGAGATTTATCAAACAATTAACTAAGCAAAATCTAGAACAGTTTTTATTAGCAAAATTCCCAGTAATCAGTGATGTAAATGTTTGTAATAGTTGATGTTATGCAGTTTTACTCACTGCTGTTTCTTGAGCAATCCTTTTTGCAATATCAGAGGTCCTTGAATATCTAATTATTGGTCTTCGTTTTAATGCCAAGAAAAGCGCACCAATACCATCAACAGCTCGGTCACAGAAGTGCTGCAAGCTAGAAGGATCCACAACTGCTGGGAGCATATAATGGTGATTTGAAGGCATGTTTAACGTAAAGTGGTAAGGATCAACAGCAATGAAATCTGCATAAAACTCCTGCAAAACCAAGACAAGAACTATATAAGAGGTCAAAGCCAAACTTTTAATTTCTGATCTAAAAGTATACGGCATCTCCGGAAATATTCTTAAAATTTAATTATACACGACAGAAACCTATGAACAACACTACGATATTAAGGAATATTCACATTATAGGTAGGTGAATTGGACTATAAATATATAGCCATTTCAGCCAGCATAAGAACAATGCTTAAATCACCCCTTTCAGTAATGCATCATCTACTGACATAGAGAAAATATTCTCTGTCAATCCTTAGATCAAACAATTACTATAGTGACCTCCTCATGATGTTAAAGAGTTAGCATTGCCACACATTGCTGCTCTCAGAAATGCAGAGTCCTGGATGGGGTGGTTAAAACAGTCCTCACTTAAAAGACTTTTCAGTTAAGCAATGTGTTCTCAAGAGTTGAACCTATGCCCTCATCTTACCATCCAGGGATCGCACTGATGCAACAGGAATGGCTGTCTTTCTGCATCTTGCAGCAGATTTCTTATATGGTAGTTTACTCAACTATGGATAAACTCTAGACTTGATATTCTTGACAAGTTTATTCTCAAATAAAGAGGTAGATGAAGAAGGGCAAACAATAAAAAACTTCCACTCAAGAAAATAGCAGTCAGACTTACCTGGAGTTGCTGGACAACTTCCTGTTCATCTGAATCAGCTAAAAGATGAATCTGGGTATCTTTCAACATGTTTGAGAAAACTGCAAAAACCCAATTTGAGATGAAAATGCACTTCGAGCAAAACATCTAAGATTGGGTAATAAAAAACTTTTCATATTTTTATAGTAAAATTAAATTATAGCCACACCAAATTTCAAAAGATACAAAGAACTTACACAAGTGATATTCTCCAAACCTAGGATTGGATAGCTGACGCCGCATGTGCTGAATATTTTCCGATGTAGGCCGAAGGAAATAAACTGCCTTGAGATGTGACATTGATTCTTTTGACTTGGAAATGGAGTCTATCAATTCTACCAAAAATACTTCTTTCTGAAGTAGCTCTGACTGTGAATAAACGACACTCACTATGCTAACCTGTGACTCAGAAAACAGAATACATTACCTATAATCAAAACCATCATTTTCTTTTCTTTTTAAATGACTCATTTATTAATTTATGTTGATCCATTAAGAAACCCCATAAACTAGCAACAACAATGCAAAATCAAACCTTCAATTCTCATGAAGTTGAAGTTATCGAAAATTTGTGACGCGAACATGACTATTAATTCCTTCAATATAAACTTTATACCAATATGTTTGGTTGGCAACTCATGCAGATAGGGATGGTACATGGTCTCAGCGACTCAATTGTAGGATTTTCAGAAAGTGCAGCTAGGACTAGAAAATTACTAAAGTACCCAACACATATCCAGATTTCCATTTTAGGTAAGGAGGTCATTTCTCTACCTAATTCCACAATACTCCAGCTAGGCCTGTTCCTTGCTGTCACAATCTTGGAATAGATGCATTTAGGTTTTGTTTGGACTGAGGGAAAGGAAGGAGCGGCCCTCCCATTACACCTTCCTTTCACTTCCCTCTTCTTTATTTTTTTTGACAATAAAATAATGGGAACTATAGAATCCCCCTCCATACCCCTCCAAGTTCTTAGACATACTGTTAACTACATCCAGCACTTCAAACACAAACAGAAGTCCGGTTTTCTCCTTAAGCAGTTCTCTACCATCAATTTGACATAATCCCATACAAATTGCAGTTGCACAATCAAGAAACAAAGAAACTTAAAAAGCATTATAAAACAATATGCACCATTATAGAAACCATGCCCGCTTCCAAATTTACATGAATCATAGAGGTTGGCTATAGAGGATGGAAAGGAGCTCCCTCTCCAACTACTTCATTCGACACAATGATCAAACTTCCAGCTCAAATGTTCTAATTACTTACAGCTACATTAAGTAAGGCTATATATACTTATATCTGAACCAGCCAAATCGACAAAAATCATGCAAAAAACCCTCACAAAACTGCGTTAAGCTTCATCCACCAATAACAAATAGTTAACTGCTCATCAAAAAGCTACAACAAGCCACAACAACTGATCCTTCGCAGAATCAAGTATAAGAAACGATCCATTCAAGACAAAAGCGAACCAAAAAACTATAACAATAAACTCGGCCTAACTAACTAGCAGCAAAAATTCGAGGCCTCAATGCCAATTAAATGCCAAATCTGTTTGTACTAAATTGAAAATGCTCACTTCAGTTCCTAATTATCTCAAATGTCCTGATTTCTACCCTCAGATCACAACAGTTTTCCTCACTACTCCATTTCCAAATTAAAGTGACCAGATATTTAAAATTAATGATAAAAATAAAATCATTAAATTAAAGTAATAAATTGTTAAAATTAATTCAGTTGAAATTAAAGCAAATACGAATTAAAGAGAAGAAAAAATAAATTACCGTCTGAGAATCGAGAATGAGGACTTTCATGCCGGAGATGTCCTGCAACATCCGATTGACGTAATCCCGTACGGCCGATACCAGCACCATCTTCGATTATTCTCTATACTAGACCCCTAAGATCGACGGCTGTGATGTTTCCGCGAAGTTGGAGCGGTTTGTTTTTTTTTTTTTTTTTT
Organism: Theobroma cacao; assembly: GCF_000208745.1. Classification (NCBI taxonomy): domain Eukaryota; kingdom Viridiplantae; phylum Streptophyta; class Magnoliopsida; order Malvales; family Malvaceae; genus Theobroma; species Theobroma cacao. The sequence goes on along the minus strand of NC_030857.1, from coordinate 9,735,359 downwards.
TTGTTCTGGAGAAAAAGAAGATTCAGATCTGCTTAAGCGTAGAGGGTAACAAAATTTTTAGAAATCTGAAAATGCAAGAAGAGAAGACAGACCCAAACGCAGCGTTTCCCGTACTTTTCCTTCGTTTTCTTTTTTACATCGATTGATTAATAATTTTCAAAAGATACTTCCATCCGGAAGGCCCAACTCATTTTGGGCCCATCCAGACGGATTTTGCCATTTTCGACCATGAGGGTAGCGTTAACCTTAAATTATCTTTTTATTAAAAGCTTTTATTTCTCCCATGAATCTGACATGTATAATGTATTTTGATGATGTATAAAATATTTAAGCATAACTTCACCTGTTTGGGCCCGTTGAAGTTTTTATAGGAGCTCAGGTGATTTTTGTTTATTTGATAAGAGGAATTCGAATTCTGTTATTTAAGTAAAAAGATTATATATTAACTAATGAATTAAATGCTTAGATTTAATAATTTAAGTAATGTTATTTTTGTAAATATCATTCAAAAAATTTTTGTAAAAGGAAACCAAATTTATAAATTTGTTGCGAAAATATGATAAATTGTAAGTACTTGTTTCAAAGTATTTTTGTAAATTCTAGTACAGTTATAAATTATATCAAAATACTTTTATTATTGAAAACGATTTTGCAAATTTATTTGCAAAATTACTTTTATTTAACATAAAACATTCAAACTTCTCCAACTACCAATATAGGTCTTAAAACGAACAGAATAAATGAAACAAAAAAAATTGTTTTGATTCTGTAAATCGAATAACGAATTTACTTGTAACATTCAAACAAATAAAATAAAATAAAATATGTTAAGAGGCTGAGATGTGCAAATTGAATGACTTCTCATGCTAATCAATGGCAATTAAGTTATTCCATTCATAGAGTGAAAACTCTTTTGTTCAATAATATTATTAACTTTTGTTTTGAAGATTAGTTCGTTAAATTAGGTGAACTTACTCCTTTATACCAAAGGAAAAAAAAAACAAATTCTTAATTGACCCATGACAACTAGAGATAAATAGGGATAATATAGCACATCATATTTAAAAAAATTAAAATGTTCAAGAAAATTTACAAATTTTTTTTATTATTTTATTATATTTAATCAAGTTTTTATATTTTTATTATAGATTAAATTAATTCTTATAACTAATTATTGACCGACTATCAATACTTAAAACGTAAATTGTTATTTTTATATCACATGGTACTTATATGACATTTTGATATGTTATAATGGATAGTGATGTGACATAATGATATAATTTTATAATATTTTTATCTTTCAAGTTAGCATCACGTACGTATAAAAATGACAAGTGATGTTTTGATCAATCGTTAATTATAAAAATTTATTTAATTAAAATAAATATATAAAATTTTGATTGAATACAATATGAATTTTTTAAAACATTATATCATAATATAGTCTTTTTTATAATTTAAAACTTATAATAGAAAAGCTGTTTTAATACGGGGCCAAACATCCACCTTTCCTCTCAGTTATCAAGTTTTATAAGAAGAAAGTTTGTAGCCAAAGCATAGCAAAATTTGGTTTCTCGCTTAACTCTATCTTCACCATAAAAAAAAAAAAAAAAGAGCTTCTCGTGAGAATCATAACCGAAAAGAGTATGTGGTGTTGACGTGGCGGTTGCAACGCTGCGTTTGGTATTTATATAATTGTAGGTTGCAAACATGGTTGGCGACATGGCCATTGCATTACAGCACAAAAACTAGAGCAATAATGATGAGAGAAGGACCAATTTTCTCTAACTACCAACATAAAACTAATAGGATTCTCAAATCAAAGCCTAGAGCTGGCTTTGTCATTATTAGATAATTGACTTCTCATCTTGATTTGCTATTTCTTAACTTGTTATTATGACTATATACATGTACTTAACTCCTCAACCACCCTTCCCTGATTTTCTTTTTTGTTTCATTGACTTTTAATAATCCTTACTGGGAGAGCATCTTTTATCAAGTAAGGTGAAAAGAATCCTTTCCTAATTCATACCTTGTAACATTTATTTTGCAAAAAAAAAAATAAAAAAAAATTGAGAAAGCTCAAAGAAAATAAATAGAAAAAAATAACATTGCTAATTGTCTAATTATCTTTTCTTTTCTTATATATATATATATATATGTATGTATTTGTTGGTTGAATTTGTCTTAAACTGACCAAGGCAAAAAGCCAGCTATCATCACGCATCATCGGAAAATAAAAAATAAAAAATAAAAAAATTCCAAATGTTTCACCTTCTCTGTTCTAACACTAATAACTGCCGCTTCCTCTCTTGAGTCTTCGCAGCCTTGGATCAGACAGCAAAGCCAGCTCTCCCTCTTTCTCTATTTTTTAAAACTTATAAAACAAACCATAAATTGAGTACAGTCTTTGAAACCTCAAAGCATAAACAAATGGTATTTTCAGTTTCAGCTGCTCTCTGAAGATTTCTAAACATGAGAGGCCCCTCCCTCAGTCCCAAAGAGCCTCGTCACCGCGTTTCTGCTTCCGCGTCGGTTCCTCTCTCCTTCTTCCTTTTTTTCATTTCATCACCCAAGTTTCTAGCTGCTGCTTTCATTTGAGAACCTGAAATTTTTTAGTAAAAAGTTGACCATAGTTAGCTAGTTGATCGAGCTTTTAAGCACCGTTGTTTGTTTGACGAGAAAATGCAGCGAGATCTGCTTGAATTTGGCTATGATTTGTTTGTGCACTTTTTTGTTGCCTTCGATTTGCGTCATATTAATTGCTCTAGTTAACTTGTAATTATTTGAAGAAAATTTCCTAGTACGGTAGGTATTTATGCGCTTTCCTTTAGCTTTGTTAGCTGTTGGAAAAGATCAAATATGAAGTAAATTGAGCTAGGCCTAGGCGGTCCTCTCTAACATTAACTGTTTAAGCTTTCAACTGTTTACATTAATTCTGCTTTTCAGTCTTAATTTTTGCTGGTATTACGTTTATTTATGTGAATTAATCTCATTGTTTATAAAGTCGTTTGCACGGGAATGAAAAATTTCTGTGAAATATATTTTTAGTGTAAATGATGGTTTTCTAAACATATTTTCTGGGATTTGACTTCTTCTCTGATAAAACTTAGGACTCTTCATCATGTTTTAATTGATTCTTGAATAACTGAAGTATATTAAAATTTGGATCAATTGAGGATTGGCATAAAATTTATGGAATGAAAGCTACAAATGACATCTCAACTTGGAATATTTTGTGAAATTGTGGAAGCCAAAGGCGACATCATGACTAGTACTTGTATTATGCGAATACTAGTTTTGTTAATGCCTTGAAAATTTTTTTAATATTGCTTGCATTATTCAAAGTTACCTTGCAAATCTGGTTTTAAATACTTCATTTTTATCTCTACATTGACATTAGATTTACTAATGAATTTTATCATGACACTGAAGTAAAGGATGAACATTCAGTTTTCTATTCAAACTGCTTTCAGTATGAAGAACCTTTTGCTTTTCAGGATCTGACTTTTGTCTCTCTTTTATTTGCTTTATGCACACGGACTGATTCGACTTATAAATGCATTTTTACAGTGAAGACACAAGCAGAAGAGGGTTCCAAAGAAATAAGGTTTTTAAAGATGTAGAGAAGGCCCTCCATGTCCCCATTAGATACAGGAATTGGAATTTCAAGATATCTACCTTGAAAGCTGTGCTGGTTATAATTCTGTTGGGAACTCTATTCACTCTCTTCCGCTCCCCTGCAGTTTATGTTTCAGATAGCCCATCCAATTTTGTATCTCGGTATATTCTACCGCCTGTAAATCTTTCTGTACAATGTTCTATTCAGGCTATAGTTTGCTCTTTTGTACTTTACTTGTTTTCTGTTTGAAAATAAGCCATTCTTGTGTTTGAGCATGTGTTTGTGCATATGTGAGTGCATGCAAGTGAGTACATTTTTCTGCCTGTATCTAACCAGCTATCAGCTAGCATGGGTAACAACCTCAATATTTCTGCTTTTAAGTTGATCACCTTGAATTTCCAGTACTGAAAGGCCTCGAGCAGCCATTTTTGCTAGAACATATGTTTAGGATTGCTCTTGTTTCTGTTTTATGTTTCAGTTTTTTGAAGTTGAACTTCATTACATGCAGGCCTAGTTTTGTAGACAGATGGATAAGACACAGTGCTGCTGCAGATCCTCGCTATATATCAATGTTGGATGTAAATTGGGACCAAATCTCGAGTGTTATTGAGAAGCTGACTGACAGGGATGAATATCAGGGAATTGGCTTGTTGAACTTCAATAATGGTGAAACTGATCAATGGAAGCAGCTGTTACCAGATGCTGAGCATGTTGTTCTACAATTGGACTCTGTCGCAGTCAATGTAACTTGGGAATCCCTGTACCCTGAATGGATAGATGAAGAAGAAGAATTTGAGGTTCCACATTGTCCTTCTCTACCCAGTCTTCAGGTTCCTGGCAAACCACGGATTGATCTTATTGCAGTTAAGCTTCCTTGCAACAAGTCAGGAAAGTGGTCAAGGGATGTTGCACGTCTACACTTTCAGCTAGCGGCTGCAAGGCTTGCTGCATCTGCTAAGGGGTTTCACCCAGTGCATGTGCTTTTTGTGACTGACTGCTTCCCCATCCCAAATCTTTTTACTTGCAAGGACCTTGTTGCACGCGAAGGGAATGCTTGGCTGTATACTCCCAACCTGCACAGGTTAAGAGAAAAGATTCGACTGCCAGTAGGGTCATGTGAGCTTTCAGTTCCTCTCCAGGCTAAAGGTTGGTTTCAAACTAGGTTCTTCAAGGTGTTTGTTCATACAAATTCTTCTTTTCAGTATAACTGAAGCTGGCTGCTTCAAGATTTTCTGTCACTATTAACTTTTTACATATGTAAAATCTTTTCACTGGGATAAGAAGTCCTGTTGAGGAAACGTGGATGAATAGCTATAATGATGAGGCAAGATTATAGTTTTAGTCAGCGAAAGTGATTCAGTATTGGCAAAATTGGGTCTGTGACATCCTAAATTACTGACCTAAATCATCTCTTTGGATCTCTATAATGCTTGTGAGCTAGAGTGGTTCTATAGAAATTATAATTGTTGCTGTTTTTTCCCCTCCTTTTAACCTTTTCTACATTTGACTCTTTTTTTCTTCTGCTGACCTGGAAATCTTCCATCTTGGAAATGATGAGTTGAAGTCTTGCGCCTCTTAAAGGGTTCCAAACTACTTTGTTTAGATGGTTTCTGAAATCTGAAAGGCTTAAACTAACTGAATAAATTTGAACAGAGTATTTCCATTCAGAGAGAGCACACCGTGAAGCATATGCAACAATCCTACACTCTGCTCATGTATATGTTTGTGGGGCCATTACTGCTGCGCAGAGCATCCGCATGTCAGGTTCAACAAGGGACCTTGTGATACTTGTTGATGACTCAATCAGTGATTATCATAGAGGTGGCTTGGAGGCCGCTGGGTGGAAAATTTATACAATCCAAAGAATCAGGAATCCAAAAGCTGAACCAGAAGCATATAATGAATGGAATTACAGCAAGTTCCGTCTTTGGCAGTTGACTGATTATGACAAGATCATTTTCATTGATGCTGACCTTCTTATACTTAGGAATATTGATTTCTTATTTGAGATGCCTGAGATATCTGCTATAGGAAATAATGCTACTCTCTTCAACTCAGGTGTGATGGTTGTTGAGCCATCAAATTGTACATTCCAGCTACTAATGGATCACATCAATGAGATTGAATCCTACAATGGTGGGGACCAGGGGTATCTGAATGAAATCTTCACTTGGTGGCATCGGATTCCAAAACACATGAACTTCTTGAAGCACTTCTGGGAAGGTGATGAGGAGGAGAAGAAACAGATGAAGACTCGCCTCTTTGGAGCCGATCCTCCAATTCTTTATGTGCTCCATTATCTGGGCAACAAACCATGGCTATGCTTCCGGGACTATGATTGCAACTGGAATGTGGACATTCTGCAGGAGTTTGCCAGTGATGTTGCTCACAAAACATGGTGGAAGGTACACGACGCCATGCCAGAAAATTTACACAAGTACTGTTTACTTAGGTCCAAGCAGAAGGCACAACTAGAGTGGGATAGGAGGCAAGCTGAGAAAGGGAATTACATGGATGGCCATTGGAAAATCAAGATAAAAGACAAGCGTTTAAAGACATGCTTTGAGGAATTCTGCTTCTGGGAAAGTATGCTGTGGCATTGGGGTGAAAAGAATTGGACAGATAATGCAACTGCTACCCCATCACCCCCTGCTACCAAGAAGGCATCTCTCTCTTCACTATGATTTTTTTCGTCTTCTTTTCAACATATTTTCTGTGCAGATCACATAGTCAACACTTGAAAAAACAAAGCATACACTGAGTTCCCTCCAATGGTATTTGGAAAATATATGTCAGTTTTGAACCTGTTTCAATATTCAATAACTTTTGTAAAATGCATAGCCATTTCATTACTTTTGTATGGATTTTTTGCTGGAGTTCCTTCCCATATATATTATTGCAAAAGCAATTGATGCCTGCTTTGCAATATTTTTTTCCTTTTTTTTTTTTTTTATAGAAAAAAGCTCTTATCATCCATCCAAACCAACATTGCCATCATTAACAAAAGTCAATCATCAATTTATCAATACTATGTCTTTCCTTTTTCCTTTTTCAGTTAACCGAAAATTTCATTCATCTACAGCAAATTTATTATTTTATTAAATGAATAAAAAAATATTTTCAGGATCACATTGCTAATAACAGAAATATAACTATGTGGGTGGGTCGGAATGCGCTGGGTGTTAGTTTCAGATTTGTCAGACCCGGTTGGGCCCAGCACGAGCCCGCTGAGGCCCATCAGCAACCGACACCGTTTTGAGAAGCACACTGTGAACCTCTTTCCATTTTGGTTGTGGTGTCCTTCCTTCCTTCCTTCCTTCCTTCTTTCCTTCTGTTTTCTCTCGATATTGCTTTGCCAGTTCACTCTTTGGGAGCACCAAAAGCTTAACAATATCGAAAGATTCTTCATAAACTTAAAGAATGGATTTATTAGTTTCAGCTTGGAATTTTAAACACTTGGCAGTCCCAATATCAGCTCTACTACCCTCACCCACCGCCATAACTTGTAGTTGTAGCTTTTACAAGCCACCAGGCTCAGCTAACAAGTTTTCGTTCCCGTTTTGGACATACCCTTTTGCTAGAATCCCTAACAAGTCCCCTTCTTCAATTGCAATCCACGCCAGGAAGAAGAACTCCAAGTCCGAGCCACTTTTGAAACCAACCATTGTTGAAGAAGTTTCTATGGACGACGAAGATAAGGAAGAAGAGCAGATTCTTTTTGATGACTCCGAAGATGGTAACTTTTATGAATAGTGAATGCCCATTTGCTCTCTGTGTGTGTGTTTTCAAATTTTATTTTAGATTCATGGGAGCTGCTCAAGCCTATTCAAATTTTTTGGTCTTTGCTTTTTAATCTTTAAAAGGTGTTTAAAAATGCTTTGTATGAATATCTATTATAAGTAAATACAGTCATTGATATATTTAAGGTAATCGAGCTTAATTGAGTTGACACTCAAGCAGCTTGCTTTCTTTCTTGAGTTGAGCTCGAGTTTGGTAATTAAAATTCTGTCAAGCTTGAGTCAAGTTTTTCTGCGTCGAGTTTATGCTCAATTTGGAGAAGGAGCTATATATTGTATAGACTTGAGTTAGGTTGATTATACCCCTTGTTTTACTATTTACTAAAAGTTTCAATGAACTAACATTCACCTAATTCCTTAATTACAATTTTAAAATATTTCTCTTTCTTGACTGAATTTCTAATGAATAAATGGATTTCTTGACTGTATAGATGAATCGATGATAGACAATGATGATGATTATTTTGAAGAAGAGTACCTAGACAATGAAACTGAACTTTATGTAAGTTTTACTGCAAGAGTTGTGGGCAACATTCATGTATTCGTTGGGCAAAGCTGACGCAATTTACTAAAATCGTAAGTATATATTTTGTGAAGGTTGGGGATGGAGCAGGGGGAGGGGGCATTTCTCTTGCTGGAACATGGTGGGATAAAGAAGCATTAGCATTAGCTCAGGATGTATGTCTATCCTTCAATGGTGATTTGGGGATATATGCCTTCAAAACACTGTCAAATTCCTCCATTCAAGTCCGCATTGAAAGACTTACCAATAAGTAAGCATTTATTGACACATTTTTTTAATGAGAAATGCTGGTAAAATCTCCATTCTCAATTAATAATGTGGATGATAATTTCTTAAAATACAATTGCACCTCATTTTTAATTGCTTTCTTTTGGCACAAATCAACAAATTGGATATAATAGGTTTGATATTAGATGTATACACATAAATTTAATGGGATATTCTTGTACATTTCCCATTTTAAATTCAGATCATCTCATTGAAAGTGGAAGCTATACTTTATTGGTTAATGTAAGACTTGAGGTTGAATGAGCACTTCAGCTTCGACTAAGAAAATTTCCTTATTGATGGAACTTTAAGTTATAACAGCTATTATATTTGCTTTCTGTTTCCCTCTGAGTGAAATGTCTTATTTTCCTGTATGCCATCCTAAAAGCTTACTAGCAACATATAGTTGAAAATACCATCTGAATACTAGATAGCTTTCATCGGGTGGTCTCTTCCCCTTAGCCGTACAAAGAGTAGTGCTAGCATGTGAAGTCAAAGACTTTGTGATGGTCTATTCTTTATAAGTGTAGCTTCAAAGTCTTTTCTGGACTGTAAGTCACTCATTGTTAAAAAATCTGTTAATCATGAAGTCACTTTATCACGATTATCTTTTCCTATCTTCTGTATGACTTAATTGTTTATGGTCAGCTCTTTGTTATAGTTCATTTTCTTCCAAAAATGGTAAACTATCTGCCAAAGGAAAAAGAATGCCTCTGTGACTCTAATTTGTAATGATCTGTAAAAGGTCTGGTTCCCCCAGTATGGAAGATGTTGAAGCTTTTTCTGTAAGCTATAGAGCAAGATTGGATGAAGCTGAGCTTGCTAGATCTGTACCTCAGAATATAACATTGGAGGTGATGATGTTTTCTAATCACTGTTATCTGTTTTCTGTTATTTGTTCACATGATTGTAGTCAAAGAGAAGTGCCTTTCCGAATGGGCAAACCTACTTAAAGGTTCTATCTATCTAATGAAAAAGCAGGCTTTTAGCCTTAGGTTAATTACACTAGATGTTGCAGTGGCCATGTACCCTAATCTTAGGAGCTGCAGTCTGTAGATCTGCCACAATCTGTGGGCGACTAATGCCATAAAGCTGAAATTTGTATTGTTTTTAACATGTCAGAATTAAAATCTTTTTAGCTTTCGGATCTAAAAATGTTTGTTACTTGCAGGTGTCATCTCCTGGTGTGGAAAGAGTAGTTCGGATGCCACAAGATCTAGATCGGTTCAAGGATCGCCCTATGTATGTGAAATATGTGACTGTGGCTGAAAGTGGTTCACTATCAGAAGGTGATGGTGTTTTCAGACTTGTCACGTTTGACATGGAAACAAAATGTTGCACCTGGGGTTTGGCAGATGTGAGAATAAATAGAGAAAAAGCAGGGAAAGGAAGACCACTTAGCAAAAAGCAGAGGGAGTGGTGTTTGGAAACTACTTTTGATTCTTTACGTCTAGTCCGATTGTATTCTGAAATATGAATATATTTTTTGTTTGTCTTTTTCCACCTTTCACAGCCTGCATAGTGAAATAGCTAGTTGATAACTTATGTTAACATGATAATCCAGCATTTGAAATTTACTCATCTGAAATATAATTCGTCTTCAAATCTGGGCTGAAAACATATGTTCTATCACTGTATATAACTTGATAATTTCTGTTTCAGTTGTTTTATAATTTGTTTGTGTACACATTTGGAGTGGGAAATGAAAGGCGATGAACTACTATAAATGCATAGGTAGTAGTTTCGTTGGGAATTTTGCAAGATGCTTGATGATGGAGATAAGTTTTAATCTCCTGAGCTCGGAACTCTTCACCTCCTATTCCAAGGCTTAAAACAACAAACAAAGGCCGTACACAATAAAAGAGCATACCGAATTTTACTATTTTTTTGGGTTCTATTCATTAGAATCTTTCTAATTCATTGAATGTCTTTAAATTGCAATAGCCTTTTCGATTTGTGCTGCTCAGAAATAACATGACGCAAGAAGTGGCCAGCTCTTAGAAAGTTTGTAGGTTTAATTCAACCTCGAGGTTCTGACTCCGCAAGTAAGATTTCTGACATGTGCGTTTCCTAATGGCCTGCACATTTCCATGTGGTAGCCATAGATTTTATCCTGATTTTATGATCCCCTGTTTACATTCCCGGAGACCCTTGATCTTCATCATAAGTTTCATGGCTTGATGACGATTTTTATTCCTTTTAATGCTTTGTGGTGTTAGTAGCAGTTGACATTTGTTATGGGGCATTTGATTTCGGAGTACATCCAATAACATACTTGCTCAGACGAGATGGACAAAGTTTAGAAGCCAATCTTAAAGTTATAAAATATGTCATCCTTTTCAGTAACTCAAAACTTTTTCCTATTTAATTTTTGAGAGTAAGTTAGGTTCAATTTTATCGATTTCTGCTAGCCTGAGGTAGGGCCTCACTTTATGAACTTAAATATGATCAACTTGCCTTTCCATCATTTCGTTCTTTTACCACATAGGTGTGATATTGGTCAGACCAATTGGGCAACAAAGGTAAAAATTCAAGTCATACACCATCATTTAATCTTTCTCTAATCATTACCTAAAGCACTGTCATTTTTTTTTTCAATTCTTGTTATCTTTCCCAAGCTGGAAAGGTTCTTGCTTTACTTGAATGTGGATGCCATATTTGTTTCATTACTGTCGGAAGAAGAATGGGGCAAAAGTTAGAGTCCTGCATTGTTATATCATTTACTATTTACCACGAGAACTAGAGCGGTTCGAGGATCAGCCTATGTGTGTGAAATATGTGACTGTGGTAGCTGAATGAAAGTGATTCACTCTCAGAAGGTGATGGCGTTCAGGTTATCTCTTCTGACGTGGAAGCAAAATATTGTGCCTGGATTAGCAGATGTCAGAATAAATGGAGGAAACCAAAAAAAGAATGATTGCATAACAAACAGCAGAGAGAAGGGTGTTTATGAAACTACCTTTGAGTCCTTATGTTTGGTCCAATTAGATACTGAAATATGAATATTGATCCTCCCTCCCTTTCTATCTTTTCACTTTTCTTCCATTGTCTTTTTTGCATCCATAGTGTAACATTCCCGATTTTTCGATGTTAAACGCATATGGGAAACCCAGTCAAATGATAGGCTAATTTGAAATTTATTGATATGGAAATTAGCTTATTTTGAGGCCTTGATAATGTGTGTGCATATGTTTGTCACCTAAATGATACAATGCATTGTTTGGTACTTAAATGAATATGACATGCAAACAAATTATGCTGATGTGATTGATGTACTATTTGACATGGAGCATGATTGAGAATTTGAAGCTATGTGGTGAACTTATGTCTTGATAATGAGTTAAGTACAATGAAATGAGATGTTTGTCAAAAAGAAAATGTATTGAGAATTTAGAAGAATGAGTTTGGAGGGTTAGATATATGAAAAATTGAAGTCTAGGTATGATCTATTGATAGATGTTTAGGGTCTATCGATAGATGAAAGATGGAAGCTAAAATAGTAAGAATTGAAGAACTTCTATCGATAGATTCTTGGTCACTATCGATAGATGTCCACTTAGAAGTAAGGGAAGGCAGCTGAAAGATATCTATCGATAGATTCTCGATATCTATTGATAGATAGCCGTCCAAGAATGACTTCTAAGCAGTAAGAGTATGATCTATCAGTAGATCTACAGAGACTATTGATAGATCTACAGAGACTATCGATAGATTTCCACTTGGAGCAATGGAAAAGTGTTCAATGCACCATTTATCGATAGACTCGAAAAATCTATCTACAAATGGAGGGCAAAACGAGAGGGAAAATGCAAGACGTCTATTGATAGATGCATGAAAACTTGCAAAAATAAAAGACCTTGGGTAGTCCACCTATTTCAAAACAAAGTCAAAAACACTTCTCACCTGTTGTCTTACAAAATCCTACACTCTCAACTGGAATTTGAAGGTTGTTTGGAGATGATTTGAGCTTGGGAAAATGATATTGAGGTAAGATTAAAGCTTTTGACTGATTATTTTTAGCATTAAATGGTTGACTAACGAGAAATTCGATGTTTCAGCTTGGTGATTAATTGTAGTTGAAAGTTGCTGAGAAATTTATGCTGAACTAAGCCAAAATTTGTTGGTATATTTTCAAAATCAAAGATTATGTCATATAATGAAAAGCTATATTAGCTCAAAGGTTATGTCACATGAAGTGAAACAATGTAACTATTGGATTGTAGGTAAGTTTTCATGTGAATGGTTATATCTTTTGGTAAAATGATATCCAAAAGTTATGAGACAAATTGAAAAAACACCATAGCTCAAAAGTTTAAATATGAAAAGTTATTGTTTCAAATTATAATTCAAAGATTATGTTTTATGGAATGAATAATTATCTTTTCATAAGATGATTATTGAAACAATACCTTTATTCAAAAGTTGTCTCTAGCAAATGTAAAGATGTCTTTTAGACAAAATGTGTTAATGAAAGTGTTGTGTCCTTGAAGAAGAAACACTTGCAAGCCTTGATAAAGGGTTTGTTGTCAACCATTTTGATACATCAAATCAAAAACAAAACAAGAGCAGAAATATCAAGAGCAAGAAAAGTGTTGTGTTCTATTAACATAAACACTTAAGTTCCTATCAACTGCAAAAACATCCAAATTCCTTATAATCTACTTGCTCCAGAAAGTAGGCTCTAAGATCGAACAGCTTTGCAAACCCTCAAGTGTATCTATTGGTTTACTCTCGTAAAGTGTAAGACGAAGTTAGACATTGACTTCATTGTATCCCTAAGGCTATTCGTATTATTCCCCTTTGCGTACCAAGTGGTGGGGACTAAATAAGTCTTAAAGATAATATCTATTTAAAGGCTCGTCTTGAAGTCAATTCTGCCGATTTCTTAAATTTCATCTAAACCCCATTTGCACCAACAAAATCAGCAACTAAAGTAAGGCTTAGATTATTTGCGACGAATTTATGAGAATTTTACATGGTTGATGTGAATGATTGGAGATGATTTGAAAGGTTGGAATTAATTTGAAAGCCAAAATTTGGCTTAGAGATAGTGAATAATAGTGTGAGTATTGATGAATATACAATTGTTGAATGCTAGACTATAAATGGGAGTGAGAATTCTACCCATTTGCTAAGTGGTGAGACTGATTGAGTTGGAGTTAAAGCACGAGTGAGCAACAAGTATTGAATTGAGCTGCGGGAGTGCCCAATTGTCGAGGTGAGTGAGCTTTTGTGTTAAATGCATGTGAAGCATCTCACATATTGATATGCGCTGCCATGGTACATCAAATTGCTATGTTTAGGCCTAAATGAGCATGGCTGGGCTAGTATATGAATTATGTATATTAAAAATGTGAATATGCCATGTTATTGGGAAGCATTAATTGTTAAATACTTTGATGCATTTTGCTTATATGAGAATGTCTAGAATAGTATACTAATAATTTAAGACAAATACTCATGTATATTATGATGTGAGCCACGTGGTGGCATTGAGATTGAACGTAGATTGTTCATAGATATGGATATATGAATAATTATGGACAATCCTTATAATGTTTTAATTGTGAATATGAATACATGAATAATGAGGTAAGGATGCCTAAGTATGTAACTTATTTACGTGTATGAGGCTAGAGAGCTAGATTTAATGATGTGAGTTATGACTGATGAGTCATAGATCCATCAATGGCCATGAGTGATTATGTTCCGTCTGAGGGATAATTTCGAACGTTGATTTGAAATTAATGATCAAGTGGTGTCTCCTCCTGTGACTATGTGTATGCTTGCAAGGACAAAGATAAGCAGGGGTAGTGGTTATAGTCTTGCTTGTAATTTTTGCTTGTAGAGTTGTGTTTCCATCCGTTAAGTGATTACTCCGGATGATGATAATGTTTATGTTACCATCCATTGAGAGATTACTCTGGATGATGATGATGATATGCTATCATCCGTTGAGAGATTACTCCGGATGATGATTATATATATGATTTCCATCTGTTGAGACTACTCTAGATGAGGTTTGATTTTTCGCAGATTAGCCATCGTGTGTAATTGACTATGTTCGGGGGAAGAGCACTCGTAATTGGTGAAATTTATTCAATAATGGCTTATGGTAAACCTGGGATCTTAATGTTTGGTTGGAAATAGAGTTGGCTTATTATCAAATACGAATGTTCCATAAAGATGAGATTATGGCAAGACAGAGTTGATGTCACGTGCATACAGGATATTAAAATGATCCTTGCACTTACACCTTTGGAGATGTTTGATGAATAGCCATGTAGGGTTTCATTAATAAATGTGTCTTCTTTACTGTTATATTATGTGTTATATTATGCTACGTTTAGCATCCCATCTCACTGAGTATTAGATGACTTATCCTATTTGCGTACCATGTGTAGATAAGTGACGCCACAGATTTCTATGTGGCTTAGCGTTATCATTGGACAGATGAGATTTTGGTATTCAGTAAGTACTCTCTTGACATGTCCGCTCTGCTAAGTCCGAGTCATGAGATGCTTCCACACTCTGGTTGTGAAACTTAGAAAACTTGTATTTTGGATATTGTAAGCATTGAGTGCCATGTGTTGTTAAGTTAAGGGTTGTATGTACGAACTCAACTGATGGCTAATGTATTATGAGACCTTGACCTTTATAGATTCGTAAAGGGAAGTATACGCGATATCCCTGATTAGAGGTAATTTCGTCCTTTCCTTAGTAAGCCAATAAAAGTAAGATTTTTAAACAATATTATGGCCTAAGTAGGCCTAGGCATAAATGNCCTTGACCTTTATAGATTCGTAAAGGGAAGTATACGCGATATCCCTGATTAGAGGTAATTTCGTCATTTTCTTAGTAAGCCCATAAAAGTAAGATTTTTAAACAATATTATGGCCTAAGTAGGCCTAAGGCATAAATGGATGGTGAAATTAAGGGTAAAATGGAAAGGAAACCAAAATTTCGATAATTTTCATGGTAGGGGCAAAATGGTTATTTTTTACCTCAAGTTAAAATTTTAAGTTTTCATGAACCCGAGTATGTCTAGACCATTATGGACCTTGTCCCGGTATCAAAGGAGTAAAAAACTTGCACAAATGGTTGCATGAGAACAAGCTAACTAGTCAAGGGCATTTTCGTAATTTTAAGAGAATGGATAAGTTTGGCCTATAAATATCTTGTTTCCAGCAGCTTCTTCTCCCAGTTTCCAGCAGCTTGTCTTCTTCTTCTTCTTCTCTTTTACATTGCTTCCAACCTCCATGGAAGCTTGATGTGGAGCTTGTATAATTTTCTCTCTCTATCTCTAAATTTCATACCTTTGAGCCTTTTTGACTAGAACCTTTGTATTCTTCCACTCTGTCTCCTTAAAACCCTTAAAAAATCTTATTTTCATACTTTCTCTCACTAGTTGGGCATTCTAGAGAGAGAAATAGAGAATTACCCCATTGATTTGGAAGCTATTGGAAAATAATTCAACTACAAAGGAACCCTAAAGTGAGTGATGTACTAAGCTTGGTTTTTAGCTGTAGATAATGGCTAGTAATTTAGATTATGAGCTGTTTTATTGTTGAGGATGTTCATTCATTTTATAGTGATTTAGATAGTGAACATAGATAGCAATTTAAAGTGGCAATTGAAGGCTAGCTAAGAGATAGCTTTTAGGGTTTATAGTATGTGAATTAATATAATAGTGATGTTAATGTGATGGTAGGTTTCAAGGAAGCCCCATCATCCCATTTGGACAATTAGGGGAATTGGAGTCATCTAAAAACTCAACAATATACCGGTGAGTGGACTTGCATTTCAAACTTGTTTTGGGGAAAATGAATGATTTTGTCCAACTTGTCTTTGAAAATGTACCTTAAAAACAAGTCTTTGATGAAGTAATGTTATATTGTGAAAATGTGCTATACAATGGGTTATGTGTTGTTAAAATATGATAATATGCATGATATGCATTGGGTGCTTATTTGTATGTTGATGTGGACCCAACTATGTGCGAGTAAGAGTGCACATAAGTCGTTGCTGACCCGACTATGTGTGAGTGGGAGTGCACATAAGCCGTTGCTGACCCGGCTATGTGCGAGTGAGAGTGCGCATAAGTTGTTGCATATGAGATGATGATGATGATGATGGGAGGGTGTATTTGATGATTGATATCTATATATATATACATATATGGTATATGGTTGTAATGCAAAAATGTGAGCATTTGATCTGTTGAAATTTGGAAGTTTGCATGTGTTACATGTTGCTTTTGTTATTGAGCAGGATGGCTTTGTTTTAAGGGAAAAGGAAACCTTTTTCTTGATGTTTTGATTCTCGCTGTAGCGAGAAATTCTCCGATTTTGAAAGGGTAGGCTGGCTGAAAACTCGCTGTAGCGAGAATCCATTTTCGCTGCAGTGAGAAAGGTACAGTAGCTTCTCGTTGCAGCGAAAAACTTTCTGTTTTATGACCAAAATCTCGCTGCAGCGAAAAACCTTATGTTTTTCACCTCTTTTTGATCAATTGATGCCTTATTTTCCACTTCTTTGCTACCATATTTGAGTATGGATTTCCAACATTAAGGAATAAGTGAATTAAGTTTAATATGAAGAGGTTTGGTAAGAAACCCTCGGTTAGATGATAATTTAAATCAAGTGTCGCTGCAGCAAAAATTCATTATCGCTGTAGCGAGGACTCGTCGTTCATTGACTTGATTCGCATGAATGCTATTAAAGTTTTTACTCTCTAAATCCTTTGTTGAGCATGGACTTCTTTCAATAAGTGATTTTTCTCATGTGGGGTTTACATGAGGGGTTTAATAAGGTCAAAAATAAATTGCATTGTTTTGAAAAAGAATGCATCATGATTTCGTTAAACATTCCTTATGGTATGCTTGTTCCCTTTCTTATTTACTCATTGGGTTTATACTCACCGTTTTCAACTTCATGTTTTCAGATCACGAGGCAATCGGTAACTAGGACGAAGGTGTCCTTGTAGACTTGTATCCATCTTTTGGTAGGTGTCTCGGCATTCAGTAGCTGTACATTCGTCCGAGTCCCTCCGCTAGAAGTCGAGTATTATTTTGTTGTGTATAGACGAACCTAATATAAATTGTTAAGATACATGTTGTAGACAATGTATATACACTTGTTTGGTATGCCAAAATGAGATGGCAATGTGTGGTATTATTTTAATTCTAAGTTATGAAATGTGACTTAGCAGTTTATGATGGAATGGTAATTATGTCAGATTAATAGGCTTGCTTGAGCTTAGTGGATTACGTCCATTGGGCCCATGCGCCGGTCATGGCCCAGAATTTGGATCATGACATGTATGGCTTGTGAATATTGCGTATTTGATATATGTACGTGCCGAAAGGGCATTATGGTAAATTGATGATTCCAATATATAAATGAGTTATGTGTTGCTTATGATACCGTGGATAGAATATTAAACAAGTGAATCTTAAGGCTTTCTCGAGTCTCACGGACATAGCCTGCCAAGCTTGTGCATGTCGATCATGGCTCCTTGGTTTGGGTTGTGACACATATAAGAGTAAAAGTAGCTAGTGATATAGCATGTGTTAGATACTTATGTCTAAGGCCAGCCACCAGCATTTGGAAGTTACCATCTCTGGTAGATAATTTGTCTTCAAATGACAGTTAAGATGTTGTAAGTGTATAATGTGACAAATTCTATTAATTGGATGCATACTTTGGTTGTCTACACATTCAGAACTGGGAAAATATATGTCATACACTAAAAGAAGTGCATAGGCAGTATTCGAGCTCGGAATTTGGTATAATGTGGGAAGGCTGTTCGCTGAGGAAAGTTTTAAATCTCCTGAGCTTGGAAATTTTAGTTTCCTTGCCTATTTCAAATGTAAAAGGGCAAGGCTAATGCTGTTACCCATGTACATAATGAAGGACAATCAAAGTTGACTAATTTTTAGTTCTATTTGCTTATGTCTTTCTAATTCCCTGAATGGCTTTAACTTCTAATAGCATTTAGGTCTTTAATATTTCAGCAAACAACAGATTGCCCAGATGCAGGATGTAACCAGCTCCTGGAAAGTGTGCAGATCATTATCTTGCATGGGGTGTGGTCATTTAATTGATGATTTGAACCTCTACTCAGTTCTTCAAAGTGGCGTTCTGAGTCCACACGCAAGATTTCTAACATTCTGACTATTCTGATGGCCTGCTCTTCACCTCGAGGTTGCTCTGTGTTTTATTCTGATTTCATGGGCCTTTGTTTTTGTTCCCAGAGACCTGGATCTTAATCATTTGCTGGATGACAAATTTGGTTTCTTTTGGTAGGTGAAGTTGACTTTATTGTGGGGAATTAGGCAACTGAGCACATCCAGTAACATGTTTGCTAAAATGTGATGAATGGTGCTTAAAAACTAATTTTAAAACTTAAATGTTATCCTTTCTTACTAACCTAAAGTTATTCCTAATCCAAATTTGGGAGTACATTTTGTTCAAATCTATAAGGTTTGATTACTAGTCTGCAATTGTTATGCACTAAAATAAAATCAATTACTTACCTTTGGTCTCTTTTGTTTAGTCTTAAAAATTTTAGTATGATGTTGATTAGACCTATGTGGGAAGAAAAGTAGAAATATTCAAGTCCCACTCCGCCTTTGATCATTCTTGATACTGCCATTTCTAAGAGTTTTCGACCTTTTTCTATTCTTGTCGTTCTTTTGAAGGCTTCAAAGGTGTTGCTTCAGTGAAAGGTGGGAGCGATGTTGGTTTGACTGTCTATGAGGAATACAAATATCCTAATCCTTACATCATTGGTAGGTCATTTAACTATTTTGGTTCTTTCTGTTATTACTATATTGCTTCTTGTTACAAATCTTTTGGAAGGCACTTGAAAGGCTCTTGCTTTATCATCATTTCATGAAGTGAAAATACATTAGAGAGTTTTCCAGTGAATATGTGTTATATTTTGTGATTACAAAAACTAAGGGCTCAGATCCTTTCCCCCTTCCACTGCCTCCTCCTAAAAGTAAGCTTTTCCTAAAATTGTCAGTCATTTCTTGAAGCATACATGGATTTGAAATGAAGATGGTTCTGAACCTGCTTTATGTACCGTGCATAATCAGGTCAGTGACCTCCATTTTTCCAGCCTAGATTATTTTCATCACAAGTGAAATGAAAAACTTCACAGGTTTCAAAAACCATCAATTCACTTGAGCTGATGTGGCAATTTGCAGAGATTGGGATAGGTTCGGGTTGTCTTAGGTTTCAGTTTGAATTGGGTTGAATTGTTGACTTTCCAAGTGAACTTAGATCGGGTTGGGTTGCCTGGACTAAAGTTCACCATTTGTAATTTTTTACAGGTGATTGTCAAAAAAATAATTCAGAGGTGGCAATCAGTTTCAAGTTTAGGTTTGGTTTGAGTCATTTTGGGTTGGTAGGGTTGAGGTCATTGTATTGGTTCAGATTATGGACTTAATATACCTGCTTGGGTCAGGTTTGTCCTGGAGAGTTGTTCGGATGAGTTGGGTTTTGGCTACCTCTACCTAATTAGGACAGCAAAAAGTTACGGAAATGGTGTAGTCTGCGGTTTATATCTCATACTCTGTTGGGTTTTTTGGGGAGAAAATACGAAGTGGATGAGCTGAAGATGAATAGCAAGGGGCAAAGTATTCTGAGAATTAATGATGCAAAGAAGGTTGGAAAAGAAGAGGGAGCGGGACCGCAACCTTTTAGTAGTTGCTTGTGAAATCAGTAACTCTCCACTCGATAGTCATGCATTCTTTGCGTCACTTTCTATTCATAAAGGAAAAAGGTTGTATTGCTTGCGCCTTTATGATGATACAAGAATTAGTTTGTACTCTGTCTTCATATTCATTGTGCTCCAGGATGCCCCACAAAGCTTCTTTTGCTTTTGTGGAGACCTCACCCAGCTCTCTCATCTTTGGAACTTTGCATAATTTGCGCATGCCCCATTGTGACTAAAGACAATTGAATTATTCAAATGGGTGAATTCTGAAAGGATATGATCATTCCATGCTACATTGCAGCAGCATGCTGTCAATTTCAGCTTAGTATCATGGTGCTCATTCTGCTCTTAATGCCCTTGCATTGTGTTTGGTGGGAGGAACCAACCATTTCCGAATTTGGTAAAATGGGAATGGAAGGAGGGAAAGCAAAGGGACCTTTTCTCTTCCATAAGATCCAATTGTTGCATATATTTGTTGCTGTTTATATCCACATGGAGCCTCTTTCTGGAAGTCAAAAGCTTCATCATATATATATAGCAGGCCGTTGATGGTGGTAACCAATCAGAGCTTTCCTTGGATTCTTACATCCAGAAGAATTATATCTTAATTGAAGGATGGTTGCTTTCCTTTGTCAAAGGTAGACAGATAGTGTGTTGTGTTGGATCCATGATGCCTATTGCCTGCCTGCCTGCCTGCATCCATATTTGCAATGTTATCCCCTCTATAAAATTCGAGGACGTTTCCTCTCTCGTGACTTTCTATGCTAAAAGTAGCATTACCCCAGCTTTTCTCAAATCTCCCTGGACAGATTCCATTCAAATTCTCTGATCAATCATTGGCCCGTGCCCTACACTCTCTACAACTGCGAATGGAAACAAAATTTAACTCAACGAGCACGGAGCGCTAAAAGTTAAGCCGAAATACAGACTTTTTCTTGCTTTGACTTGTTGACTAGTACAAAAACACTGCAAGACTTTTTATCTACTTTTTTTTTTTTAATTTTTAAATTTTTTATCTGAATCTTTTTTATCCACTTTAGAAGATGCCAAGTGGGATCTTTTTTAGAATACATTTATTTGTTTATTTATTTTATCTGTCTAATATATAATCATCTTTTATATTTAATTTATGAAAAATTAATTAAAAAATAGTGCATTAATTGAAAAAAAAAAAGAAACTCTTTTAAGATAGTATTTTTACTATTCTTAACTCATGTATTATAAGCTTCATTATTAATCTTTTTGTCAGTTAAATTGGAGCGATAAATGGAACACTAATTACTGCATTAGCAAATGCTGTTCTAATAATAAGAAATAAAAGATAGTATTAGATTTTGCATGTTTTATTTTACTATTTTCCCATAGAGTACTAAGAGTAGTAGTAAAAAAGAGCCTAGCTAGCAGCTATTACATGGTAAACAAGGAAGAATCACAGCTTGACAGCAACTGCAACTCTGAAGCTTCCTGAATTCCAACGTCTGTAAATCTCTTCATAGCAAGTTCCAGTATTGGTTGCAAATCAGATCTCTTTTCAACTAAATAAAATATATATTAATCATATGGTAGGGTACCTTTTTGTTAAAGCAAGCCCAGAATTCACGTGCAAGCTGTAAGTATATGTAACAGAATTTTAGTTTTTAGTATATTTTTTCGGGATAAAGATATGCTTATGTTATCATTATCATCGTTGTAATATATTTCTTGGTTCTCTTTAGTGACTTTTATTAGCTTTGGTTCTTTTTGGGTGTTTTGCTTTTGTTGGGTTTATAAATACTATACAGTGTTCTAAGGTGTAATTCTGCTGTGTGAGGATAAAGGGCGTTTTTGAGATGGGTAGGTGGAACAAGTTTGGTTGGTTGTTGTCGAGTATCGCATTGCTGGGGTGGGTGGTGTTGGGAGTGAAAGGGTATCCTGCTGAGGATCTGGTTGTGAACCTGCCTGGTCAACCTCAAGTTGGGTTTATGCAGTATGCTGGGTATGTTGATGTGGATGTAAAGGCTGGGAGGAGCTTGTTTTATTACTTTGTTGAAGCTGATAAGGACCCTGACAAGAAGCCCCTTACTCTTTGGCTCAATGGAGGTTAGTTTATTACTTAATTTGCTCTTCTTCAACTTGAATCTACTCTTCATTTTCAAAATTTTTGTTGTTTCTCGAGTGAATTATGAGTTTTAATGTGAAACCATGTTGCACGGTTGTCTGTTGATGAGTACTTTCCATCTTTCTGCTTTCACATACTTCTAATTCTAACTGTTTTTGTTTGCTGTAGATATTTTGTTGGTCTTTCTATTTACTTTCTCTTTCTAAACATGTTGAAGATTCTTTTTCTTTTTTCTCCTTTGTGAAAGAGTTTGGACATTTTTCTCCCACTTGTTGTACTTGATTCTCTTTAAGAATGCTTTGGTATCACTGTTTTATTTCTCAAAAAGAGTAACTTTGGACATTGCCTTGGGATAGAATGGACTGCATAATAGATAAACTGTGACTGGAATGCACTAAAAAGAATTAGGACAGAATTTGGTGTTGCGCCAGATGATTGCTGATAAATTGAACTAGGCGATAAAAACGTTTGCAAACTTAAAACAGCCACTCTGCCTCCATACCATGTCAGGTTTTATTTATTTATTTATTAATTTTTCTGCTAATATATTTTTGATTCATCTATTATATTGTTGTTTGCTTCCATGAGATTAGTGAATTGTCATACCATTAGCAAGCACCCCCTCCACCTCCAAAAAAAAAAAAAAAAACTGCTAGCAGTCTGCTAAATTTCTCCGAGGATGTTCAGGCTCAGAAATCATTCAACATTATAGATTCAGTCATATTCCTTCTGAACCATTAAAAGTGGTTTGATTGGGGAAAGTCCTTGTTTTAGATTCAAAACTATTTCCAATGTATCGAGAGAGATTGCTGATATGTTGTCCTCTTGTGAATAGAGATAATTCTGTTTATGTACTTATCCTCAAATACCATTTCAGGGCCAGGATGTTCCTCCATCGGTGGGGGTGCTTTTACAGAATTGGGTCCATTTTATCCTACAGGTGATGGCCGAGGTCTTCGAAGAAATTCCATGTCGTGGAATAGAGGTAGAAAATTTGTTTATAGGATTTAAATGGAGTGCACTTCAGTATTTGATTATTAAAAAAATTCAAATTTAGACTTATATTTGTTCTTTCTTTCTTTCTTTCTTCTTTAATCCCTCCTTTTCTTTTCTTAATAGCATCAAATCTCCTGTTTGTTGAGTCCCCTGCTGGCGTAGGGTGGTCATACTCAAATACTTCTTCAGATTATATTTGCGGGGATGCTTCCACTGGTAATGCAACTAGATACAAACCAAATAATTTTCTCTTCAACTGATGATAGGATAAGTTCTGGCAGCAAACTTTATTGATATTAATTGAAGTTCATTGTTTTGGTGAAAATTGTTCTGACTCAGTCTCTTGTTCTTGGCAGCCAAGGATATGCATATCTTCATGATGAACTGGTATGAGAAGTTCCCAGAATTCAAGTCCAGAGAATTGTTTCTTACAGGAGAAAGTTATGCAGGTTTGCCATTGCAATGAAGTTTCAATTCTAGTTTTGTTTTAATTATTGAGACAAAACTTTGTTCAAATGCAAAACTTTGTCTGTTTTGAGATTTTATATAAGTGCTTATAAAAATAAAAAATAAGAGGAATCAGTTATATCATATTAGAAGCATCTCCTGTCTACCAATCCCTAATCCTTCTTAGGCAATTTCAGTTAGCATCACAGTTTTCAACAAAATCTGTCACTTTATTTCTTCCCAAGAGAAATGTTTCTTATGGAAGCACTTTGGGAGGTGCCGGTCTAAACTGCATGTTTGTACTGGGCAAACCGGTTGCAATAACAAAATTTATGCCCTACCAAGTCTTTTATTATATCATATCAAAATTGAATGTTTGCTTATGTAAGTAAAGATTTCTTTATCTTTGGAAGATAACAGAATTTATCTTGTATGATTTGGTACAAGGTGTAAATAGTGTAGTATTTCAGGCAGTTATCAGGACAATTTGAACCACACCATTTACTTTTGCTTCGTTTACCTTAATTTATAAGTTTTACGGTTTTATTACATGGCATAAATGTTGTTATGCAGGGCATTACATACCACAGTTGGCTGATGTTCTACTGGATCATAATGCACATTCAACTGGCTTTAAGTTTAACATCAAAGGAGTTGCAGTAAGAAAAATTGCTCCGCATTACTTACCCATGTTCTTTGATACTATACAAAAATGAAAAACAATGAAAACCTGATGATTTTTTTAACATTTTCACTTTGTGATCTTATGATTTAGATTGGGAATCCTCTCCTCAGACTTGATCGGGATGTTCCAGCAACGTATGAATTCTTTTGGTCACATGGGATGATTTCTGATGAAACTGGCCTAACCATCATGAATGAATGTGATTTTGATGACTATGTCTTTGAGAATCCACATAATGTATCCCAGTCGTGCAGCCAGGCCATAGCTGAAGCAAATGGCATTGTTGGTGATTATATAAACAGTTATGATGTTCTCCTAGATGTTTGTTATCCATCGATTGTAGAACAAGAGTTGCGATTGCGGAAGATGGTATATTTTTCTTTTCCCTTGATTTGCTCTCCTTTTATTTGCCCTATATTTGTTTTCTTTTGTTGCTCACCTTAGCAGTGATTCATTTTCCTCATGTATGCAGGCCACTAAGATAAGTCTTGGGGTTGATGTGTGTATGACCTATGAAAGGCGTTTCTACCTTAACCTCCCTGAGGTTCAGATGGCACTTCATGCGAATCGCACTAAATTACCTTATCCTTGGAGTATGTGCAGTGGGTAAGCAAATTCATCACTCCCTTTATCTTTTGAAATAGTGAACTGCAAGGGGGAAAGTTACAACACACTGAGTCTTAAAATGCATCTCTTGTCAATTCTTTCCTTTTCATGTCTCCTAAAGCTCAGGTGGTACCTACTTCCTCTAAAAGTTGCTGTCGACCAATAACTTTGGACCTTTCTATATTTGGGATTATTGGTTGGGGTGAAGTTTTTCCCTGTAAAAATCAGCTATAGAAGTTGACTTAGTTTTTTGCTTAGGTTGATTTTTGCCAAGCTATGAATACAATAATACAAGGTTTAACTGACGTTTGTTGCTTTCTGCACTGGACAGTCAAATAAAGTACAGTGATACTGATGGCAACATCGACATCCTTCCCATTCTCAAAAAGATTATCCAAAATGGTATTCCTGTCTGGGTGTTCAGGTAAGATTATCCAAAATACCTTTCTGAATCTCTTATCTTATTTGATTTACAGCGTCAGCGTGGTTGCTGTATCATATGATGTCAAAATTAATCATTGCAGTGGGGATCAAGATTCTGTCGTGCCACTGCTTGGCTCAAGAACACTTGTGCGTGAACTAGCTCATGATTTGAACTTCAAGATTACCGTCCCTTATGGAGCTTGGTTTCACAAGCACCAGGTTGGTATGCATGCCAATAAAGTTTTGTTTTTACTGTCTGCAGCCATTATAAGCAATGACATGTTCTTTTTGGGTTAGTAGGTGGGAGGTTGGGTGACAGAGTATGGAAATTTATTGACCTTTGCCACCGTGAGGGGCGCTGCGCATATGGTACCATATGCACAACCGTCAAGAGCCTTGCATCTGTTTAGTTCATTTGTCCGGAGCCTGAGACTGCCTAATAACACACGTCCATCGGTTAACGAATGAGAAGTTTCAAGTTTCACGATTTGGGTAATCTGAAAAAGCTAATACAATCATTGATTGTGTGAGGAAATAAGGTGTCATCAGAAGCAAAAAATGGGTATGGGATTTGTAGTTGCATTGCAGCAGCCAGCAGAGATAGGAAGGAGAATTTGATGTAGGAGTTTTTCTTCATTGAATTGGTGACAATTCTCTTCATCTCATTGATTATCTTGATAGAGTGAATATATTGTTCGTTTGGATGGTGGGAAAATCTAATTTTTGATTTGAATTCAAGTGCATCTCAATGGATTAATTGAAGCTTGTTGGTATGAAATTGACAATCCATATCCAACAGCAGAGACAATATATTATTTTCGAACTTAAAATCATAAACAGCATTGCACTTACATAATATTTTGTCACGTGCCAATTGTTTTAGTAAGATTATTGGCAATTTAAAAAAAAAAAAATCGGAGAAATGGGATTTAAACTCTATTTAAATTTGAAGTTAAATACTCGAGTGCAGGTTAATGACAAATTTTGATCAAAGGAAAACAATGTTAGATACTTAATTGAAAATTGTAAAAAAAAAAAAATTAGATCTTAGCTTTTAGGTTAGATTCTTTTTTCAAAAAAAAAATTAAGAGATTTCCAATTTAAGAATTCTAAATTAAAAAATTAAAAATCAAAATTTAGTTCTCTCAAACAATGTTTACTTAAGTCTGATAATAAAAAAATAATAATTCATTTATTTATCATTAATTTATATCTATACCTATAATACATATAAAAATATGGATGTTGAAAAAAACTTTCAACTGAAAAAAAATGAATAAATTTAGTGATCATATTTTCAAATTAGTATTTTAAATATTTTTTTATCATAAATATTAATTTAATAAAATTTACTTAATTTGTAAATTAACATTTTAATGACATTGAATTATTTTTATTAAGCAACATTTATCATTTTTATATGATTTTTATTGAACAATATTCAACATCTTTATATTTGGCGCGGAAACCATGCTTGACTGCTTCTTTTCAAACAACCTAAATTCAATAATCAGTTC
This sequence comes from Theobroma cacao, assembly GCF_000208745.1. NCBI lineage: Eukaryota > Viridiplantae > Streptophyta > Magnoliopsida > Malvales > Malvaceae > Theobroma > Theobroma cacao. The sequence continues at coordinate 9,708,653 of NC_030857.1, read as the reverse complement.
TCAAGCCCACAAGCAACGGCATACACGCAAAAACCTATTCCCCCCAACTCACTAACTCGTCCGAGTCATGCCAGCATCGCCCAGAGTCAATGCGACTTAGATACCTCTCCAGAACTCTACCCACCTCCGAGTCAAACTCGTTTCTTCACCACTCTTTCTTCTCAACGATTCTTCGCCAGTCAACTCACCCGAGCCCAACCCCACTACTCAGTCCATCCCCACATCCTCAAATATACACCCAGCTATTACGTTTATGCTTACAACAATGCAGAGAAGTCAAAACTCATTACACGTTCGACGAAATGTCTCCGAAAAGAGAGCAGGCTTTAAAAGCCGGCGAAATGATACATGCGAGGGGTTTGAAACTTGGATTCTGGTCAAAAGGGTTGTTGGGAAATGCAATTCTTGATCTTTATGCCAAATGTGGGGATGTGGACTCTGCTGAGAAGGCGTTTCACGGCCTTGAAAAGAGAGATGTATTGGCTTGGAACTCAGTCATTTTGATGTATTCAAATCGAGGTTTGGTAGAAGAAGTTGTTAAGGGAACCGTGTCATTGCTGAATTGTGGGGTATTGCCTAATGAGTTTACACTTGCCACTCTTTTATCTGCCTGTGCTAGGTTGAGAGATGTTGAAGTTGGTAGAATAGTCCATTGTTATATTGTTAAAATGGGGCTTGAAGTGAGTTCTTTTTGTGAGGGTGCTCTTATTGATATGTATTCTAAGTGTTATTATGTGACTGATGCTCGGCGGGTGTTTGATGGATCGGTGGATCTTGATACAGTTTCTTGGACATCGATGATTGCAGGTTATGTTCAGTTTGGTTTGCCGGAGGAGGCGCTGAAAGTGTTTGAAAGCATGCAGAAAGTTGGTCATGTTCCTGATCAGGTGGCCTTTGTTACTATCATAAATGCGTTTGTTGGCTTAGGTAGACTTGATGATGCATGTGCCTTGTTTTCCCAGATGCCTAATCCGAATGTTGTAGCATGGAATGTGATGATTTCTGGCCATACCAAGAGAGGTTATGAGGTGGAGGCTATTGCATTTTTTCAAAATATGAGGGCATCTGGGGTTAAGTCCACACGATCCACATTAGGAAGTGTGTTGAGTGCAATTGCTAGTCTAGCAGCTCTACACTTTGGCTTATTAGTTCATGCTGAGGCAATTAAACAAGGGTTAAATTCTAATGTTTATGTGGGAAGCTCTTTAATTAGTATGTATGCTAAGTGTGAGCAAATTGATGCTGCGAAGAAAGTATTCGATGGGTTAGATGAGAAAAATGTTGTCTTGTGGAATGCGATGCTTGGAGGCTATGCACAAAATGGGTATGCTGACGAAGTCATTGAATTGTTCTCACAGATGAAGGGGTCTGGTTTTCACCCTGATGAATTTACCTATACTAGTATCTTGAGTGCATGTGCTTGCTTAGAATGTCTAGAAACAGGTTGCCAATTTCATGCATTTATTATCAAGAACAAATTTGCATCAAATTTGTTTGTGGCAAATGCATTGGTTGATATGTATGCAAAATCTGGGGCTTTAAAGGAAGCAAGGCAGCAATTTGAGATCATAAAAAATCAAGATAATGTTTCATGGAATGCAATTATTGTTGGATATGTTCAGGAGGAGAATGAGCTTGAGGCTTTTAACATGTTTCAAAGAATGATTTCGTGTGGAATTGTGCCTGATGAAGTGTCCTTGGCCAGTACACTCAGTGCCTGTGCAAATGTTCAAAGTCTTGAGCAAGGGAAGCAATTCCATTGTCTTGCAGTCAAATCTTGTTTAGAAACGAGCCTCTATGCAGGAAGTGCCCTTATTGACATGTATGCCAAGTGTGGGGCAATTGGGGATGCACGCAAAGTCCTCTGTTGTATGCCTGAATGGAGTGTGGTCTCCATGAATGCTATGATTGCTGGATATGCACCAGAAGATCTAGATGAAGCAATGATCCTATTTCGAGAGATGCAGGTCAATGGATTGAAACCATCTGAAGTAACATTTGCTAGCCTTTTAGAGGCTTGTAATGAACCTCATAAGTTGAATGTTGGAAGGCAAATCCATTGTCTTATAGTGAAAAGGGGCCTTTTGTATGACGAAGAATTCTTGGGGGTGTCTCTCCTTGGCATGTACATGAACTCCCTTAGAAATACAGATGCAAGAAATCTGTTTGCAGAGTTTCAAGACCGAAAAAGTGCAGTCTTATGGACTGCATTAGTTTCAGGTCATACTCAGAATGATTGCAATGAGGAGGCCTTACACTTCTTTCTAGAAATGCGTACCTACAATGTTTTACCTGACCAAGCTACATTTGTTAGTGTCCTTAGAGCATGTGCTGTTTTATCTTCTTTGCGTGAAGGCAGACAGATCCACACTCTCATTTATCACACTGGTTATGGCTTAGATGAGTTAACAACTAGTGCCCTTGTAGACATGTATGCTAAATGCGGGGAAGTTGATTGTTCTGCACAAGTTTTTGTGGAAATGAACAGCAAGAATGATGTCATTTGCTGGAACTCAATGATAGTTGGTTTTGCTAAAAATGGTTGTGCAGAAGGTGCATTGAGAATATTTGTTGAGATGAAGCAAACACATGTAATGCCTGATGATGTAACATTCCTTGGTGTTCTTACTGCCTGTAGTCATGCAGGAAAGGTATCTGAGGGTCGTCAGATTTTTGACATGATGGTTAATTATGGGATTCAGCCAAGAGTAGATCATTGTGCCTGCATTGTTGATCTTCTTGGACGATGGGGGTTTCTTAAAGAAGCAGAGGATTTCATTGACAGTCTAAAATTTGAACCTGATGCCATGATTTGGGCTGCACTACTTGGTGCTTGTAGAATACATGGAGATGAAATTAGGGGACGCCGGGCTGCAGAGAAATTGATTGAATTAGAACCTCAAAATTCATCACCTTATGTGCTGCTTTCTAACATATATGCTGCATCAGGAAACTGGGATGAGGTTAATGCTTTGAGGAGGGCAATGAGGGAAAAAGGAGTCCAGAAGTTCCCCGGATGTAGCTGGATTGTTGTGGGACAGAAGACAAATTTGTTCATTGCAGGAGATAAGTCTCATCCTAAAGCAGATGAAATTGAAACAACTTTGAAGGATTTAGTAGCATTGATGAGAGAAGACAGGTATGCTCCTGAAGTTGATTCATTTTTGCATGAGGAAGAGTGAGAAAATCCTCACTATTCAGTACATGTTCTTGCCAAAGGCTGGCTATAACATGCTTGAAAACCATTTGGCTAAAAGTCTGTGGTCAAGGAGGTATGAAAGGTATTTTCAGAGGCCTAAATTTGCACGGGTTCCTCCAACAGTCATGTTGTTGCTGATGTATAGAATCCTATATATTGCCTCCAATGTACTTACTCAAGTTACTGGGAGTGTTAGCTGGATTACTACATTCACTGCATGTGGCGGGCCTAGAGAGCAAAATTCACCTTTTGAGTTGACTGCTAATGTAGTTGGCTTCTCAGCGTTAATTCTCTCCAGAGAGCAGATCTAGCTTCCTATTTTTCATGTCAAGAGAAGCACAATTTAGAAAAAAAATTGTTTTTGCTCTATGAAACCGTACAACATTTTACATGTTCAGTTAGTATAGTTCTTAAGATATCAATGTGGAGACGGCAGACAGCAGAAACAGCTTCCAGGAAGAAGCTCTACAGAACCCTACCTGAGGTGTCAAGGCATATGAGGTGTTGTTGGTAATTGCATACAACACACTGATTAACATTTGTTTAGGTTAGAAAGACCCTTGCAAAGCTGTTGATTGAACACAGCATCAATAAGGGTCGAAATTGCGGTTGTGTGAATAAACTATAAGGAGGCCCTAATGTAAGAAAATGCACGTTGGAGGGGTGCGTTATAAAGTGTTTTAAATTTAACATCAGCTGCTTCAATGAATATATCTGCTTTTTGCCTTAAACATTTTAATTTATTATTCTTTTCGACATGATCATACTATTTGAAATGTCCTTTTCTTTTTAGAATGTTATTGACTTATTGCTATGAATTCATGTAGTCAGCAATAAGGTCGGGGTAAGTCGGTTGAGTGATATTAATTGAAGTATGTATGAAGAGTGGGGTGATAAGGCTCTGGTAGCTTGAACGTAAAGCTTGTGGTTTAGATACAGGGCAAAAAGATTTCTGCTTTTTTTTCCGAACCTGGGCGTGCAACAATAGGGTGGTGTGAGGCGTATGGCTGTGTTTGCAATCTATTTCATAGTCACAGGCTTTGTCGTATCATAATATGAATTGATTTTGTAAATATTTTGTCGAGACCTCAATCAAAATATATAATCTGTTAGGGGTCAGTACGAATCGCTTTAAATCAAAATAATTGATTGAAATCAGTTGAATTCGCTGAACTCCTTTGAGCAGGCGTGGATATGGGCAATTGGATTTGCATGCCGTTACATGTTTCTATTTTTGATAGAAATTCTGGCTCCTATATGATTGTTTTGGTCCTTGTTGTACACTACAGGGTAGTTACCAGTTGGCAACTTTTTTTGGGCTTGATATCATGCTTGCCATGTGCTGAAGCTGGGGTTGTGTAGTGTAATGTTAGGGTTGATGATAGTTTGATCCCATAAACAACCGGTTGAATGCTATTGACAGATTCGTATACAGGCCTCTCTGTGAAGGCTTCTGTCGTCCCAGAGTAGTGTTATTCTACTATCACACTGGAGTAGTTATGCAAAGTTCATATGCAATGAAATATTCCTACTCAATTTTTTTTTAAAAAAAATTAATTAATTTATTTTTTAATTTGACATAAATGAGTTAGGAAAGAAGTATTAACTTTCTCAAATCAAGAATTGTAAGGAAGAGAGGAAGAGATATCTAACCAACAGAAGAACATTAAAACTAGTTCATCATTCTGTTTAAGAAGAAAAAACTTTACAACTGTTTAGTATTTATATATATATATGGTTAATCGCTGCACTAACTATGCTTACGTAACTAACCATAGTTTAGATAGTTGAAACATAAATTATTGAACACGTGCTCCTCCTGCATGCTTCCTTCTCACGTGTATGCATTTTCATTCTTCGTTTTTAACACTCCCCCTCAAGATGAGTATGGATGTTCAAAATGCTCATCTTGTTTAGCAAAAATTGGAATTGCCTTGGTAACAATGCCTTAGTGAATAAATCTGCAAGTTGGAAATTTGTCCGTATATAACTTGGTTTCACAACCTCTGCAAGCAAGTTTTCTCTAATAAAATGATCTTTAATAAAATGACAATCCACTTCTATATACTTTGTACGTTCATGAAATATTGGATTTTTACACATGCTCAAAGCTGATTGATTATCACAAAATAGATTAACTGCACCAGAATTACTAATTCCAAAATCTTTCAAGAGAAACAATAGCCAAATTATTTCACAACAAGTAGTAGACATGGCTCTATATTCAGCTTCAGTCGAACTCTTTGCTACAACACTTTGCTTTTTCGATTTCCAGCTTATTAGGGAATCACCAATGAATATTGCATAACCTGTTACGGATTTTCTTGTAGATGGACAACCAGCCCAATCACTATCACAATAGGCTCTAAACTGTAATTTTGAAGATGAAGAAAGTAGAACGCCTTGATCAAGAGAACCCTTCAAGTATTTTAATATTCAATATGCTACACATAAGTGCACATTCTCTGGTCTATCCATAAATTGAGATAAGACTTGCACCAAATACATGATATCAGGCTTAGTGAATGCCAAATATAATAGTTTTCCAATTAATTGTCTATACTTGGAAATATTTGTCAATAAATCATCATCACTAGCTATGGTGAGTTTATGATGGTAATCAATTGGTGTAGACGCAGTCTTTGCTCCCAAAAAGCCCTGTTCCTCAGTCAAGTCTAGTGTATATTTTCTTTGACACAATAGTATACCTTTTTCTGATCTGACAACTTTTATTTTGAGAAAATATTTGGGTGCACCAAGATCCTTTAGCTTGAACTTGAATTTAAAAAATTGTTTTACTTCATTTTCAGCTTGCATAGAAGAACTAACAACTAGTATGTCATCAACATACACCAATAATGCAACAAAACTACCATCAGCAGTGGTTCTACCAAACAAAGAATAATCTGATCATGACTATACAAAACCAAATTGCATTAAAGTTTCTATAAATTTAGCATTCCACTGCCTAGAAGCCTGGTTAAGCCCATAAAGAGATTTTTGAAGCTTACACACTAATTTTGAACCAGGTGGGCACTCCTTTTTAGCTTTAAAACCTTGAGCTATCTCCATACACATATCTTTTAAAAAATAACCATGAAGGAAAGCATTATTAATATCTAATTGGGACAGCTTCCAACCATGAACAGCAGTTAAAGCTAAAAAAAAATATCACTGTGGTTTGCTTAGCTACAGGGTTAAAAATATCTTGATAATCAAAACCTTCTCTTTGATTGTATCCTTTGGCTACCAATCTAGCCTTAAATCTCTCAGCACTGCCATCAGCTCTAATTCTAACTTTGTAAACCCATTTGCAACCTATAATCTTGAAATCAGTAGGCATGTGTGCAATAGTCCAAGTGTTATTCTCAACCAAAGCATCTAACTCAGATTTCATCTCATCTCTCCACTGTGCATGTTGGATAGCTTGTGAATAGGAGTTAGATTCAGCAATATGAGACAAAGATGAGGTAAATGCTTTGTGGTTGGAAGAAAGTTGATTAACAAATAAGTATTTACTAATTGGATGAGCTTTGATAGTAAAAGTAAAAGAGGGTAGTTAACACTGGTAAGATTTTAAATATTTAGGAACTTGTCTCATTCTATTACTTTTCCTAAGGTTCGGATTGTGTGATGAAAGGGAAGATTGAGTGGTAAAATCAGAGTCAGAATTAGAAAAAGCAAAAGAGGGTGAAAAAGGAAAAGTAGGTTCTGTATTAGTGGAAGGGATGATATTATCTGAACAAGAAATATCATATGATGGTAAAGGAATATTGAAATGATGTGATGAATTGGTATCAACATGGCCTTTATCAGAATTTTGAAATGGAAAAACACTTTCATGAAATATGACATTTCTTGAAACAAAACACTTATGAGCCTTCAGATCATAAAGTTTGTAACCTTTGACACCTATAGGATAACCAATAAAAATGCATCTCTTTGCTTTAGGGTCAAATTTCTGCCTATTGTGAGTCAAGGTACTAGCAAAGCATAATGAACCAAAAACCTTGAAATGTGAATATGTAAGATGTTTATGAAAGAGTAGCTCAAAAGGTGTTTTCTTTTGTTTTGTATGGTTGGTGATGGTACTTTATTAATAATATTAGCTGTAATAAGAACTGATTCTCCCCAGCATTTTTTTGGCAAAGAAGCTTGAAAAAAAAAGAGCTCTAACTACATTTAAAAGATGTTGATGCTTCCTTTCCACTTTGCCATTCTGTTGTGGGGGTGTCAACACAAGATAATTGGTGCACAATACCATATTTTGAATAAATATCAGTCAAATTAAACTCAGAACCATTGTCAGACCTTAATTGTTTAATTGACTTTTCAAATTGAGTATTAACCATTTGATAAAAAAAGGGAATGATAGTACCAACTTCTTACTTTTATCTCATAAGAAATAGCCAAGTAAATCTTGTGTAATCATCAACAATAGTTAAAAAGAAGTGATGACCATTCAATGTAGATGTTCTATATGGTCCCCATATGTGAACATGTATTAACTCAAAAAAGGTAGTGGTAGATTGAATATGCGATGGAAAAAGTAATTTCTTTTGTTTGGCTAATGGACAGATATTGCATTGAAAATCATGCTAAAAATTCACATTAGAACAAGACTTGTGGATTTGTTTTATTCTTTGTGAGGAAACATGTCCTAGCCTATAATGCCAAAGATCAAAGTTACCATTCAAAGATTCACAAAAATTAGAACAAACAGTTTTGGAAGGTATCGCAAAACCAGAATTGAAATTTACAGAAGAGTTTGAAACAACAGAATTAAAATTATGAAATTTGTGACACTTTTCAAGAATACTGTCCTTTGAATTTGCTGGTATTTGTGCACTCAAGAATCTTTTCATGATGTACAGCCCATTGACAACCTTAGCATGACCAATCATTGTCCATGTAGGAAGATCCTAAATAAGGCAGGAATTGTCAGTGAAAAGTAAGAAATTTCTCTTATTTTCTGTTAACTTGTTGATTGACACTAGATTAAATCTAAAGGATGGGACAAACAAGACATTTTCTAACACCAAGCCTTTTGATAAATTAACTGTACCTATGTGGGTTACTATGGCTTTGGTATTGTCAGGCATTTGCACAAACATAATATGAACTAGTTTAGATGTCCTAAATTGATGCAACATACAAGCAATATGATTTGCAGCTCAAGTATCTATTATCCAAGTATTAAATTTCAAATTTGGTATGATGTTGGTAATTGAAAACAATTATGTTTTGAAATCATACCTGCTAAGGCCGAGTTAACAAGTGAGGGCTTACTCTACTATTTAATTGCTAAAAAACACTCTTGATCATTTTTTGAACCATTTTGCTCAGTGACTAGTGCCATCAATTTCTGAATCTAATCTTTGATAAGAGATAAATGTGTAACTAGGTTTTCCACTGCATCATTAATGTGTTCATTTCCTAAACATGCAACTGCACTCTTAATTGAAGCAATTCCACTTCTTTTGAAACTCCCTTTAGACTTAATGAATTTAAAATCTTCTGAGAATCCTATGAGTTGATAACATTGGTCCTTCAAATGTCCCTTTTTCCTACAATAACTACACACAAGTTGTATATTTTTCTTTTTCTTTCCATCAGAAACAAAAACCATGGCAGATGCCTCAACTAAAGGCTGTGACTGTAAAAGCAATGATCTTTGTTATTCCTCTCGGAGAACAAGATTATAAGCCTCGTTAAGGCTTGGGAAGGGCTTGAGCATCACTATTTGTGATCTCAAAGCCGAATAAGACTCATTCAAACCATTAAGGAAACGAAAGACAGTGTCTTTATTGTGCTGGTCTACAAATTTCTTGAAACAATTATGGTTACAACCACCACACTCACAATAAAGAAGAGGCCTGAAATTTCTTAATTCTTCCCATATGAAATTCAACTCAGTAAAATACTAGTCTACTAATCTGGTCCCTGTTGTAATATGTGGGTCCAAGAACCCGACAACTACATGTGGAAATTTGAGGAGTCACCACCAATCTTTTTTCTTAGGTGGGATTGACCACCTATTGACTCGATTCTAATAGACGAAATCCTAAATTAATTTTAAGTCTATCGAAAAATCGTTAAACTGGCCTATGATTTTTAAGATTGGGTTCGGGAGTATGGTTACTCTTGAAGAAAGATTAGCACCCCCGTGACGCCCGTTCCACGAACGATACTACTTAATTGTAGGTTATCTTACTAGAGCATTAATTCTTAAATTTATTCATTTATTTATTTTACCCTATACTTTGTTTGCAAATTAAAATACTTTATTTGATTTTACAGAAGTGAAGTGCACATGATGCACTTATGAAATGTGTGGTATAAAATATAAATAATGTTGAACGAAAATCTTTTATTGAGGATATTTCTCGGATCCGCCCATCATACTGGTGGGATCCGGAGATATTCTCTCACCTACAGAATTATCTGGGAAACTTGTTTTCACAAATTTGATGAATAAATCCCATCATCGAGATAATCATACATGTTTTAGCATAAATAAAATTTTCGTGAATGCAGACCTATTATGAACAAATGCCTTTTTATTAAAGATATTCTTCAAGCCCTTCCATCGTACTGGTGGGATCCAGAGATATCTTTTCACCTAAGAAATTTTTCGAAGAAAACTCACCTTCGCAAGATCCTTCGAAAACTCCCATCATTGAGACTTATACTCATATACGAAATATATCTATATGTCATGACATTTACGATGCAATAGTGATGTGCGATGTGCCTATTAAGTTTAATATTTGTTTCCTTTTCTTAAAAAGAATACTATTTTTCTTTGTATGCGTATGTAATACGAATAAATATTTTGTATTTACTTATTGTTCTTATATAACCATTTTATCTCATTATGTATTTTTGTTATGTAAATATTTATTTATTTTACTATATAAGCTTTCTTAAAATCATATTTTTTTAACCCAATATTTTTATTCCACAATTATTATTATTTGTGTGCACATTTTTTTATAAGTTTATATATATATATATATATTATGATTATGTATATATTTGCCCTTACATTTTAGCCATACTCATTATTATGATGAGTTTACTATATTTTTATTAATTTTGATTTTTATTAATTATTTGCCATCAGGAATTTCATTATTTTACATAATCCTATATTTTTTAAAAACCTCATATATATATTTTATTCATCCCATTTTTTTGTATTTGTAATTATTATTATTATTTATATTTATTGTTATCATTATTTCCTTATTTCTTTTGTTTTTATATTTTGACTAGTTGATAATTAAGTATAAGTAATTTTCATTTATTTAGTGGAGTCTTAATGCCTAGGGAAAGTTCATTCGAAATTGCGACTCCTCGCATTCTAAATGAACATCCCATTATCGGTATTAAGTTAAATAATCATCCTATTTATATTAATAATTCTTTATCTTATCCTACTTTCATTCTCTCTCCCCATTTGTACCCATCTCTATTTTATATAAAGCTATTTTTTTTCAACCAATTTGATACCTTCATATTTTGTTTCATTACATTTTAATTTTAATTATTCCCAATTCATTTTCATTCCCATTTTATATCTATATACTCTTACATATCTATGCATTTTATGATTATGTCTAACATTTCACTTTTTTCCACATTTTATATTTCTTCCTAACCATGTTCTAAATCTAAATACACATTCCTTTTCTATGTACATATTATCAATCTAAATAAATCTATTTCTACCACTAAATGTTTACTTTTCCTATATTTAATATCTTCCTAAATCTATTTATTTTTTAGTCGTTAAATGTTTATTTATTTCCCTATATATTTTTTATTCTTGGATCTGTTTTTATAACTAAATAGCTTTTTATACCTAATTTTATTATTATTTTTATATAATTAAATATATATCTCTATATTTTTCCATCTACTTCAATCCTTCTTTTTTATATTGTTAAACATTTTATTTTTATCCTTATCTATTTTCATATTTTCCTATTTCCATAATTTTTTTTCTTAATACTTCTAAAATTCATACTATAGCAATAACATATTTTGTTTCTACTATTTTACTATCATTAACATAAAACTATATTCAGAAAAATTTCTAAAATAAAACCAATCAACACAAATACCCAAAACACAGCCCAATAGATCAATGGTTTAAAAACTTACCCAAAGCTTGAGCCTAGTTTAGCCCAAGGAAGATTAGACTAGTAAGAAGCTCAAAAGCCTGCTTCAAAAACTCAACCCCCCTTTCTCTGAAACAACGTCGTTTCCAGCCTTTTTTTAGTTGCCTAAACGTCTACTCCAAAACGGTATCGTTTGATCTCCAAACCTAAGTATAAAAGCCCTTTTTTTTCCTATTCTCTTCATTTCCTCTCATTTTCTTTCTATAGTGGAAGACACTCTCTCTTTTCTAAAAATCCTACCTTTTTCTTGCAAACCCTAAACCTAACCTTTAAGCTCTTCCTCTTCGCTCCCCCAAGCGGCGGCTCCGCCCTAGTTCATCTACAATTCGAAACTAAGCCTCCCACTTTTCAAAAATTTTGCAAAAGAGAGAAAGAACAAAAAGAAAAAGAAAAAAAATCCCCTCGGCTTCTCTTAGATTCCGATACCTAGGGTTTTTTTTTTGGTTTTTTATTGTGGTTTTGACTGTTAGGTTTTATAGGGTATTTTTTTGGTCTTTTGATTGTGGTTTTCAAAAAGAAATCATTTTTTCATTTTAGGGTTTTTCCATTCTCTTTTTTTTTTTAAATTTAGAGAGGGCGCAGTTATAAATCTGCCCTTGGATGTTGGGGATACAACCACTTGGGCACCTCCAACATCAGAAGGCCATCATCAGATGCAAAAAAATTGCATATGACGCTGTTAATGCGTTCCTGCAAGGTTGTAAACGCACCCTGTTGAGCTATTTCCTTCTTTTTTTTTTTTTATCTTTTGCCTTTTTGTTTTGCTTATTTTATTTTATTTATTTGTTGTTCTTCTAATTTCTAGAATGTTCTTAATTTTAATTAGCCCCATTTGCTTTTATTAATCTTAATCTTGTTTAGGTGGTTTAATCTTTTTTTTTTTATCAAATTGTTCCTACCGAGCTTGTTTGTCCAGACATTGGGCTTGATTGTTAAACCCAATAACAAGTTTCCATTACCAGGCCCAATTTAAAGGGAAAATTTTTTTTTTGGCCCTTGAAAGCAAAATGTTTTTGAAAATAACCTTCCAAATAAATTTAACTATTTTTAGCCACCAAAAGAGATTTTGGGACAAAAATACCCTTAATGAGACATTTTCGGTGACGTGCACTCTCAACAGGCAAAAAATTAGAAAATAAATATGCGAAGAATTTTCGAACATCTAACTTTGTGCAAAACATCCAATTTTTCTCCAAAAGCTTCTGCAAAATAAAATAATGGTTTTTCAGATATTTCGGACATGTCATTCAGATAATACGAAGGGTGATATTAAATCGAATGAGGAACCGATCGTGATGAATCAAAAGCTTCGAGAATGATGTGAAAGCAGAAATCCTTGATACGGTAGTGAATCGAAAGGAGAAAGATGTGAATCTGAAGCAGAAAATGGTCGTGCTACAACAGGCCATATGGTCTGTGTGATGGCAGGGTTTTAGAGTTTGTGAAACGGAATGGTGGGAATGTGTGATACGGCATGGTAGGAATGTGTGACACGTCATGGTGAGAATATGTGAGACGGGTGTGACACGGCAGGGTTTAGAGTGTGTGACACGTCAGGGTACTAATGTGTGAGACGACACGGTGAGAATGTGACAAGGGTGTGACACAGTAGGGTTTAGAGTTTGTGACACGTCATGGTCAAACGTGTGACAAGAGAGGGTTATAATGTGTGAAACGACACAGTGATAATGTGTGACACGAGTGTGACATGGTAAGATTTAGAGTGTGTGACACGCCATGGTCAGACGTGTGACAGGAGAGGGTTATAATGTGTAAAACGGCACAGTGATAATGTGTGACACGGGTGTGACACGGCAGGATTTAGAGTGTGTGACATGTCATGGTCAGATGTGTGACAAGAGAAGGTTATAATGTGTGAAACGGCACAGTGATAATGTTTGACACGGTTGTGACATGGTAGGGTTTTGAGTGTGTGACACGTCATGGAGGGAATCTGTGACACAGCAGGGTGATAATGTGTGAGACGGCACGGTGAGAATATATGGGACGGGTGTGACACGACAGGGTTCAAGTGTGGGGCACGCCATGGTCAGAACGTGTGACACGCCATGGTGTGAAAGAAGGCGGGCAAATGACGAGGAAGGCGTTTGGGCTTCCTCTGAACGAATGAAATGAATATAAAAGGCCATTTCGTTTTAATTAAATATTTTTCTGAAATCGTAAATGTTTGTGTGAAGGAAGTAAGAGAGTTTCATTCATTCCTCATTCCGAAAGGTAGCAGAGAGTTCAACTTTGTTCTTTGCAAGCTTAACTACATCACAACAACAATGTTGGTTACCAGTGAAGAGGTCAGTCACTCTAAAATTAATCTTTCTTTTGTTCATTGATTTTTTGCTAGGTTGGTTGACTTAAACTGTTGATTTTTTATTGGTTTGTTGGGTTGTTTGGTGTTTTTTTGCAATTGTTATGCTTTGCTTAAACTGTTTTCTTCCTGGTTTTATGGTTGTACCAAAATGTTGAAGGGGGTCTGCGTCTGCATATGGCGCATTGTGGGTTAACTGGTTTTTTGAGTTTTTAGCATGTCATGGCTGCTCCTAGCATTTTGTGGGTTAACTGGTTTTTTGGATTATTAGCGTGTCACGGCTATTCCTGGCATGTCTTGAGTTAACTGGATTTATAGGTTTTTGGCATGTCACGGCTGTTCCTGGTGTGTTGTGGGTTAATTGGTCACATGGGTTTTTGACGTGTCACGATATTTAACTTGATATGCATGGCGTGTTACAACATTTTACTTGATATGCATGGCGTGTAACAACATTTATTTCTTTTTTCAGTATACCTTGTTTCCACATTATAGGTTAACTAACTCGTGCATGTGTGCCATGTTTTGCAGGTGTAGTCCAATCAGTATGAGGATCTTGATGGTTTGCTTCTTGTCCCGAGGGAGAAGTGGGCTTTCAATGTCTGTATCAACACCCACTGTTAGTGGTTGTAGCTGCATTACATCAACAAGGCTCTCCAAGAGAAAGGGGAGTACGATGTAGTGAAGCGTACATGTTTCAGAATGCTGCTAGATGTATATCCACAAGGCTACTTTAGCGCTGGTCTCTTGCATAACATCATGATTCGTCGAATCAAGGAGAGAAAGGGAATGGAGCACAAGCTATGGTTTGCCATTGGCAAGACCGAGGGGTAGATATCAAAGCAGGAGTTCTGCCTTGTCACCGGACTGAAGTTTGGTCCAATGCCCTATGTGTTCATACAACTATGCGAGGTTGTTGCGGATGGAATTCATGACAGATACTGGAGGTGGTAGCAGAGCATTAAGCTGCATGAGTTGCTTGATACTTTTCGCAGAGGTAACTTTCAGTGACTAGGTGACGCGACCAAGATGGCACTTGTCTTGATCGCGAATAACATTTTATTTGGTCAAGACTACCGTAGACGGGTGATGCCTTGGCTATTGTCATTGGTGGAGGACATCGACTCTTGGAATGCCTTCCCATGGGGTCACTATGTTTGGAAGCTGATCGAGGACTACATTTGGAAGGGGTTCGAAATGCCTGACTCAAACTCGAAGAAGGCTACTCTTCTACGGTACAACATTTACGGATTCTCGTGGGTGATACAGGTACTGTCACTAAACATTTATCCGTTTCGTTTTGACATAAAAATTTATGGTTGCACTCGTTTATCATATATGATCTGATAATGTTACATTTGACTTGCAGTTCTGGGTAATGGAGGTAATTCTGGCCTTTCAAAAAATAGCTACCTTCTCTGCTTTAAAGGACGTTTACCCACATATGTGGAGATGGTAATGCAATCAGAAGCCGAAAGACTTCTACAAAACAATTGAGAAGTTGGAGTCATTTGAGCTGGTGAGTGAACAACTAATAATTTCTGCTGTGCATTTGTATAATAATTTTATTTGGTTGAATTTAATCACAATCCCGATTTTTCAGTTGTGGGCAATCGAGACCTTGGAGCCCACCCTAAATGAGGCCAACTAGGAGTATTATGTGGACATTGATGTCCCGTTATCTGAGGGCCACCAGTACGTGCCAATAGGGCACTTGGAGGATCGGCTAGACTAGGGCTTAGGTGCTCGATAAAAAAGGAGAAAATTAAAAGAGAATAGAGCCACTAGTGGCATCAAGCGGATACGCACCGTCGCTGCTTTAGTGGATGAGCTGTTGGCCCCTGAGTTGATGGAGGAAGGGGACGAGCATGGCAATGGCAGTGAATAGTTAGTCATGACGGTTGTAATAATTTGTGTTTAACAATTTCATATGTGATTATCGATTAACATATCTGTGTTTGTAGTTGGACCATGCGATAACAACTCTTCAACCACTGATAGGTTCTCCTTAGACGTAGACTGATAACGAGCTGTCGGTAAGATCGATTGTAACGTTTTGTGTTCAACGTTTTTACATATGTTTATCGAGTAACACAGTAATTTCTGTGATTACAGTTGAGGGAGGCGACAACAACTTCTCAACCACCAACTGATCCTCTTCAGACGCAGACTGATAACGAGCTGTCGGTAAAATCGGTTGTAACATTTTGTGTTCAACATTTTTGCATATGTTTATGGAGTAACACAGTAATTTATGTGATTACAGTTGAGGGAGGCGACGGTAGCTCCTCAACCACTAGCCGGTCCTACTTAAACGCACAGTGGTAACGAGCCGTTGGTATGGATTTTAAAGTTGTAACGGTTAATGTTCAAGAATTCCTTATATGATTGTTGAATAACACAGTAATATATTGTCGTGACGTGCGGGTCCAGGAACCCGTCCGCCAGACGCGGGCGAAAATTAAAATTTGTTAGGAGTCGCCACCAATCTTTTTTATCTAGGTGTGATTGGTCACCTATTAACCCGATTCTTAATCGACGAAGTCCTAAATTAATTTTAGGTCCGTCAAAAGAA